>NC_056737.1:195683943-195868943 GCF_019279795.1 Protopterus annectens
ACATGAACTCACAAACTATAGACCAATAGCCATACTATCACCACTTGCCAAAATTATGGAAAAGTGTGTGCATAACCAACTAATGTCCTATCTCATCCAGAACAAGCTATTAACCGACTCCCAACATGGATTTAGACCCCATCATAGCACGACTACTGCCCTCCTCTCTTTCACCGAAAAAATAAACCTTAACCGAAATAACAAACATATATCCTCGGCCGTCTTCCTGGACATGTCAAAAGCCTTCGACATGGTAAACCACCAATTACTCCTCCAAACTTTGGAAACCCTACATCTAGACACACTAGCCCAAAACTGGTTTCATGCCTACCTCTCAGGCAGACAACAGGCAGTTATGTGGCAAAATAAGCTCTCTTGCCTGCTACCCAACACCATAGGTGTTCTTCAGGGGTCCATATTAGGACCTCTTCTCTTTTCAATATTCATAAATGACCTCCATTCAGTTATCCCCAAAGCCACCTGCATCCAATATGCAGATGACTCAACTCTCATATGTTCCAATCCCATCCTAGATAACCTTCTAACAACTACCCAACACAGCTTTACCATAGTTGAAAATTGGCTCACTGACCATCAACTCATCCTAAACCCAAAGAAAACCAAACTACTTCTCTTCTACCCAACTAACAAAATGCCTATCACATAATTCACTATACAATCCAATAATGGAACCATCATTTCACCTGATACCAATGCTAAACTATTAGGGGTAAACATTGACAATAAACTTCATTTTGATGTCCACATCAACCAAACTATTAAAACAATTAACAAAAAACTCGGGTCATTATATAGGATAAAAACCTACCTAACTCCAGCTGCTAGAATAGCTACTGCCCGCTCACACCTCCTATCTGCCCTACTATATGCCTCCCCTGTCCTCACAAACCTCAACAAATCTGACCTTACAGACTCTCATCCTGTTACAACCACATTGCTAGATTCATTACTGGCTTACCCTATAGAACACACCATTGTATTAACCTGAAAAAGCTTGATTGGGTAGAACTTCCAAATCTTCTCCAGGAGTACCAACTCATAGAAGCCTTTAAAATATTGAAACATCCTGAGAAAACCCCTGCTCTAAAAAATATACTAACCCCTTACACCAATCTAACTTCACTTCGCTCATCAAACAAACTCCTAGTACAAACAACCAAGTCCTATAACCAAGGTGGTGATACACTCTATGCTAATATCATTGGCAAGGTTTGGAACTCCCTTCCCAATAACCTCACGTTGTTACCATCACTAGCTCAATTCAAAAAAGAACTAAAAATCCACCATAAATCTCACTGGCTTTGTCCTTGCACAAATCCAGACTAACTCCTTAAATAACTCTACTCTCACCAAACACAACAGTCCTGTGAGTAGTTTAACCTTCAAGGTCAATCTAGAATAACAAATATTAGCTAACGACTAGGCCATTTCTTGTACTACTCTACTAGTTACTAAATCATCTCTAATACATTGAACTGTAACCAATTGTATCTGCTATTGTAAATTTTTTTTTTCATTGTATATTATGTAAATTGTCAATATGTCTCTGTAACTATCTGTCATTGTTAACCCTGTCAGAGCTTTTCTCCCCGGGACTCTGCTGAAAATGGACATATATCCAGTCAGACTATCCCAGTCAACAAATGTAAAATAAAATAAATAAATAAATTTACAGCAATGTTTTACAAAACATTTAGTCACATACTAGCTCCAATCCTGTTAAGACTTTACAGTCATATTATAAAGCATGGGTTCACTGACAAATATTTAAATAATTCAAAGACAATTTTAATACCAAAGCCAAACTCTGACAAACTAAACCCTCTCAACTACAGGCCTATAGCTCTTATAAACCTTGACAGAAACATGTTGATTTCCCTATTAGCGAATAGATTACAAAAAACCCTGGATAAAATTATCTCCCCAGAACAACTGGGTTTTATGAAAAAAAGACAATTATGTGACAACACCTGCACATTAGACACCTTAATCACCTTCTTAGCCAAACATAAGTACCCAAGATACGCACTTACAATAGATGCCTTCAAAGCTTTTGATAATGTAGACTTGGATTTCCTCTTCTTAACAATGTCACATTTCAATTTTCCCCCATATTTTATAAAGACCATTAAAATTATTTACAACAATGCTACCACCACACTCTGCATCAACAAGACTTATTCCCAACCCATCAAAATAACAAATGGCACCTGTCAAGGATGTCCCCTGTCTCCATTCTTGTTTAATATTTACTCAGAGCCCCTATTACTCAACATTACCCAAAACACCTACCACCACCCCCCTAATGTCTACAGCACAATTGTAAAATACTTAGATTTTGCTGATGACCTAAACCTATATTTTGAACTCCCTAACACAGATTTACACAAAATATTATCCTCAATCGAACAATTCTCCAAAATAGCAAATTACAACATGAACCCCCAAACATCTTCTATGTTTCCTCTAAACCCACTCAACCGTAACACATCTTGTTTCCCCTTAGTTGACATACCCTTAAATTACACACTAAAATATTTAGGCATACATTTTTCACATACCTACAATGAAATGCATAAGTCATATCTCCAAAAAACATGGGAAAAAAATCAAACAGGACATCTCAAGATGGAAAAATATAAACATATCCCTCCTGTCCAAGTCAGCCAACATCAAAATGAATATCCTTCTTAAAATACTATTTCAGTTAAACTCTATCAACCTTAAAATACCTAAATAAAAATTTCATATCAATGGAAAAGGCCCTCTCCAAATTCCTATGGCACCCTAAAACAACAAGAATATGTTACCAAAAACTCGCAATACCAAAAATAAAAGGAGGTTTGGGATTCCCAGATTTTAATCTGTATTACCTTATTATCAAAGCAAACCGGTTAATTCAAATATCAGAATATGACAGAACTAAAAAGACTTGGTCCCCAAAATGGGTTAAAATATGTTCCAACCTAATACATTCCTTAAATATAAACCCCAAAGCTACCCCCTTCCTTAATCCCAACCATAAACTCTTTAACAAACTCCACCCAGTAATCAAAAATGAAATAATGGCTTTCCAGTCTTTATTTACTTCCATCAGTCTACCGAATTCATTAAGTTTGTTACAACCCATATACGTGAACCCAAACATCAAATTAAATAACAAAATGATTGATCTCAAATCATTCCCACTAATTAAAGACCTATCAGTATGGCATATTTTACAGCACAAGAAATCAACGCTTGAAAACTTAAGAACACAACTAAAAACACCAGGCAAGTATAACCCTATTCATAGACAAATGATATCACTAGTTAAAGATGAAATACTAACTGCAAAATAGATACACAAAATATAGAAACAACCCAAAATATAATAAAATCATTAGCTGCTAATGAGAAAACGAAGTCCTATAAATTAATAAGTGAGATTAAACACCAATCTGCATTATTATACTCAAAATATTGGGAAAACATTAGTAAAACTATCACAACAGCACAAAAACAAGAAGCTATTAACAACACTTTAAAACTAACACCTTTTTAAAACCTAATTTTCACACAGATAATGATTAACAATAATGCATATTATACCCCAGCTGTCCTTAAAAAATTCGGCTATAAAAAAGAATCACTGTGCCCTTTTTGTTCCTGAGAAAATGTTGATATCGTCCATACCTTTTGGAGCTGCAAGAATATCTTCAAGCTCTGGTGTTCCCTAAGAGCGCAACTTGAAAAAAATCGGGTATGAAAAAAACACATTTTCCTGGGAAACAATGATTTAATCCTTAGTTCAATCAATGGAATTCATAAACATATTTTAGTTACATTATGTGCCCTACGTAAATTTTATATAACTAAAAATTGGATAAATAACAACAAAATCTCATGGGTAAACTTTAAAGACATGGCAATTAAGTATATCACCTCCCACAAATTAGCTACAAAAACACAAAAAAAAAGAACATATTTTCAAACATATTGGAACTCTCTACTAGACAGAATTCTAGCAAATGAACAAAATCCCTAAACTTAAATACAATTCAAGTGGTCCACACAAACTTTTATAAACTAAACACAGTAATTATATTGCTCAAAATAGCATGCTTTAAGATTAGCATTAAACGGATGGCATCCAACATTGTAAATAGTGTAACATAGCTCAGAGTTTCACAAACCCTTCAACAATTAAGGCCATCCTACTTATACAAATCAAGCAATATATAAATGATTATTTATTTATTTATTTTATTTATTTTATATTTGTTGACTGGGCTAGTCTAACTGGATATATGTCCATTTTCAATAGAGGCCTGGGGAGAAAAGCTCCAAGCATTAGCAGTGACAAAGATTACAATATACAGTAATAGTCAAAATAAACTACAGGACATTGTTACATTGAGGTTGAGATAAGTTATACAGAGTCCTTAGTAGGTTAAAACTAAGATCAAATACTGAGAGAAATCATTTGAGAGAGAGCAATCAAAAAAGAAAAAAAATATTGAATTGTGCAAATTTCTTATATATATTTATATATATATATATATTTTTTTGATGATATAAAACAAGCTTTTTATTTCCCTTTTCTTCGCTGTGGAAAACAGCTTTACTTTTTTCTGAGCTAGGAATACTATATAATTTCTAACATAACCAAGAGTGTAATTTTTTATTTCCTGTATCCTCAGTAATAGTGAAACTATTAGTTTTATTTTCTGTATGTCTTTTTTGTGATTATTGTAGAAAGCTGTTATTCTCATTTTCATTTTGTAATGTTTGAATATTTTTGCTAAATTACAAAAGCAATAAAAAGTATATTGGAAAAAAAAGTAAAAGTTGTTAAACATGAGAATGACAATAGAAGGTTAGACAATACTGGTTTTAGCCCTGTAATTCTGAGTCAGAATTTCTGTTGTGCATTTACACAAATTTGGAATAATTTTGCCTAAGACTGTTAATACTTTGATACAGAATATTTCTAATAAAAGCCATTAATAAATTGATGGATTATGTTACAGACGCAGTACAAGAATCTCTGAATAATTTTCATGGGACTCAGCTGACTTATAATATAGCTAGAATGCAGTGTTTTGCATTACAATATTTAAGTAAAAATCACCAGATTGTATTTAAACCAGATGACAAAGGCAATGGGATGGTGCTTATGAATACAACAATTCTTAAAGATGTGTAATGATCATTTACAAGATTCTTTTGTATATGAATGTGTGTCTGTGATCAATTGTTTTGTAACTTTTGAACATTTACAAAGTATAGTTGCTAGATACCAAAATTGAGGCAGAATATTCTGGAGCTCAAGAGACCACCCACTTATTCACTGATAAAATGGAAAACAAGCTTTCTGCAGTACAGCTATAATATTATGGTTTGCTTGGTTGTCATATATACAGTGTATCTGTCTTAAATGATAAAGAGGCAGGATAATATCTTAAAATTCACCATAAAGGCTATCCTTTATTTATGTCACCACCTGAAGAATGAACAGTATAGTTCTGATTAGCCAGTAAATAGTTTAGTGTGTTATGTTTAATACTTTCAAATTAGCGGTGTCATATTTCTTATATGAAGAATACATATTCATGGTGGAACTGCTCCCCAGAAAATCCATGAAACTGCAAATGTAGTCTATAACAAGCAAGTGCCTGATAACACTGCTCCTTAAACAGATCATCTAATTGAAAAGACACATTAAGATCTACTAGTAGCACTCTTCTGAAACCTCCATGACAATTAATGAACAGCATTAAGGCTACAAGTCGGCCGTGGTGATGCAGCGGTTAGCATTGTTGCCTCAAAGCAAGAGTTCTCTGGTTCAGTTCAAGGTTGGAGCTCCTTTTGTGTGGAGTCTGCATGTCCACCCTGTGGTTGAGTGAGTTTTAAAGACATGCAGAGTCTGTGTGTGTGTGTGTGTGTGTGTGTGTGTGTGTGTGTGTGTGTGTGTGTGTGTGTGTGTGCCTACCTTCTGTGGAAGTTGAGCACCGGGTTGGCAACTTGACATTGTAAAAACTCCATTGCCAATCAGTCTGTGGACCGGTGATCCACTGTGGCCACCCCTAATGGGAGAAGACGAAAGAAATTGCCTTTAGTAAACCAGGAGCCAATAGACTTGCACTACAAGACTGTAGACTTCCCATTTCATACTGCTTTCCAAAATGCACAAAAACAGATTCCCCTCCCCTTATCAGGCAGACAAATAGTGTCTAGTAACAAATGTTATTTTTAGCTTCTTAATTTATTAACAAATTTTGTTGTCTAAGAAGCTAATTTGCCATATTAGTTGCATGATTCCAGTATGCTGCTGGAGAAAATAACAGAAATACCTAGGCATGATAAGGATCAGTAACCATGGATATGCACTTTCCTACTATCTCCATAGCCTGTCTGGTGGATAACAGCATCCTGAAGGAATATAGCAATAGTCAGATGTTTACTGGCAGTCATCTGATTCTTAAACTGATACAGTATGTGAGCAATATAGTTACATAGTGTCACTAGAGGCAAGGCTGTAACAAACAAGCACTTATAATGCCAAAATGGTTACCATAAGCACACTCCACTTATAGTATGGATAGACCCACATATGCTGAGGCTCTTACATGTATTCCTTCTAAACTCTAAAGACCTTCCAGATGTACGCATCTTCATAAACCTCAAAAAGCACTTTACTAAAACAACCACCATGACACATACAGCCATGTCTTAAGGCATTTCAATCTCTATGCCCATAAGGCAGACCACCGCACAACTCAATGTTTTCATCATAGGAGACTCCATTCTAAGACACACAGATGTCCCACTCATCAGGCTGAGTAAGGAGAGAGTCACTGTCAGTTGTCTATCAGGGACACGGATCCACCAGATCACACAAATATCGAGGTTGTTGAACCACAAGTACCAGTATAACTCAGTCATTGTCCACATGGGTGCAAATAACCTAAGACATACCTCCCTGGATTATATGAACAGAGACATGATGTAACTCTCTGACTGTGTGCCCCAGGCCAGCATGAGCCTAGCACTGAACAGCGTTATGCCTTCCCCAAGGATGGTGTCACAATATGAACAGAAGATAATTGACTTTAGTAATTGGCTTAGGTTTTTAGTGCCATTCAAAGGGGGTACAATATTTGTCAGACTGGCAGGATGGTTGACAGACCATGCTGCTTTGCCAAAAATGTTCTGTATCTATCTCCTCTAGGCTTTCAGATATTGTCTAAAACCTTGTCCAACCAGATATTGCCTTTTTTGCACATAGCAAACCTGATAAACCTTTAGACATAGCAAAATCATCTCAAGAAAATCTAAATGTGCTACTGCTCAATGCCAGGACTAAACCCTGGAGAATGTAGACATCTGTGCAGTTACTGAAACATGGTGTAAAGCCATGGAGAGCTCCTTGGCAGCACAGGCCTGTAATGCCTTCTACACATTTAGATCAGCTACTGCGCAGGAAAAGACAAAAGGTGAAAGTGTCTCAATTTACATCAAAAATAAAAACACCACAAGGCTGGTTAAACAGTATGATGTGCTTGAGCTTCTCCAGCTGTACCTACCTGGAGTAAGCACAAGACAAACTAAAAAAAAAAAAAGCCACCCTGGTGGAATCTCAGCATCCATAGCTTATATAACAAGGAGAAGAAAATTAAGGCAAAAATTATAAAGTGCAAGGACCAGCAAGGTAAAAACTTCCTCATCAATCCAAACAAGCAACTCAGGGGGCTAGTCATGTCTACCAAAGCCATATTTGAGGTAAAAATAGCCTCCCACACCAAGGACAGTCAGAATACATTATTCAGCTAAGTCCACAACCTCCAAAGGCAATACACAACAATGTGCTGGAACAATTGTAAATAGACCCATCTATGCTGAGCCAGAAAATGTAGGAAATTTACTAGCCAACAAATTTAACTCCAATTGTACCCTCCCTCCAACACCCCTCAGGAAATGCTCTTAACTATGACCCCAACAACTAGCATTAGGGAGCATGTCCTCAATGCACTCTCCAAGGCCAAAACCACTGCATTCATGGGCCTTGATAATATCCCAGGATACCTTCGTAATAGCATGAAACATGACATATCAGGACCACTAGAATTACTGTAGTGAATGGAGGGCTGTGACTGTCATTCCTCTGCATAAGGGCAAGCCTTCTGTGGACCCAGGTAACTGTAGACTCATAAGTCTGTCTCATCCGTAAAGCCATGGAAATAATTATCATGGCACTGATAAACAGTTACATAAGAAACCGTCAAACAGTAGATCCAGCTTGGTTTCATCAAGAGCAGGTCATGCCTACTTAACCTGGTGGACTTCTTCAAGAAGGTCACCAAAGCAACTGAGGGCATTAACTAGTGGTCAGGGATTTTGGGAACTCATGTAGATCTGAACTTTGATCATTATCTGTCTATGGTAGTAAGGAAATCATTCTATGTTGCACAACTTACAAGCAATGACATGGCATCTAAGTCCATGCATGTCATTGTTCCACTGTTCTCAGCCATCATCAGACCAATCACTGAGTACAGTGTCTCCTTTGGTATGTACTTGCCAAGACACATGCAATAAATGGAGTGTCCACAGAGGTTACTTTAAAAATAAAGTATGGTACATGAATAACGTGTCCTAGGCAGACCATCTCAAAGCCTTATCCATGTATGCAGTCTCTAACAAACTGCTGAAATGTGATCTATTCCTGGCCTACAAAGCATCCCCTGATCTTGCTCTGATGGACCTATTGCACATCTGAAAAATAAAAAGATTCAATATTACCCAATCTTGGGATCTGCAACATAAATATGACATGCTGAAGGGACTGCTATGCATCTTGAGGACTACCTATTCTCTAGAACTGGCTTTCCATCCATGTCTTTCTTAACCTAATTCAAGCACAATTTGTACCAGTGGAAATTTACCCCTGGTCTGGCATCTATGTCACTTTTAGACAGAGGCAGCCTGTAATGCTCGACTGCCCATGCCCAAGCTTATGTACACTCCTTAAAATAACCCTGGAGTATCAAAACCTGACAGATACATTTGGGAAGTATGGCTTGGTTTAAAAGACCCTCTCGGGTCATTAGCCTAGTAATAATCATCTATGAACCTAGGAACATATGAATTGGGAAGTATAGGAATAAAAATCATGGAAAGAGTAGTTTGAACACATAAGCTAAGCTTAAAATGGCTCTTCAGTGCAGTTAGTGTAATAGTCACCTATAGAACTATGAACGTATTCATGTTTTATGGGCAAAGAAACCAATGTCTTCTGATTTTGAATTTTAACTTTGATCAAGGCACATTGAGAAAACTTCCTCTTCAGGCAATATTTTTTCATTCTTTTAAAGTATCTTTGTTAGAAAACAGTCTTTCTTGTGACAGTTACATCAGTAACATCATAGGATCATAGGAGGTTACTAGGCTAACTGTCCCAGGGCCCTTACAAGCCTAGCCAAGTTCAACCCATGTCTGAGGTTGTATACCCTTATGTGTTCTGAAAATGTGGCCATAAGAATGGGATGGCCTTTTTCCGCCAACCGTTATTTACTTATTTAACTTTATTAACCAGGTAAGTGAACTGGTCCAAAGACCATTTCATCAGAAACCTGGGCCAAGAGCCAGTAACAACTTTTCAGTCCAATATTAACAAAGCAGAGTTACTTTTCAAACCAACATTTACATTTGGGTTACATTTTAACCACCATTTACACTTCAGTGACTACTACAGTTGTGCTTTTATATAAACATTATTTACACAAATCACTGCATTCTGTACAAGTATGCTAGCAGTAATACAGTTTAATAACTAAAGTAGTTGTGTTTTTACATGAACATTGTGCACATAAATCACTACATTATTTACAAGAATACTAAAACTGTTTACACTGGTTACTTGGCTATCACTGTCTGTAATTGTACTTGCACATTGCAGAGTGTAATGTGATTTTTGATAAGATACCTTAGCCACCAGTTTACTAGATCTAAACTGGTTCCCTATGAGTGTTGCACTTATGTTTGCTAACGAGATGTGCTTATTTCTAAGGTCACTTCAGAGATTGCTGTGAATCCAGAGATTCACCTTCCTTCTTCCTGTTACTCACCCTTAATTTTCAAGGCAACATAAAATCTGTGAGATGTTTTTAAGGCTGTGTTGCTGGATAAGGAACTTGTAGTAGTGAAATTAGACTTTTATTACATTTATGCTTAAGGAGCTCTGGGTAAGCAGACTTGTTGCAGTTGAATTGTGGATTATATGGGATTCTACAAAACACATATATGGGATGTATCAGATCCTGTACAGTGAAGGTAGCTGTACAATATTTTTCAGCCTGGGAGGATATGGTTGAAAGACAAGATCATGCTGCTGTTTTCCATATTCTTTCTGCCACTACTATTTGGGAAGGACCAACCTGATTCACATTTTTCACCTTTACTAAATACAACAAAGCAAAATGTGTTTCCAAGGAATTCCTAAGTTTTGATCAAAGCATGCTACTTCAATCATTTAGTCATACTGAGAGAGTGCCAACAATTCAGATAGGTAACTGTCTAAATTCATGAAAGAAGTAACATCAGCCAAGAAACGTACAAATAAATAACATTGCACCATACTTTGGGTGCAGCACTAAAACTGAATAACTCTGTTGCTGTACAGTTGATGGTGTAGTGTACTTGCCACTGCTTTGGAAAGGCATTATCACAGGTTCAAGCTTGGATTTTTTTGAGGTGTATGTGTAGTCATATTCTTTAAAATTATCAGATTAGTTATTTATTTTCTACATTTCCTTTTTGGGTTTGTTTTTTATTTTCTGTGTGGGTTTTAATGTTTTTCTAATAAATAATGCTGTGTTTGGCTTCCATGTTTGCACACATGCATGAGTTCCTGGAGAAAGGTAGACAACTTAGTGGGACTTCAGGCTTTACAAGTAACACTTCCCTGGTGAGAGACTGTGCTGACACTGTTTTTTATCAATGGTAAATGGCAGTACAGTGCAGCCTTTTGACTTATGCTGTTTGTGGTCAGACTGTTTTTTTTTTTCTTTTATGAGACAGTGCAGACTTGTGTAATTATGTTACTTTGTCAATGTTATTTCTTTTGTGGTTTTTGAGAGCCATATATCTGCATTGTCGACACTCTTGGGATGATTAAATGATGATCGACTTAACATACTTCGATCAAATGTTAGGTTACTGTTTCCAAGGCCAGAGGTGGATTTGCTATAGCAATTATCTAAGGGATGTTGGTTGAAGCTTCCCCCTAACTTTTGGATTGACTGTTTTGTGTTGTGCTAAATAACTGTGGAAAAAGGGACAATGATGTACTGTAGTGCAGTTGTTTGAGGTACCCACCATAACAGTAGATTATTAAATTATTCTGCCTTCACAGCAGCTTTATGCCCCCCACTCCCCTTACATTATTACATGCCTTGCCCCCCCCTTATTAGTCTGATGCCATGCTAGCGTGGGGAAGATTGTGCTAACTGAACTGAATGCTGAGTATGACTTTTACGTGGACTAGGGGTTCGAATGGATAGTATTGCTGGAACTGAAGTCATCCTTAGGTCTCGGTGAGTACCTTCATGTGGTGGACCCTGTTTTCACAAAATCTCACCAAGATGAAACTGACATATAGACTGCATTTTATGTAGCATACATTATGGAAAGAGGCAGATTAAAAAATAAAAAAGATAGCTGGGGTGCACAAGTCCCAGGGTAAAAAAGTGCCCAATCCTGGTGTGATCACTGTTGTCTGGACTGGAAGAAATAGCAGTGTAGAATCCTCAAGATGAAGAAACATTCCCGCAATGGGGTTAGGCTAGGCTCAGGAGGAAGGATGCCCCTCCATCATTGTAGAAGGAGTTAGTAGTCTACAAAAATCACACAAACTGACAGGCCAAAAAAGACAATAGAGTAGACTATTGAGGATAAAAAATAAATGATGTATTGTTACTGTTATACAAGAAGCCCAGGATTTCCAGAGAGAAGATTCAAAAGAATTGAGAAAGAAGTTAGAGGAAAGAAAAAATGTTTGCAGAAGAAAAAACTGTCAAAAACGTCAAATACAAATTTATATTCATTAGTATAACAAATCCATGAAAGGCATTACATAGACAAAGAAACGTTGGGCCACCTGGAAAAAAATGCAACAGAGGAAGTACAAAAATATAAAGAACAAAACCCAGAAATTTCTGAAATGTATGAAGAGGAAATATTGACATTGGAAAGAAAAAGAGATCTGATATGGTGCAGTATTTATGTAAAGGAAAAAGCCAAACTAATCAATACAAAAAAGCAGCTCCAAAGATGTTTGAAGAGAAATACGTGCAAAGGTACCCAAATATGGAAAATTTCACAGTACAAAAGATAAGAACACAAGGTGAAATGTAAAAGATTAGTAAGGTAGAAGTTAGACAAATAGAAACTGAAGTTATGGAATACCTGCAAAGTGAAGGATTTAATGCAGAAAGTCTAACACAGGTTGTGTCATAGCATGATGGAACAATGACTTCCCAAATTAAGGAGAAACAGTTGGAGCTGGAGAAATCTGAAGAATAAATATGGACATGTGGAAAGAAAAAGAGATTTTATTTATTTTATTTGACATTTGTTAACTGGGTTATTCCGACTGACCCGAGGAGAAAAGCTCCAATAGTACTGAAAACAAAAGTAATATAACATGGTAAAATATTACATGAGTAAGTTGTAGCTAAACAAAACATACATAGTGTAAAGTACACAAATGTCAGAGAAAGCAGACAAAATAACAACATGCAAAATAATGTACAATATGTACATCATAACAGAGTACAGTTAGCTTTGTACATTACTAGGAAAGAAAAATAACATAAGAGGTCATAGGTTAGCAGAAGGCAATAGGAGAAGCGGAAGATTTAAAGGCATATAATATATGCAGGGGTTAAATCTTGTGTAAAAGGTCAGTTACCAGAGAATAGTTCAGGAAGCTGTTAGCATATTGTAAAGAGGCAGCAGAGAGAAGTGGGAGAAATAGGCAGCAAAGTTGTACACAAGGGAAGATGCATTAAGTTGGCTCGTAGAGGAGACAACTGTAGAAGAATGGAAGTTATATTAAGTAGGGTCATTACACAGGCAAGCTCAAGCTTTGTAGAGGCTTTCTTTCAGGGTTGACCTAATGGACATAGGGTTAGTGATAGATCTGACACTTAATGGTAGTTTATTCCAGGCATTTGCTATGGAGTAACTATAGAGAAGTTTTCCAATATTTTTATTAGGCTTATAAGTCTGTAATAGGTGCTGTTGAGAGCTACAGAGATCCCGGTTTGGAGTGTAAGGCTGGATTAGAGTAGATAGAGAGGGGCATGAGGAGGGTTCATGTAAGACAGAGTGAGCCATGAGAAGCTGGGTTACTAGAATTAGGTGATGAAATTCCAGCCATTGTAGTCTTTTTAGAGCAATGCAGTGGTGGGTAAGATAAGATTGGTTGGAGGCAAATCTTGCAATTTTATTGTAGGAGAGTTCTAGTTTGGACAGATGATTGGATTGGAGATTAGTGAGTATAGAGCCTGCATAGAGTAGTGTGAGAAGTAGGAAAGCTTGTGCAAGGGAGAGTCTCGAAGCATTAGTGAGGAATTGTTTATGTCTGTAAAGCAGGCCCAATTTTTGCTGCATCTTTTTGATGCATTGCTGAAGTGTGAAGATCAAACTTTAGCTGGTCGTCGATAAAAGCACCTAAAAGTTTAGTGTGAGTTTCAGAGAAGATGATTGTGTTGTTGAGAAAGGAGACAGTAAAGGTGACTTTGTGAAGTTGGAGAGTTGTAGAGAAAAATAGGAGAAGTTTGGTTTTCTTTGGGTTAAGTAATGGTTGGCAGTAAGCCATCTTTCAACTGCATGAAGGGACTCTTGGGTGAGGCTATGGACGTGAGGGATGTTGTTGAAGCAGAAGATAATTGTAGAGTCGTCAGCATATTGGACAGTTGTAGAGAGTGGACAAGAAGAATGGAGGTCATTGATAAAGATGTCAAAAAGTAGGGGTCCCAGGATAGAACCTTGAGGTATCCCTGTTTGAATGGGTAGGAAGTGAGTGAAGTTGGATTGTCATTTCACTGCCTGGAATCTGTTGGGAGAGGTAGTTGGAGAACCAATGGGGTACAGTATAGAAGGCTTTGGAGAGATCAGGAAATAAGCAGGAGACTAAATTATTGTTGTCAAGAGAATTTGTAGTAGTATTTATGAAGGATGTCAGAGCAGTTGCAAAACTGTGTTGTGTGGATGTGAGAATGTTTTCTTGTAAAAGGTGGTCAAGAAACTGTTTGTGAATGTATTTTTCTAGAATTTTTGACAGGGGAGATTAGATGGCATTTGGCCTGAAATTAGAGTGGTCAGTTGAATTTCCGCCTTTATGAAAGGGAATGACATAGACTTTTTTCCATATGTTAGGCACAGTGTTTTCCTTGATGGATCTATTAAGTAATATGGAGATGGGGAAGGCGATAGAATTGGCAGCATTTTTTAAGAATTGTGAAGGTAGATTGTCAACTGATGGAGAGCAAGTTTTAAGTTTGCTAAGAAGGGATTTAATATACGCTGTGGGGGTGGGTTTAAGAGAAAAGATGGGAGATGGAGTAGGTGTAGAGAATGTGGGAGGGGAGATATTGTCATTCTTGGTAAGGTTGTGGATAGTGTCAATGAAGAAGATATTAAGGAAAGTAGCAGTATCATTGGCATTTGGTATTAGGGCAGGGGTTAGGGAATGATGGGCTCCCTGGATGTAGCAGTTTATTAATTGAGTAGCAAAATTTTTGGGGGGGTTGGAGTAGGGGTTGTTGAGTGGTTTATGGAAGAAGTTTTGTTTGTCAAGGGTTACCTTTTTTTGATATGGTGCAATATTTATGCAAAGACGAAAACAAAACTAATTAATACAAAAAAGCAGCACCAAAGAAATTTGAAGAGAAATACAGGCAAAGGCATCCAGATATTTATTTATTTAACATTTGTTAACTGGGAAAGTCTGACTAGGACAGAGCCTGGTTTCCTGGAGGCCCAAGGAGTAAAGCTCCAGATGCATGCATGTCTTTGGAATGTGGGAGGAAACCCACATGAACTCAGGGAAGAAATGCAGACTCTGCATAGAAGGCATTCCAGCAGAGAATCAAACCGGAGAGCCTCTTGCTGTGAGGCACCGGCGTTAACCACTTTCACAATACTAAAATGTAAGAAAACAAAGGAGGAAAGAAAAAAAGAGTATTGGCAATGGAGAAGGTAAATAAATATAAATTAAAGTTATGGATTACCTGCAAAGTGTAGGATTTAGTGTAGAAAATCCAACTCGGATGCCATCACAGCATGATAGAACAGTGATTCTCCAAATTAAGGAGAAAGAGGAGGAATAAGAAGCATCTGATCACTTGCCACATGATGGTGCTCTGGAGCCTTTCAAAGAAACAGTGGCAACTCTGAAGCAGGCAATGTCATAGGAAGATGTTTTGGAACTTTCTGTAGATTGCCCGCAGGAAATGGAGAATAAAGAATGTGCCCTCAGTTTAGAAGAAAATGATCCAAGGGAAGAGTTGTTTGATTTTAATAGAGATGGATAGACATATTAAGATCAATGAAAGAAATAGCTTACAGTAAGTAAATAAGACCCAAAATGTTAGAACTTTGATAAAACAGACAAACACAATAATCAAGATTATTAACAGAAATGAATGTGATATAACAAATAAATTGTATGTATTACTTTGCAGCCAAGTACCACAAAGTATTTTAAATAATGATGAAGTGTACATCACATGGGATCACCCATTACCAACAATTCAAAAAATATATGTGAGAAAAACACATATAGTTGTCCATGAAAAAGACAAAAGTAGCATTGATCATTATTTGCAGGTACAAATGAGAGCAATGTGGAAGAAAGATACCAGACAGTTCCAATATTTATTTGACATTTATTAACTGGGATAGTCTGACTGAGCAAAGGCCCTTTTTCAGCAGAAGCCTGGGGAAAAAAGCTCCACACTACAGCAAGTTATTTCATTACAGTAACTAATAGGATTAACAGTAGCATACATAAATGGTCTACTCAGAGAATAAACACATACAGTTTTTTATCAATGCTCAGAATGGCAAGAGAGGTACAAAAATATAGCTGGTAGGAAAAATAGCAATGCATGCAGTGGATATAAAAAGTGTACACACCCCTGGTAAAATGCCAGGTTTTTGTGATATAAAAAAATGAGACCACAATTTATCATTTCAAAATATCTCCCACCTTTAATGTGACCTATAACCTGTACAATTCAATTGAAAAACAAATCTGTTAGGGGAAAAATATAAAACATACAATAAGCTGGTTGCATAAGTGTGCACATCCTTAAACTAATACTTTGTTGAAGCACCTTTTGATTTAATTACAGCATTCAGTCTTCTTGGGTAGGAGTCTATCAGCATGGCACATCTTGACTTGGCAATATTTGCCCACTCTTCCTTGCAAAAGCACTCCAAAATCTGTCAGATTGCAAGGGCATCTCTTTAACACAGCCATCTTCAGGTCACCCCACAGATTTTCTATTAGATTACGGTCTGGGCTCTGGCTGGGCCATTCCAAAACTTTAATTTTCTTTTGGTGAAGCCATTCTTTTGTTGATTTGGATGTATGCTTGGGGTCATTGTTGTGCTGAAAGGTGCAATTCCTCTTCCTCTTCATCTTCAGCTTTCTAGCAGACACCTGAAGGTTTTGGGCCAAAAGTGTCTGGTATTTAGAACTGTTCATAATTCCCTCCACCTTGACTAAAGCCCCAGTTCCAGCTGAAGAAAAGCCACCCCAAAGCATGATACTGCCATCACCATGCTTCACCATGGGGATAGTGTGCTTTTGGTGATGTGAAGTGTTGTTTTTGGAACCAAACATACCTTTTGGAATTTTGGCCAACGAGTTCAACCTTGCTCTCATCAGACCATGACACATTTTCCCACATGCTTTTGGGAGACTTGATGTATTGTTTTGCAAGTTTTAGCTGAGCCTGGATGTTTTTCTGTGTAAGAAAAGGCTTCAGTCTTGCAACCCTACCCCATAGGCCAGACATATGGAGAATACAGGAGATTGTTGTCACATGTAGTACACAACCAGTACTTGCCAGAAATTCCTGTAGCTCCTTCAGTGTTGCTGTAGGTCTCTTGGCAGCCTCCCTGACCAGTTTTCGTCTTGTCTTTTCATCAATTTTGGAGGGACGTCCAGTTCTTTGCAACATCACTGTTGTTCCACATTTTCTCCACTTTTTGATGACTGTTTTCACTGTGTTCCATGGTATACCCAAATGCTGTGGAAATTTTTTTATACCCTTCTCCTGACTGATACCTTTCAACAATAAGATCTCTTTGATGCTTTGTAAGCTCTCTGTGAACCATGACTTTTGCTGTAGCAGGCAACTGAGTAAATTTATTTTTTTATTTATTTATTGACCGTGAAAGTCCACTGGGTCAAAGTAACCAATTTTCAGTGAAGGCCAGGGGAGAAAAGCTCCACAAAACAGTTACAGTCATTGACAAAAAATAGTACCGATGTTACATATGTTTTGGAAAACTGACATGAAAATTACAATTTTAACAATATTAGTAAGCAAAAGTTGCATGTTTGACAGGACAATTTCAGCTGCTATGAGTTAACATTAAAAATTGGACATTGTATAGCTACATAGAGAATTAGTCAAATAAATGCAGAGAACATGTTATAGTAGAGATATACTTGAATTTCGCTCAGCTTTGACTGCCATTCAGTATGTGGTTTGCCATATGATATCTTAATTTTCTAAGTATGAGAGAAGAACGTTTATGGTGGTTTGTTGGTATTACAGGTGCAGAGAGGGTTATCTAGGTAGTGGCTTTTTAGTGCTGATTTAAAATTTTTTAAGCTATCCATTTGGGTTATGTGGGTGGGTAGGGAATTCCAGAGTTTAGCTATGCAATTGGAGTATAGGCTTTGTCCAGCTCTTTTGTTAGGTTTGGTTACATTTAAAAGCATTTTGTTGGAGGATCTAAGGGTTCTTGTTGGAGTATATGTATGAAGGATGGAGCAGAGTGCTGGGCAGGAGTCGGGTTTGAAAATATCCTTATGTGCTAGAGTTAGTTGCTTATAGTTACGATAATAGGAAAAGTAAGCCAGTTCAATTCTGAGATGGCCTGGCAATGGTGTGAACAGTTTGGCTTACCTGAGGTGAATTTGGCTATTTTGTAATAGCAGAATTGCAGTTTATTGCTCAATGATGAGTGAAGATTTGTAAAAGTGGCACTGCCATATAGTAGGGAAGGGATGAGTACTGTAGTGGCCAATTTGATTTTGGTGTGGTTGTCCAGATAAAGTTTGTGATGGTACAGCTTTCCTAGTTTAAAATTAGTTTTCTTTATTGTGCTCAGAATATGTCAGGAAAGTCCTACTAGGGCAGCTGAACTTTATTTGGGGTTAATCAGAGTCTATATAATTGATGGCAGGTGTATACCCAAGAAGACTGAATGCTGTAATTAAAGCAAAAGGTGCTTCAACAAAGTATTAGTTTAAGGGTGTGCACACTTATGCAACCAGCTTATTGTATGTTTTTATTTTTTTTTATATTTTTCCCCTAACAGATTTGTTTGTTTTTCAATTGAATTGTACAGGTTATAGGTCACATTAAAGGTGGGAAAAGTTTTGAAATAATTTATTGTGGTCTCATTTTGTTATATCACAAAAACATGGCATTTAACAGGGGTGTATACATTTTTTATATCCACTGTAAATAACTCTAAGCAAAAATAATCACAATTTTAGCACATAACAGAATGGCTAGAGAGAAACAAAAGCAGAAGACATGAATAATAAATGAAGATTACACAGCTGTAGTAAGAATTACACACATCAATTTACAGTGATTTTGGAAATAAAGCAATGGTTCAAAAATAGATTTGGGCAGCAAATATTTAGTAGTGCGGAAGGGAGAAATCTAGTTGGAAGCGAGTTACTTAGGAGGGGCAGGGAATGATAGAGCTGGGGATTAAACATGAATTACAAGTTTTGATAAGAAGTATGGTAGAGGAAATAGGAAAACAGGAATGTTAAGTAAGTAGTGAGGGAAAAAGAAGGGGATGTTAATGAGGAAGGTAAGAAAGAAGTGAATTAGAAGGAATACTGGAGAATCAGATATAAGTTATAGAGTAAAAAGCACAGTAGGAAGACAGGTAAATATGGAAAGACAGTAGAGAGTTCATGTAAGATATTTACAATGACAGGTTGAGGTAGTATTAAGGTATTCTTTTACAGCTTTCTTAAAGTGAAATGTCTGGTTTGTTTTTCATGGAGACAAGGGAAGTTTGTTCCATGAAAGGGCTGGTAAATAACTATAGTTTTTGTCCAAAAGAGCTCTTAGGTTAGAAATTTCCAGATGCAATTGAATAGAGCTTCTTAGAATTTGGGGGGGGGGGGGTTGTAGAGGGAGACAAAGGTAGATATGGAAGGGCAGGAGAAGGGTATGTGTATGATGGAGTGAATGAGGGTAAGTTGTGAAAGTTGAAGATGGAGAGGGAATTCTAGCCAGTTAAGAGAAGTAAGAGCAAGACAGTGATGTGACCTAGGTGGGCAATATGATGCAAATCTTGCTATTTTATTGAGGGTGGTACAATAATAGTAGGAGCAATGGGTCTCAAAAAATAATCTACAGTCATGTTTAGATATGCTACCAGTACACATAACTCTATGAATTGTATAAGTCATCAGTTCTGGGCACATTGCTGGTGCTGCAAAGAACACTTTTGGCTAACATCAGAGACTATACTAATTCCATGAACTTTAATCATACGCTGACTTAGAAATGGGGTCCATTCCAGTCAAGGAATTAGAAACTCAAATGACTTGGAGAAATATCGTGTCATCACAGCAGCTGTATGCCTCCTATTCCCCTTACATTATTACACTCCTTACCCCACTTTGATGTTAGTCTGACGCCATGTTAGTGTGGAGAAGATTATACTAAGTGATCTGAATATGGACTAAAACTTTTACAACACTATTTAGCCTATGGTTAAACACCACAACAATGTAATATTTGTTTATTTATTTATGTCATGTTAACTAGGTTAGTCCTAATGGAGTCGAGCCCACTAGATTACATGACATGAGGACTCCCAAACTGCATGACTTAAGTCTAGTTTTAGAACTGAACAATAAGTGTAGTTTTAGATTTTCGTTTGAGCTAAAACAGTACATTGTAGGTGATAGAACATAAGAAGACTTTGCATATGCAGTATATTTTATTTTGAAAACTAATGTGTGCTGATTCCTGAGTGTCAACTGATGTCACCTTCTATATTCAAGTGCCACCATCTGCCACTTCCAGTATTCATGGTCAGTGTTTGTTGTCCAGTGCCATCTACTGAAGCCACCTGTATTCGTGGTCAGTGTTTGTTGTCCAGTGCCACCTACTGATACCACATGTGTTCATGGTCAGTATTTGTTGTCCAGTGTCACCTACTGATACCTTCTATATCCTTGGTCAGTGCTTGTTGCCCACCGCCAGCTGCTGCCACCTCTAGTATCAGTATTCATGATCAGTGTTTGTTGTCCAGTACCAGCTACTGCCATCTCCAGTATTTGGTAATCTCAAATATACCCAATTGTTTTTTATTTCAAATTTATTAACTGGAATTGCCTGAACAGTCAACAGTATGCTGTACAAGCTTTACCTGGCAAATAGCATTATATACTAAGAGTATATAGGCTATATACATGAACAAAACATAGCATGTAATTCTTTATATATAATATGTACAGCTTTATTTTTTGCTCAATAAATTTTATTACTTTTTAGAAAAAGTTACAGGCTGTATTGAACATTTAAATATATTATATGATTTAAATATAACATTACAATTTACAAATAAATGGAAAAACAAATAAACTGTTTACTAATATATATATATATATATATATATATATATATATATATATATATATATATAGATTCACTTTATAATCCTGAAATACTGAAATATCGAATTTCAGTATCTCGAGACTATAAAGCCGAAAACTCACAAACCCGAAATCCCAAAACCGCGAAATTCCAAACCGCAACTGTCAAAAAACCACTACACCACACAGACAAACACAAATACACCTACCTCCCAACACTACAACAAACCAAAACAACACACATGAACACAACAAAACAAACATACACACACACCCTTCGTATAAGCAGGGGCATGTGTGGGGCTGCACCTACCACACACCTCCTACTTACATATACTAACTTTGAGATCGCACTACAGGCCGAAAGACAGAAAACCCACCACCGCACAGATTCTACACCCCCCTTGCACAAACACACATCACATACATACAAACACCACCACTCTCAACACTTATACACTCACACTCTTACCTACCTACCCTAACCCACACCTAAAACTCCCCAACACACTCACATACATACAAACCCTCCCCAAAACCCTTAAAAACATTACAATTACCTAACGCGCCATCACTACTATGGGTTCGACATTTCCGGGTTAGATATTCTGCAGTTTCGCACAACTGCAGTTTAAACACTTTGGTTTCGAGATACTGAAATTCGACATTTCAGTATTTCAAGATTCCAAAGTGAACCTATATATATATATATATATATATATATATATATTGGTAAAATCCGATAGGAAGTAGCTGAAACTGCAAAACTGAATTATATTCCAAGAAAGAGTGCGCTCTGTGTCCAGAGGGTATTCTGCTTATGGAAAATATATATATATATATATTTCCCCTTTAGAATCTCGAATTGCTGAAAGCTCAAAATTCAGAAGTTCGAGCCCAGAATCTCGAGTTTTCAGCAACTCAAAATTCTAAAGCGTACTAAAAAGACATTCAAAAATGTCTTTACAATGTTTTTGCAGGGGGGCAAGCCACTGTGCACCTCCTACATGGGGGGCTGTGCCCCCCACACCCCCCTACTTAAATATACTAACTCCGAGATCGCACTACAACAGGAATGAGGGAAATCTCCTGTTCTGCGCTATATGCAGAAGCGCACAATGGAAAAATTTCTATTCCTCCGCTATGGTGTGGTCACGGAGCTGATATATTTAAGCAGGGGGAGTGCAGGGGGACTTGGCCCCCTGCATATATGTAAGTAAACTTTTTTTTTTGTTTGCTTCTCTTCCCTTCACAATTTCGAGTTACTGAAAACTCGAGATTCTGAGCTCGACCTTCTGAATTTCGAGCTTTCAGTAACTCGATCTTGTGAAGGGGAACTATATATATATATAATGTACAGTTTTGTACAGGTACAGAAAATATGCATTTGCATTGTAGTTTTTCATGTTGCATAAAATCATTTCTCTGAGAATATGTGCACATTTATCCTGGGAATGAACATTGGCAGATCCAAGATTATCTTAGATGCTGTTTAAAATCTGCTTTAAAAGTTTGTAGTTGTTTAGTTTGCTTGAAATGGGATAGATTTCCAAATCTGGCAACATAGTTGATGTACAGCCACCTCCTACTGTATTCAAAGATTTATTTATGGTAAATAGAGATTTGTCTTTAGCTTGTAAAATTTTGCTTGGTTTTTAGTGCTAAATCATTGATTAAAGTGTTGGACATTTGAATGGGTTGTATATTAAAAAACTGGATTACTAGAAGCTGGGATTAGTGAGGGACATTGGGTAGTTCATTCCAGTTTAGTAGACTGAAGGCTTGGCAGTAGTAGGTACAGTAAGAGAAATTTGTGACAAATTTTGTTATAACATTGTTTGTTTTGCTCTCTGAAGTGGCGGTAATTTGTGAAGAGTTGAGGGGCGTTTAGTAGCATGGGAAAAACTAGGGTTTTGTAGTTGTTTCTCTGTTTTTTATCAGTGAGGAAAGGTTTAGCTCTGTACAGCAGGCCAAGCTTTAGGTAAGTCTTTTTGACTGTTATTTTGCTAGGAAGTCATACTTCATATTATCATTTATTGTGACTCTGCTGCCACCTCCTGTATTCATGGTCAGTGTTTGTTGTCCATTGCCACTTACTGACATCACCCGTATTCATGGTCAGTGCTTGTCCATTGCCACCTACTAACACCACCTGTATTCATGGTCAGTGTTTGTTGTCCATTGCCACTTACAGACACCACCCATATTCATGGTTAGTGCTTGGTGTCCACTGCCACCACCTGTATTCATGATCAGTGCTTGGTCATTGCCACCTACTGACACCACCTGTATTCATGGTCAGTGCTTGGTGCCCACTGCCACCTACTGATTACTACCTGTATTCATGGTCAGTGCTTGTTGTCCATTGCCACCTACTGAATACCACCTGTATTCATGGTCAGTGCTTGTCCATTGCCACCTACTGACACCACTTGTATTCATGGTCAGTGCTTATTGCCCATTGTCACTTACTGACACCACCTGTACTCATGGTCAGTGCTTGGTGTCCACTGCCACCTACTGAATACCACCTGTATTCATGGTCAGTGCTTATTGCCCATTGTCACTTACTGACACCACCTGTATTCCTGGTCAGTGCTTGTTGTCCACTGCCACCTACTGACTACCATCTGTATTCATGGTCAGTGCTTGTTGTCCACTGACACCCACCACCTGTATTCATGGTCAGTGCTTGTTGTCCACTGCCACCTACTAAATACCACCGTATTCATGGTCATTGCTTGCTGTCAGTGCCAGCTGCTGCCACTTTCTCTATTCAGGGTCAGTGTTTGTTGTCCAGTGCCGGCTGCTGCTACTGCTACCTCCCGTATTCATGGTCAGAGCTCATTGTTGAATGCCACCTGCTGCCAATATGTGGATCCTCTTTCTTTAAATTATCAGTGCCAGCACTATGTTGGCCATGAACTCTGGTTTCCTGTATGCTAAACTGGCTCAAAAGCATATGTGACTGAATGTGAGTAATTCTGAAAATCATGTGAAGAGATAAAGCTAGGTTGAAAATAAGAACGTGCCTCCAAAAATAGCTGCATCATGCAAAGGGGGTAAATCGAAACTGAAAATGTGTAAGTACTTCTAATATAGCTAAAATCAAGACATCTGCTGGATGTTCTTCATCTCACATTGCTGCAGTCCTAACTTATGGGTAGTCCGCTGTCCTTGGTCGGCCCGAATACCAAAGTATTAGGCTGACGTCGGTCATGGGCACTCAGATCTGACGTCAGAGCGTCAAGGTATTAAAGCGCATGACCGACGTCATTTCCTCAGTCTTTTTTGCCGCATGGTCCGAAGCAGAAGCAGCGTTTGCAAGTGCCGTTCGGCGTTCTGAAATTTTCGTATTCTGAGTTTCAGACCGAAACCAAGTTGGGCTAAGTACCCCGTTGGGGAATATTTTTGTTTTTTCTTGCCTCAGTTATTTCCGGATGTCAGAAAAAGTGAATAATTGTATTTCTTGTGGGAAACAGATACCGCATAGGGATTACCACTCTCTTTGTATTCCTTGTTTGGGACCTGAGCACGACGTAGTAGGGTGTCGCTTTTGTGCTAGATTTAATAAGCGCACCATTAAACGTAGGTTAGATTGTGCTAGGCTTGTCTTGAGCGGAGTAATTACAATATGCCGTAGGATCCTCCGGCGCCGCTCATGGAAGAAGCGCAAAGATAAATCTTTGAAGTCCAAGCAGGATGACTCGTCCGTTCCGGACGCCGGTTCTTTAGACACTACGGTGGATTCGGTTGAACCGGCCGAGGTTTCAACTGAGTCTCAGGGGGAGCCGTTGGTTTTGCAAGATGTGGCCTCTCAGGAGTCAGGTCAGGCTGAGGGAGCTTCTCAGGTTGTTGTTCTCCCTTCTTTGCCTAAGGTGGTTAGGCCTTTTCCTTCTGTCTCTAAGGTACCTTCCAAAGGCAGGCCTGGTTTGCCTGCCACAGGTGTCAGTCCTAGTTCTGCAGGTTCTGTGCCTAAAAAGCACATGCTTAAAATGGCAGAAGATTTAATTACTTTAATCAGGGGTTCTATGCCCCCTCCTGATAAGAGGCCTAGGGTGGAGCCAGAAATGGAAAGTTTGGAACAGGCTTCAGATTACTCAGATTCTTCGGCTGAAGACATTCAGGATTTTCCTCCTTATTCCGATTCAGACGCAGAGGATTCCACTCCTTCTGCTTCTCCTCCAGAGGATTTTTCTTTTTCTGAAACCCTGCATTCTATGAGGGAGCATTTTAAATGGGAAAGTCAGGATTTCTCAGATTCCCGGAAGAGGCTTAGGGAATTTTTGTTTTTACCACAGCATAGGCCTTTGGCTATACCTCCTGTTTTGGATGTTGTTCAAGACGTTTTTTCTGAGGCTTCCCTTAATCCAGACTCTTTGCCTCCTGCTCCAGTTAAGCCGGATAGGTATTACAGGGTGCCTGAGGCTCATAAATATCTGTATAAGAGCCCTAGGGCTGACCCAGAAACTATTAGCCAGGGACCTAAGGGTGTCAGGGCTTCTGTTGTTCAGAATCCAGTTCCTACGGATAAGGATGCTAGAGCTTTGGATAGGTGGGGTAAGAAAGTGTATACCTCTTCCACTTTAGCAATGAGGGCTTTGAATTGCCAGTTTCATATGTTGAAGTACCAGAATTTTCTCCTTACTCAGTTAAAATCTAAAGTGGATGCTTTGGCAGAGAGCATTGAGTGTAAGGAATTACAGGATTTGGTACATGCCTCTGATCAGGTGGGTAAGCATGCTTTGCAGTGTGGTTTTGATGCTTTACAGGCTTCTTCCAGGGTGGCTGCCACTGGTTCAGTTATTCGCAGGCACGCCTGGCTTAAGGATCAGAATTTGTCAGAGCATGTTAAAGCTAGGATTTTAGATGCTCCTTTGCAGTCTGAAGTTTTGTTTGGTTCTCCTGTGGAGTCTGTCTTGAAGAAAATGGAAGACAAGGCTAAGTCTATGCAGACTGTTAAAGATTTTTTGCAGGTGCAGCCCCCTAAGTTTAGCAGGAACTGGCCTGCTAAGGGTTGGACTTACCCATCTTCTGATTCACAGTCTAGGGGTAGATCTAGATGTGGTAGGGGCAGAGCTCAGAGTTCTTTCAGGTCTAGACCGTGGAGTTCACCAGCACAATCTACAGGTGAGGGCAGGGGCCAGTCCTTTCGTAAACAGGCCCAATGACCTGCATTTTCAGCTGACAGATCCTTCCTGTCTGGCAGCTCCTTTGGGAGGAAAGTTGGCACTCTTCAAGCAAAATTGGTTTCTAGTCACCCAGGACAAATGGGTGTTGGACATTATAGACCGAGGCTACAAGTTTTATTTCCACACATTGCCTCCTTTCAAAGGCATGCCAGACGTTCCTCCTCAGCAAAGGGTAGAGGCTCACAAACAGATTTCTTTACTTCTTCAAATGGGGGCTATACAGCAGGTCCCTCTGTCAGAAGTGGGCCTCGGATTTTACTCTCGCCTATTTCTTGTACCAAAGAAAGGAAACACTTGGAGGCCAATTTTGGATTTATCTATCCTCAACACATATCTGGACATTCCAAAATTCAAAATGTTGGCGTTGCAACAACTTCTGCCTCTGTTGGGCAAAGATCACTGGATGGTTACTCTGGATCTCAAAGAGGCTTATCTTCATGTTCCTATCAGGCCCAGTTGCAGGAGATTCCTGCGCGGGCTGGGACTTTACATTATCAGTTCTCTGCATTGCCCTTTGGCTTATCTACTGCGCCCAGGGTATTCACAAAAGTTCTGGCTCCAGTGATAGCCTTCTTCAGGTTAAGAGGAATACAAATTTATCCTTATTTGGACGATTGCCTGATTCTTGCTCAAGACAAGCACGAGCTTCTTCACCATCTACAGTATGTTATGACAGTGTTAAGGTGCCTAGGGTATTCTGTGAACGAAACAAAGTCCAGTCTAGTACCCTCTCAGGAAATGTGCTTTCTGGGTGTGAGACTGAATACAGCTTCCCAGATGGCCTTTTTGACCCCAGACAAGCAAAAGAATCTTTCACTTTACTTCCATCAATTGCCTTTACGGTCCAGGCTGACTGCAAGGACAGTCCTTCAAGCCTTGGGGTTCATGGCATCTTGTATTCTGGTGCTTCCCAATGCCAAACTGCATATGAGGAAGCTACAATGGTATCTCAAAAATGTTTGGACACAACACTGCCAAGATCTGGACACTGTCATTCAGATAATACCTTGCATTCAAAAGGAATTTTTGTGGTGGGCTCAGGAATGTCACCTAAACAAGGGACTCTCTGTGACCCGACCAGAGGCGAGTCAGATTTTAACGACGGATGCCTCGGACAAGGCTTGGGGAGCACACCTCAATGGAAAATGGGTTCAAGACACGTGGCCTGCCAGACTTCAACATCTACATATCAACTTGAAGGAAATGTTAGCAGTCCAGTTTGCATTGATGGCTTTCAAGGATTTACTTCTCCCAGGGCAGGTGTTGATTCAAACAGACAACACTACTGTCATGTGGTACATCAACAAGCAAGGGGGAACCCATTCGTACCCTCTTTGCAGGCAAGCAATGATTTTGTGGGAGACTGCTCTCAGTTTGCAACTCACTCTTCAAGCAAGGTTTCTGCCAGGAGCACAGAACTCCTTAGCAGATGTTTTGAGCAGGCGGATAGTGGATCCCCACGAGTGGAAATTGGATCTTCATGTATTTCGACAGTTGACAATGCTATGGGGTACTCCAGACATAGATCTGTTCGCTTCTCCACTAAATTCTCAGGTGCCAAAGTTTTGCACAAAGATGTTTCATCCCACAGCTTGGAAAGTGGATGCTCTATCATTCAGTTGGAGCAATCTTCACGTCTATGCCTTTCCGCCTCTGCCTCTACTTCCAAAGGTTCTCTTGAAGGTCAGACAAGACAAGCCTTCCATGATTCTAATAGCTCCAGACTGGCCTCGACAGCACTGGTACCCTCTTCTGAGGAGTTTAGTACGGGAGCCTCCTTACCCTTTGCCTTTGATTCCACACCTTTTGACTCAGGAGGGCAATCATTTCCTCAATGTCAGGATTCAGTCCCTACATCTCACAGCCTGGCTTATTCTGTTTTAGAAGCTGGAGGGTCGCAGCTTCCTCAACAAGTTTTGAATGTTATTTTGGAGGCCAGGAGGCCTAGTACAAGGAAAGTTTATGCTGATAAATGGAGGAGATTTTTTCTTTGGAGCAAAGCAAAGAGCTTTGATGTTTCTAGGCCTGATTTGAGTGTTTCTCTTCAATATCTTACAGAATTATTGGACAAGGGTTTGTCTTTCTCCTCTATAAAAGTTCATGCTGCAGCTATTTCTGCTCACTATGACTGTGACCCACCATTGTTCTCTCATCCTTTGTTTAAGCAATTTCTTAGAGGGGCAAAGAACATAAGACCACCGCGTAGAGCTCCTACTCCTGCCTGGGATCTCAATTTTGTGTTGGAAAAACTTACTTTACCTCCTTTTGAACCTGCAGCTACAGCTGAGTTAAAGTTTTTGTCTTGGAAGACTGCTTTTTTGTTGGCCATTACGTCTGCTAGAAGGGTTTCTGAATTACAGGCTCTAATGGCAGTTGAACCCTTCCTAATTTTTCATAAGGACAGGGTATCTCTGCGTACTAATCCTACTTTTATGTCTAAAGTGGTTTCAAATGTGGCCTTGAACCAATCTATTCATTTGCCTACTTTTTATGCAGATCCCCAAGATAAAGGGGAGAAAATTTTGCACACTTTGGATATTCACAGGCAGTTGCATTATTATTTGAGCAGGACTAAAGAGTTCAGACAGTCTTAGCAGTTGTTTGTTTCTTTTGCTTTGGGTTCTCAGGGGAAACCTGTTTCAAAACAAACTATTTCTAAGGGGATTGGCCTTTGTATTGCTTTTTGTTATTCTCATCATGGTAAGGAGATTCCAGCTGGAATCAGGCCTCATTCCACTAGGGCTACTGCGACTTCTACTGCTTTTTTAAGGGGGGTAGCTACTAAAGATATTTTGGAAGCAGCTACTTGGAGTTCAGTGCACACTTTTTCTAAACATTACCATCTTCCTCTTTATTCCAAATCTAGGGCTGGATTTGCCACTGCAGTCTTACAGGGCATTTTGGCAGCTCCCAATGCTTTATGATTTTGCCAGCCTCCCTTTACCTCTGCTTTGGGATTCTACCCATAAGTTAGGACTGCAGCAATGTGAGATGAAGAACATAGTACAGTTTTGTACCTACCATAAATGTAAATGTTCGAAGATCCACATTGCTGCAGTCCAATTTACCCTCCCTCCTTCCCCTCTGTAGTTTGGAGTGGTTGTATGGTTTGGGTTGTAGCTGTTTTGTACATGGTTTAGGGAGTTATTCTATTTTTGGCTGTTGCCTTTATTTTTAGGGCCTTCTGACATCTGGGGCAAGAAAAGACTGAGGAAATGACGTCGGTCATACGCTTTAATACCTTGACGCTCTGACGTCAGATCTGAGCGCCCATGACTGACGTCAGCCTAATACTTTGGTATTCGGGCCGACCGAGGACAGCGGACTACCCATAAGTTAGGACTGCAGCAATGTGGATCTTCGAACATCTACATTTATGGTAGGTACAAAACTGTACTTTTTCTCCCCCCCCTCATAAAAGCCTTCAACTATCTGAATACCCTAAATGTTCTCTGCTTATAGCCTTTGCCTTTTTTATTGAGCTAAGAAAGGTCTAAGGATCATTTTACATACTCAGTTATCAACTCATTAATGAGATGTTACTGATTCTGATTTAATACAGAAATATTTACTTCATGTTTTCCTTTCCTTTATTTTTCCAAGACAAGGAACAAAAAAAGAAGTTATGTATTCACCATAACGTTCCATGGTTGTTGTCCTTGATCTCACCTTCCTTCTTGCTGGTTGGGTTCATAGCTGATCCTTGGCTCCGACTCGGCTGTATACTGTAGCTCGAGAGCTTTTACTGGGCTCGAGGCTAGCCCCTATCCCAACATGCCTAGCAGTAGTTACCCAGATCTCATTTGTGATAACCCAACACTAGTCTATGCAAGTAAAAAATTACTATATTTTACATATAAGAGAAAACCTGCATATAAAGGTGTAAATAATCAGCAAAGAGATAGAAAGGGAGTCTAGGTCTAACCAACTAGTATGGTAAAGGGAAACTCTGCCAGTGTTGCCAATGAAAGGAACTCCTCTCGATCCTCCAGGAAGGGGGGAAGGTGGGTGGGACGCAAGAAGGAAGGCGAGATCAAGGACAACAAACATGGAACATTATGGTGAGTAAATAACTTCTTTATGTTGTTTTCCCTATCTCGCCTTCATTCTTGCTGGTTGGGACCATGTCCCCAGCACCTGTTTCTTGGGCGGCTCACTGGAAAAAAATCTTCAGGACCGTGGAACCGAAGGATGCCCTGTTCAGGGAGGCCACATCTACTTTGTAATGAGTGATAAAAGTATGAGGATTAGTCCATGTTGCTGCCGCACAGATTGAATCTAAAGGCAGTTTGGTTTGAAAGGCAGTAGAGGTAGCCAAGGTCCTAGTTGAGTGTCCTCTAATTTCTACTGGAAATTTTTTGTTCCACAAATCATAGACGTAGATGATAGTGTCTGAAAACCACTCAGATAAGGTCATGTTTGAGACTGAATAACCTTTCTTATTCTCTGCAAAGGTATAAACAATTGGTCAGATTTTCTGAAGTCCTTGGTCCTGTGTAAATAAAAATGTAACTGTCTATGAATGTCTAATTGATGGAGCTTATACTTTGCCTTGTTGCCATGACTGGAGAAGAATACAGGAAGCTCTATGGATTGATTCAAGTCATACTATGAACACACCTTTGGTAAGAAAGAGGGATTGGTTCTGAGAAAAAAACTCTATCTTTGTGGAAAATCAAGTATGGGGGACGAATAGATAAGGCCTGTAATTCTGAAATCCTCCTACCTGAGGTAATGGTAGTTAAGAAAAGGGTCTTCCATGTCAAAAACTTTAGTGGACAAGAAGCAGTTGGCTCAAAGGGGGGATGAATCACAGCCGCTAAAACTAAATTTAGGTCCCGGAGGGGAGGTTCAGCTATTGGAGGTCTTAAGAGGATAGTACCATTTGGAATGCTTTACATAGCCTATGGGACATAATGTTAGAGCCCATTTCTCCCACATGGAAATTAGAAATGGCAGCCAGCTGAACCCAGATAGTAGCTGCAGCTGCTCCTCGCGCAAATGTTTCAGCAAGAAATTTGAGAATCTTTGAAATGGGCGCAGTAAAGGGATCAATATTGTTCTTGTTTGGCCAACAAGAGAACCTCTTCCATTTTCTAGCATAAAGTTTTCTGGTAGTTGGTTTATGGGAGGAAATCAAAATGTGTTGAACTGCCGGGGAAATATCCGGAAGCCTGCCTAACACTGGAAGTGGAGAAACCAAGCTGTCAGCTTGAGAGTTTGGATGGAAGGGTGGAGCGCACCCAACTGATGCATCAGGAGATCTGGAACTGGGTCCAGGATCCAAGGCATCCTCTGCAGATGAGGCCAAAGGAATGGGAACCATATCTAATGAGGCCAGTAAGGGGCAATAAGGATTAACTTGCAACCCAGTGACTTTGTTTACTAAATAACCGTGGGGATCAGGGGGAATGGTGGAAAGGCATAAAGCAGTCCCGGGGGCCAATCATGAACAAGTGCGTCCTTGGGTGACTGTCTTGGTGGTGGGACTAGGGCAAAGTAGCTGCTGCATTTGTTGTTGAGGGGGGTGGCAAAAAGATTGCAGCATGGCTGGCCCCATTTGTGAATCAAAATCAAGTCTGCAACTTCCTGTTTCAGGGATCACTCATGAGGCATCAGAATTGCCCTGCTGAGCGTGTCTGCTATCACGTTGGATTTCCCTGGGATGTGTGTTGCGATCAGGAAGCATTGGAAAGACATCGCCCATTGCTATACTCGTAAAGCCTCTTGACACAAGTGATAAGACCTGGTTCCACCCTGTTTGTTGATGTACCATACTACAGACTGGTCTATATCAGAAGTTCGAATGCACAGGTGTCCGAATGCCATAACATTGAACTGGGAAGTTCGAAATGTCAAAATAGCGAAGCCGCAGAACACCACATTTTTTCCCAGGGAAAAAATTCAGTGGTCCGTTTCCGCGGCTTTGCTGTTTCCTCCACTGTGGTGTGATCACAGAGTTGGTATATTTAAGTAGTGGGTGTGTGGGGGGCAAGCACCCCACATGGGAAACATTTTATAGTGTATGTGTGTTTTTTTGGTTTTGTACCGGAACAGCAATTTTTTTTTTCCCCTGGGAAAAAAAAAAATCACTGTTCTGAGTGTTCGAAGTTATTGTATTTTGAACTTCCGGGTTCGACATTGTCGTAGTCGAACTTATTGCAGTTCGACTATGTGATATAGACCCCTACTGACATATTGTCTGCCTGAATTGCTATAGTCCCTGTAGGTAGGTAGGTAGTCTTGAAGTGCTTGCAACGCCAGAAGTACTACTCTCATCTATAGGACATTGATGTGCAAGTGGTACTCATGTTGCTGCCAAGTCCCTTGAACTCTCTGTCCCAGATAATGCCCCCCACCCTTTCTGGGAAGTGTCCGTGGTCACTGTAGCTATGGGTTGGGGGGGGTAGAAATGGTCTGCCCATTGTCACAAGAGGGGAGTGAAGCCACCATTCTAAATTCTTCTTGCAGGACTCCGTGATTAAAATCTGATGTGAAATTGGTAAATCCTGGAATGACCATTGAGCAAAAAGGAGCCACTTCAGAATTCTCATGTGGAAACGCGCCATAGAGACCAGAGTAATTGCTGCAGTCATAGAACCCAAGACTTTGAGGACAAATCTTGCCTGAATTCTCTTTTGTGCCATGAGGATTGAAACTTGATGAATGGTTGACACCCTTTCCTGAGGCAGCCTTGCTATCATGGCCCTTGTGTCTAAATCTGCCTCTATAAATGTAATATACTGACAAGGCAACAAGGCAGACTTTTTGTAGTTTATGGTGATGCCTAGTTGTGTACAAGTGTGAATTGTGGAGTCCCGTGCCGTGATTAGCTGATGCTCGGTGGTGGCAGTGAGGAGCCAGTCGTCTAGATATGGAAACACCTGAAATCCTGGACACCTCAGGTAAGCTGTAACTACTGTCATGCATTTGGTGAACAACCTGGGGGCTGTGGTGAGACCAAAGGACAGAACTCTAAACTGGTAATGACTGGCTCCCAGATGGAAGCGTAGATACCTCCTGGATCGCCTGTCCATTTTTATATGGTAGTATGCATCCTGGAGATCGATACAGCACATCCAATTGTCCTGACCCAAAAAGGTAAGAATGGACTGCAATGTTAACATCTGGAACTTTGTTTTCTTGACTGATTTGTTCAGTCTGCTGAGATCCAAAGTGGGCCTCCAGTCCCCTGTCTTTTTTGGAACTAAAAAGAACCTTGAGTAAGTGCTGGATTCGATTTGGTCTGCGGGGACTTCCTGGATGGCTCTTTTTTCTAGAAACCTTTGAACTTCTAGGTTTGCTTGATCCTAAAGACTGGGTGGAACATCTGGGATTGACTGTTGTTTTCTTGTAAGGAAAGGTTGGGAGAAGGGAATTTTGTAACCCCTGGATATTATCGATAGTACCCATGTATCTTCCGTGATTGTCTGCCAGGCTTTTGGGTACAAGGATAATCTGCCCCCAACTGCCTCCAGAGGCAGACAGTCGGGCCTTCCTTCAGGAGTACTGGAAGGGCCTACCAGAGAAGGTATCTCTGTTGCCCTGATTCTGCGGGGACCCCTTCCCGCCGTGAGACTGGCGTCTTCCATAATTATTTCCCCCTCTGCCTCTGGGGGGAAAATCTCCACGTGTGTCAGGCGAAGCTCCCTGGGATTTCCGGAACCACATCTTCCCACTCTTCTGATCTTTAGGGTAAGGTTTAGAGGGAGCGGGAAAACACACTCCCACGGCAGAGAGAGAGTTTTGCCATCCCATTCACACCTGGTAAGAGTCTCTCTCTTACCTGAGGCCCGAACAGCGACAAGCCATCAAAGGGGGTGTTGGTAAAGGAGGACTTGAAGGGCTATGCAAATTAACAAAGGCACATCCAGGAGTGTCTCTCCAAGGCAACTCCTGTGCCTGCTGCCCTACTCGCGCCATCTGCTGTGTAAGAGATCAGCCACATGGATGAGTTAACTACAGAAGTCAAGGTAGCAAGCTGTGAAGCCACCTTGCCCGCAGCTCCCTGAACTGTAGAATCCTGTAGGGTGTCTCCCAACTCCTTTAGGAGATCCCTCTGAAGGCATGTAAAGTGGTACAAGTAATTTAGTGACCTGAGTGTGAAGGCCGCTGAAGAAAACATATACTTCCCATACCTGTCCATTGTACGGGACTGTTTGCGGATGGGCAGAATAAAAAATTTTCACTAGTTCTTTCTTGGTGGCTGCTGCCACCACCATAGCATCAACAAGCATGCTCTTAGATAGAAAAAGCTTATTGTCTGGAGCAGTTATGAATTTATTGGGCCTCCTTGGAACTGGTTCCATAGTCTCTGGAGAGCTCCATGCCTTCCGACTCACTAAGGCCAACAGTAGGTCAAAAGGCAGAGACACCCTAGAGGTGGAGGTTTGAGAACCAAATGCATCCAGGTACACAGACTCATCCTCAGAATGGGCAAGGGATTTCCAGTCATCCCACTGCCTAAGGATTTCCAGGATGTCTGAAAAAGAGACATCCTCAGAGGGGGACCGTGGGGACCCATCTGAGTTCTCCAAGTCCGTGCCTGATGTCAGGGACTCAGGGGAGTCCAAATGCTTCCTCTTACACTTCCTCTTCTGAGGGACCTCCTCTAAGGGATGTTCTGGGGAGGTTTTGGAGTCCGAAGAGCCTGGAGATTTCCTCCAAACCAAGGGCAATAGCTCCGAGGCTGATGTAGGAGCCGGGTTTACCTGCGCCGAAGCCCCGAGAGGGAGAGTAGGGTCAGACAAGGGTCCGATGCCACTCCCCCCCTCAGAGCCGATGAGAGAGCATCGGCCCCCAGATCCCTCGATCGACTGGGGTAATGAGGAGATTGAAGCGGGAGTCAGAACTGAGAGACCGGGGGTAATCGGAACTGATGGTTCCACCACAACAACTTCCATGCACTCCAGCTCCGAACTTGAGAGAGTCAGAGGAGGAATCGATAATGATGTGGATTGGGCTGTTGGCACCACTTCCTTATGGGCTGGGCTCAATAATAATTTAGCTAATGCCAGTGTCTTGAGAAGCCTCTTCACCACCAACTCCACATCATCATCCGAAAAACTCCTGGATGACCGAGAGGAATGAGTGGAAGACCGATGACTGCCTGCCACAGATTACAAGAGCAGAGATTGTGGAACAGACCGCACCAGTTCCAGAGAGGGAGACCTTGTTCTCTTGTGAGTCTTGATTGGCTCCGAGACATCTGATGGAGCCACTGAAGAAAGAACCTTGTTAGAACTAACACTGGATCTGACAATGCTGAAGATTTGTCCTTTGCTTTGGATGACTTCGATATCAGAGCCGACGAGGATAATGGCTTAGTGGACTTGTCCTGGTTTTTTGTTGGCCGAATCCCCTCCATAAAATATTCAAAGTGGCCCTTTAATAAGCCCCAAAATCAGCTTATTTTTTCTCTCCTGCAGGACCTGAGAACTGAAGGCATGACAAACAGAGCACGATATACACAGCTGGTATGTCCGTCCATAAGGGACATCTTTTGGCAGCACGAGTCAGACTTCTTAAAACCCAAAGGTTTTGACTCTTTAGTGGAATCTTTAGACATAGTATGAGACCAATACTATCAACTAAAAACAAGGACACTGACAATACACAAGTTAAATGACCAAAATTGGCTTAACTATGGATAAAGACTTTCTTTTTTTTTTTTTTTGGAAGGAAGGAGAGAAGGGGGAAAGCCTCTAAACTCCCCAAACCGAGGAAAGCCTCTAACTTAAATGGCTGCTCCAAGAAAAAAAGAGAAAAAGGGAAAAGCCCTCTAACTAAACATGGGGCTGAAGGGAAGGAGAACCCTTTAAGTTAAACAGGCTCACAAGGACAAGGTAGGCCTAAAGGAAAAACGATGGCCATAACAACAACAATAAACAGCAATGGAAGGTTAGGAAGAACACTAACCTATGAAGAAAAACACTCAACACTAAATATCTAAGAAAATATTTGACGAAATATTTAACAAAATGTCTGAATATAGTCAAAAAGAAAAACACTTAGCCTGAGCCAGTATTCGGCGATCTCTGGGTAGCTACCGCTAAGCATGTTCGGATAGGGGCTAGCCTCGAGCCAATAAAAGCTCTCGAGCTATAGTATATGGTCAAAGAACAAAGGCGAGATAGGGACAACATAACATCTTTAGTTCTTTTTTCATTTTGATCAGTGAAACTCGTATTGTCCATGTGAACAAACGGCTCTGAACAAAAATCTACCAAAACAACAGAGGCCACCTAAGCAGACACCCAAACAACCACCACCTCAGAACACAGCACCTGCAACACATAGACCTCACAGTCAGAGTGTCAAACAGTCACAGCCCTTAAGGCCAAACACAATGCCAGACACACTAGTCATTGGTGACTCCATAGTCAGACACACTGACGTTCCGCTCACCAGACTGAGTAAGGAGAAGGTCACAGTAAGCTGCCTGTCGGGCGCTAGAATCCGCCACAAGCACTCAGGTCTCTCAACAGCAGGTACAAATATGACTCAGTCATTGTCCATGCTGGTGTGAGCGACCTGAGGCGTACCTCCTTGGACTACATGAAAAGAGACATTGAGGAGCTCTCTGATTATGTAGCCCAGGCAGGTATGACCCTGACCTTGAGCAGTATCCTACCTTCACCAAGAATGATGCCACAATACAGAGATAAGATGATCAGCTTTAACAATTGGCTTAACCACTGGTGTCATTCAAAGGGGATCCAGTGTCTGTCTGCCTGGGATGACATGCTGGACAAGCCACGCTGCATGGGCGGCTTGCACCTGTCACCCTGGGATTCGGATATTGGCAAAGGCTCTTGCCACCCCCATAGTGCCTTTTTAGGCAAGGCTCAAATTCTAAACCTACCACCCCAGAACACAAAAAGGAAAAAACTAAGGGTAATGCTGCTCAATGCCAGAAGTCTAAATCTCAAAATGCAGGCCCTTCTCAATATGGAGAACATCGATGTCTGTGCTGTGACAGAAACCTGGTTCAAGGCTCCTGAGAGCACCCCAGCACTATCAGGTTTTACCTCATATCATGCCCCCAAAATCCGGACAATACCAAGAAAGGAGGGGTATCCATATTCATCAAGGACACCCACACCTCAAGACTGGTGATGCATCGGAGACCATCCAGGTGCAATTAACCATAGGCAAGACTGCTCTGCAAATTGTAGCATGTTACAGGCCACCCTCACAAACACAGGAACCTCACATGGCCTTCCTGAAAACACTAGAGGGGATAAATGTATCACCAAACACCATCATACTAGGTGACTTCAATTACCCTAATATAGACTGGGAACACTACTCAAGCCCAAACACCCTAGCCCAAAAGTTCCTGGAATTCATAAACTCAAATGCCATGGAACAACTAGTCACCATCCCACAAGAGGAGATAACATACTTGATCTCATCATCACGAACATGGGAGCACAATGTTCAACACCAGAAGTATACCCCTCACTAGTGAGATCAGATCACAAACTAATCTCGGTGGAGGTCCTCATCCCACCCCACCTGAAATAAAAAGACCACAGTAAAACTTCTCGAAAGCCGACTTCACACTTCTAAAGACTAGTGTGGTCTCCTTTAAGGCCCCGAGCCGCGGCAAACAGTACTCAAGCCGCTGAATCACTCACAAATGCCTTCTACCAGCACCTGCAGGACTGCATGGATAAGGCAATCCCAAGCAAAACAAAGACTCTCTGTACCAAGGCAAGCGTCCACTCTGGTGGACCCCAGCCATAAACAAACTCTACAACAAAAGGAGAAAGCTACTACAAGATAGAGCAAAATCCTTAAAAGTAAGACACCCTTGATCACTATAAGTAAAAACTAAGAGCTCTCATAAAATCATCCAAAGCAAATGTTGAGAGAAAAATAGCTAAAGACTCAAAAGACAATCATAAGGCATTCTTTAGGTATGTTAGAGAAACCTGGGAGGAAACTCCCAGATATGCTCAGAACTAGTCAAAAATGTGAAGATTACTCATCCTACAGACACTGCCAACATACTGGCTGACACGTTCAGTGCAAACTTCTCCCCTCCCCAAAGGAGATATCTATACCAAACGATTGCAGCCCCAAACATTTCCAACGCCCAAGTTAAAACTGCTCTCTCCAAGCAAAAACACAGCATCCATGGGACCGGTGTCCCGGCTGTGGAACCCAATGAGGAATTAAACGCACAACTAGGACAGCTATTTAATCAAAGTCTTACCTCTGGATATGTGCCCAGGAGTGGCACTGCAACTGTGGTCCCACTTCACAAAGGCGGTGCTTCCACCGACCCTGGAAGCCTATTAGCTTGACAAGCCTTATCTGCAAAGCCATGGAGAGGATCATAATGGACCTCATAAATAAAGACATAGGGAATTTGCAGACCTTGGATCCAACCCAGTTTGGCTTTGTCAAAGGCAGATCATGCCTTTTAAACTTGGTTGACTTTTGAAACAGTCACCAAAGCCATTGATGAGGAAAGGCAGTCCATACAGCCTACCTGGATCTGGCGAAGGCCTTGATACAATACCTCACTCGGGTATCATTGAAAAACTCAGCAGCTTAAATGTTAACCCATACATCACAAGATGGGTTGCAAACTGGCTGAGTGACAGAACCCACAGGGTCAGAGTTGCTGGCGCCATGTCAGACTCAAAGCCTGTCACAAGTGGGGTCCCACAGGGCTCAGTCCTGGGCCCACTCTTGTTTGGCATCTACTTTTCAAGTACAACCAAACACAGGAGGGTTATGGCTGACAAAGTTTGCAGATGAATGCAAACTGGGAGCCATAGTAAAACACACATCTGACACAGATATCCTTCAGAAGGGTCTCACAGAAACGGATAACTGGTGCCAGAGTCATGGCCTAAAGTTAAATGCCAAAAAATGCATAGTCATACCCTTCGGGAAAAACAAGGTTACCCCTAGCTACCAAATAGGTGGCAATCCACTGAGCACAGAAGAAGTTATCAGGGACTTGGGGACCCAGGTTGATTGTAGTCTGTCATTCGACACCCATGTAGCTAAAGTAGTTAGGAAGACCTAATACATTGCCCACCTTATCATGAAGGGATTCTCATCTAGATCAAGGGAGGTCATGGTCTCCCTTTACTCATCACTCATCAGACCAATGATTGAGTACAATGCCCAATTCGGAATGTATCTGACCCGACACTTGCAGCAGCTGGAGAGACCACAAAAGTTCCTCACCAAAAGGATAAAGGGTCCCAAAAATCTGTCCTATGCTGCCCGACTGAAAGAACTCCAGCTCTATTCAGTCGCTTGCTCAGAGGTGACCTTTGCCTAACATACAAGGCCATGTCAAACCCAGATTTGATGAATATGCTTCACCTCAAAAATCTAGATCCACCAGAGCCACAAGGCGGGAGACTTAAACCTCGACACGGGTATTAATAGGACGTGCTGGAGGGATAGATTCATCACCCAAAGACTCCCTATGCTGTGGAACAAAATCCCGGTATATGTGAGGCAGAGCACCTCGCTGGCCTTGTTCAAGAGAAATCTTGACCAATGGATGGGAGATCGCAAATATACCCCAGGGATTACCTCAGTGTCACTGCTCGACAGAGGCACAGCAAAATAATGGGTATAGTTCCCCATACTTAAGGGGTGGCGTAAGCCACAAAACGATGGGCTAGGCTTGTAAATGCCCTCGGGCAGATAGCCTAGTATGAACCTATGAACCTATGAACCTAAATTGAAAGCATTCAGTTTATTCTTTTACAGACTGGCTTACCTGCTACTAATGTAACCTCTTTCTTCCATTCATTTTACATTACCAGTGCAAGTTAATGCATGGCACCAACATGTGGCTGCTTTTTTTTAGTGTAATTTAGCTAAATTAAATACTGGCCCAGTTTTTGTCTTTTGGCGGGAATGTGTGGGTATTATTCTTTCTTCTATGCATTCTAGTAAAGCCAGACATGGATCAATGAGTAAGACATGTTGGAAAATGGATTTACAGACTCGCATCTTAGCAGACTAGTAAAATGTGGAATGCTTGAGGAAGTCACATGAAATAAGTATCAACTGATGACACAAATTTGATTTTGTTACTGTGATAAAATACTGTAGCTGACTGTAACCACTCTCTGATCTGGTCTCAGTACATAATTTTTCGTGTCACTCTAAGCAGACTTCTCATCAGTCTCTGATTTTGCAGAGAACATCTTTAATTCTGCCTCATATATTTGCACTGTTCCATGTAAGTTATTCTTGTTTTATTTTCTTGTAACTCACTGTGGAGTACAGTGCTCAACACTGCCAGACATTAGAGTCTCCTTCTTTTGTTCAGAAAAATGCATTGATTCAAAACTTGTTTTATTAACGTTATAAGTAAATTAGAGTAATATTTAAAATGTGTTCCTGATTTTGGGCCTTTGTTGGCCATTATTTTTGACCTTGTCCAGAAGTTGTCAGATACGATTCTAAGCAGGAGTGCAGAGTGCACCTGCAGACACCAACAGAACATATGCTACAAACAAGGCTTTCTGCTGTTATTGTGCTGAACTCACTAAGAATGATTATGCCATAGTACTTTACTTTTTGGATTTGCAGTATTGCTTTTTCATATGTCTAAGTATATGGTGCTCATTTCTATAACTATAGGTGGAGACTGGGTAATGTTTGTTTATATAATTCAAGACAGATTCTGTGGCATTTCTATTTGCGTATATCAGAAGAAAATGATTATAGTTCTTTTTGGGCTTTTTGATTGCACTGAATCTAGTTGAAAAATATTTTATTTAATTATTATTTACATCAGTTATAAACCGTGGGTACAGAATTGCTGGTTTGCACACTACTGTTTGCAGTTGCAGTGTAAATCTGTTCCTGGGTACTTGCTGGCTGGGTGTGGTGACTGTACATGCTGGCCGTTTTCTTTTACCAGCTGTTACCAGAAAACTGTGATACTTCTACTTTCCTTTATAGCCCAACAAATATGATAAATATATATGTGTTTGTGTGTGTGTGTGTGTATGTATATATATATATATATATATATATATATATATATATATATATATATATATATATATAGTTTTTTTTTTCATCACTGCTGCTTGCAGTGAGATACCTTCCACTGACATCATGAACTTCTCATAATGGCCTCACAAGTCATTATTACAGCTCAGGTCACAGTTATCCAGCATAGCACTATAAAATAAATCAGCCTTCACTTCTTAAATAAAGTGGACAGTGGAATAATCATGTCATGGAAATAAGAGGGATTGCTGTTACTGCTATCAGTAGGAGTACAAGCAGTGACATAATTTATTAAATCTACTCTTACTCTGCAACTAAAGTCATTATTGTGGTGGTTTGCAAATTTAGTCTGGAGTGGCACTTTTTTCATGTTGCATTAAGCGTGACTGCAGAGCAGCATGGCAGACAAGAACAAACCAAATAGCTACAAACCACTTGAGCCTTACCGTACCATCTCTGGAGTAAGCATTCTCTTTCACTGTTCTACAGTGGAAATATTTATATGACAGACAGTTGCCATAAACTAGAACATCTTGCATTGTGATTTTACTTCATAGGATTATTTCTGTGGTCCTTTGACCTTTGGATTTCACTGTTTGGCAGCTATTTATTTAAAAAAATGGAATTAATTTATTCATTTTCCTTTGAGACTGAGATGGAAAACAAAGCTAACAGTTCCCATCCCTGCCTTTGAAATTCCATTTTGGACACTTTTCTGCAAATTAGCGTAGCATTATTGTGAAACAATTGTTGTTGTTGTTGTGTCTTTCGGCTTTTCCCGGTTAGGGGTCGCCACAGCGGAACTCCGGTCCGCTAATGATTGGCAGTAGATTTTTGCGTGCCGAGTTGCTAGCTCTGACGCACAACCTTCAACGAAGGTACGTCCCATTCACGCATGTCTCCACACAGAAGACGCTCTAGCTGAGAATCGAACAGGACAATGTCATACTGTGAGGCGACAATGCTACCGCAGCACCACCACCGCAGTATTATTGTGAAACAGTGAGTCTTCACATTTGCTGACCTTCTACTAAAATGTCTGTTGGCTAGTGTCTGTGTGTGTAATCAGCATTGGTAAAAGTGGCACAGATGGAGTGCAAAATATTTCTAAAGCTGAGCGTGATAGGAACTGTTTCTGAAAGACAAAGAAACAGAAAAAAAGGTCCTTTACACAGAACAGCTAATGATATTAACTAGTTTATACTGCATTTTTTGTGTGTGGCTGTACCTAAAAGAATTTTTTATGGTTGAGCAGAAAAATGCAAATTTTTTGGGAAGATATTTGGTTGCTGTGTTGAAAGAACAACATGTGAATAACTTATTGTAATTTGCATGGGAGGGGATTTGTCTGCCCTACTGGGATGGAATTTTAATAAAGGGAGGGGTATTCATTGAATGCTTGCTGAAAAGCACTCTTTGTAACCATAGCAAAAAAAAAAAAATGGAATACTCGTTCTTCCAGAGATAGTAGAAAGTGAATCTGGACTCTTATCCTGATGTCACTTTTTTATTTTTTACCAGAAAATTAAACAAAATGTTGCAAGAAACTGTTAAGCCATTCATCTGAAAAAGCAAAACTAGCAAACTGAAGAAAAAAAAAGACTAGAATGCAGCAACACAAACCAAGATGATTTTAAGATAAATCGTTACATCCACGTTTGCATTAGAGTAAACAGTAATGAAGTTTTGGCAAACTCAGCCACTGGTTTGAGGTGGGCACATTTGACATTCAGTTCCTTAGAGGTTTTGTTAACCTGTGTATTTTTGCTCTGAAAGGACATACTGAGAAAGTGTAATGTATATATTTTTGTCTACATATTACACAGTGAAATTGTGCTTGACACTGGCATTGTGTACAAGTAGATTACTTTGTCGTATATGTAGAGTAGTTGTGGGATTGGCCAATCTATGAAGCTGTTCTGCATAATAGGTGGAGTTTCACAAATATAAATTAGATGAACCATGGTGGTGGTGGTGGTGGTGGTGGTGGTGGGGTAACAAGGGTGTGCCCAAGCTCATATTTTAGCACAGAGCAGTCATTTAGTGCAAATGCACTAAAGCAAGCATCCCTGAAAGTTCACCAAGAGATCACTTTTCTGCTCTTCTAGACTTTAAAGATGAGTGTGAGGGAGAACAGCAATGGCAATCTGTTTACTTTCTTCTTTGGGTGATGGTACATATCCTTGGTGTAGTAAAGGGGAATATTGTGAGTGCACAGAGGCATTGGTCATTAAGTTAAATGGGTGCCTAAAATGACATAGCCACAAAACTCGTATTACTATGTAGGTTAAGAATTACCTGCAGGAATGTGCATTAGCATGAAAACTAGTCAGCCTTGCCCAGTTTCTCAGCCTAGGACATCTCTAGGTTTCCCCATGCTTTGAAAAATAAAAAAAGACTTTCAATTCCACTAACTGGAAACTCCAGTCAAGAAATACTGTAGCTAAACCAGAACATGACAATTCTCCCATGGACCATTCCACTGAGGCCTGTTTTCTCCTCCTGGAGACTGAGAGTGTGGAAAACATTAAAGGTGATACATCAGATCTTGGGAGCATGGAGGCCCTTAGACCCCATTCCATCTCCCCAGAGGAGAGTTCAGCAGGTTTGCCTGTTTACCTTCTAAACCCCCTGCGTGGTCCCCCCCGCCACACACACACATGATATTTTAAAAACTGCTACAGCAGTAACTAGGAAGAACCAACACGCAGCGTGCAGTAACACCTGCACCAGAAAAATCTGTTTTTTTCCCTGGCCTTCAATGAATGCATGATTTGGGTGAATATTCCAGGCTGATATGCTGTTACCTTGACACTGGCCCTGTGCAAAGCTCTTAGCCCACACAGTCATACAATCTAGCCACCAGACAAGGAGACTTGAGTAAGTGATATATTTGAAAAACATGTGCTCATGCCTGCCCCTTTATTCTTGCTACCACTGGACTATGTGATTCACATGGCATATTTCTAAAAAACATGGCAGACTATATGAAATGTATGATGTAGGGGTTTTGCCTGAGGGTCTACTGGAAGTAAGCATAAGGACCCAGCCTTACAATTTTATTTTTCTGAGGTGGCATAAGGTGCAGTTAGATCCAGTACTGTACTACATCCACAGTCCTTCTTGCAACTGTGTTTGCAGAGGACACCATAGTGGTGTTTTTAGGTTTCCCTTTCTCATGATACTATCAGATCTGATGTCTCCTACCATGTTAAATTAATGCTGTTGGTTTAAAGTTGCCAATTTCTGCAGTTTACCTTCAGTATAACACACAGGAGCCAATGTGGTATGCAGTTTTAATGGGTTCCACAGCAGCAGCAGGAACAGCAGCAGGAAAAGACAGTGTTATCAGTATGGTTAACAGCATTGTGTGAACTTAGAAGTCAGGGTTCTCGGTACTGACAAAGAGGCCAATGTCAGCCCTGGGGAAGATCACAGCAGTCCAGGGGGCTTGTTTGATTGTCAGACTCTAAAGACAGTCGTGGGTTAAATCTTCCTTCAGATGAGTTATTGAAAAAAATGGAATATTCAAGGACAGCTAGGTAAGAGAGATAATATCCAGAGGTTATGCATTACCCATTGTCACTCATTCTGGATTCAATCTCTCTTTTTCTTTGTCCTTGCCAGATAGTCCCACCCTGTCAGAAACAAGCAGCAATGAATGAAGGAAATCTAAATAATCTGAAACAAAGAGCCATTTGGGAGGTCCCACAAGATCAGGCAGGCTTAGTATTTTATTGTTGATTCTTTTTTGTTGCCAGAGAAAAACTAATATTGATAGCCTAAATATTTCCATCTCAAAATAAATGCTTTTAATGCTCAGAGTACAGACTGTCATCCCAGTACTGAATGCTCTCTTTAGACCTCCAAGATGCTTGCCTCACTTCAGAATATCCATGGAGTCAAGGAGGTTTCTGTACGTTTGGATTAGAACCACTAATTCATGACCCTCCCATTCAGTTTCACTTCTGTCCCAAGGTGTTCACCAAATACCTGTCAGTAGTTGCAGCTCATCAAAGACTGCAGGGAAGTCAGATATTCCCTTACCTGGATGACCTGAACTTCACTTCCCCATCTCAGGTATAGCTGGTTTGCAAGAGAGAATCTCTCCTCCAGGTGTTATCCTTTCATGGAGTAGTAGCATTATGAAGTCCCATTTGCTGCCTTTCAATCACTTAGTTTCACAGTGTACACTTTGGACACTACAATGTGTTCATTTTTTATTCTTCAAGACAGGGTATATTCATTTCAACAGATAGCTGCTTTGCATTCTGTCATTACAAACTCTTCCAGCAGAAATTTGGCTCAAAGCTGTTGACTTCATGATGTCACCTTCCATTTTTATGCTTTTGTATACCAAATTCATTATAAGCACCCTTCAGTGGACAGTTTGCGTCCATTGCTTTCAATATTGCAGTCTTCTCCCCCATCCAGCTTGTATTTTGAAAGCCTCTCATTCACATCTGCAGTGGTGACTGGACTGCTTCATTTTAAGGCTGGGGAGTCCTGCAGCTAAAGTGATTGCATACTCATCTGCTTTAGGATAGGGGCACTACAGTGATTAACCTTTCAAAGTCCTACTTGAGTATCATTGTCTTCAGTATGATAATCATTCTTCTGATCCTATTTATTTATTTTTATTTTTTTTATTTTACATTTGTTTACCGGGAAGGTCCGACTGGACACAGGTCCGTTTTCAACAGAGGCCCGGGGAGAAGAGCTCCATAAGTATTACATTAGTTAACATTCACACGCTACAAAAATATTCATGCACAAAGCTCCACAAGTATTAAATCACATTCGTTAACATTCACAAGGTACAGGATATTCATACACAAAGTACACCATGTTAGTTGAATGCAGTTACAAACAATAGATTGAAATGAGTTACAGTTGAGTATCTGGTAGAATTTGAGCAAATATGGTATGATAGTAGAGAATACTTTAGTTTCTAGCATTGTGTCAATAAACTATTAGAGGTTAAGAACCATGGCAGTATTCATTATCTGGGAGAGAATTAATAGCAGTGAGTAGATTCAGTCTAGCCTGGGGGAAGACATGAACATAGCCAGTTTTGCATAAAGTGGGATTTGATGTTTTATTTGAAGAGGTAAGGTGAGGATGAGGTTAGGTGATCGGGTAGGAGGTTCCAGGTTTTTGCAGTGCAGCAGGCAAAGAGGGATTTGCCAGCTTCATTTTTGTGCTTGGTGGTATTAGGTTTCTGGAGGGTGTGTAGGGTTGAATTAATTGTTGCAAGGCAGGTGTTTTTATAGGAAGATAGTAGAACTTATGGACAGTGGTAAGTTGTTTGAGTAGGAGGAGTTGTGGAAACTCAAGCCAGTTGAGTTGTCTAAGGGATTGGCAGTGATGGGACCTATGAGTGGTTTCATTAGCAAATTTGGCAATTTTGTTGTGGCATGATTCAATTTTAGAGAACTCTGTTTGGTGAAGGTTGGTAAAGATTGGGGAAGCATAAAGATGTATAGATAGCAGATATGTTCTAGCTAAGGTGGATTTTGTGTGTCTGGTCATGTAATGGTGGCTTCTATAAAAGAGTCCGATCCTTTTGTTGACTTTCTTGATAGTTTGAGAAATATGGATGTCGAAGTGGACTTTATTGTCAATTTCTACTCCTAGGAGCTTACTGTGTAGTGTTGGAGTGATATTAGTATTGTCTTTGGATATTATTGCAAAATTATTGTTTATGGGGGAGATCTACTTGGACTGAAAAGAATAAGTTTAGTTTTTTTTGGATTAAGCAGTAGTTTGATGTTGGAGAACCATTCTTCTGTTAGAGTAAAGCTGTTTTGGGTTATGATTTGAAGTTTGTCGAGCATGTGGGCTGCACATATTATAATTGTACCATCTGCGTATTGGACTCTTGAGGCAGAGGGAAGGGATGATGCTCATTAGTAAATAATGAGAATAGCAGTGGGCCAAGAATGGACCCTTGTGGGACACCAATGGTTACTGGAAGTAGGGGTGACAGGTGGTTTTCCCAAAGAACAGCTTGTTGTCAGTTAGATAAGTAGCTACTGAACCAGGGTACGGTGGAAGAATTTATGTTAAAAGTGGCCAGTTTCTCTAGGAGTAAACTGTGGTTCACCATATCAAAGGCTTTGGATAAGTCTAAGAATATGGAGGATACGAACTGGCTGTTGTTTCTGTGGGTATTAACAGAGTTTGTAAAGGATAGTAATGCTGTGGTATTACTGTGGGAAGGTCTGAATCCATGCTGGGATGGGGATAATAGGTTGTTGTGAAGGAGGAAATTCATTAGTTGTGAGTGGACTAACCTCTCTAAAATTTCTGATAGGGATTATAGTATTGCAATGGGGCGGTAGTTTGTAAGTTCAAGGGAGTGTCCCCCTTTGTGTAATGGTATTATGTGAGATATTTTCCATGAATTGGGTATTTTGCATTCAGTTATAGATATGTTAATGAGGATGGACACAGGATAGGCTATGGCCTCTGCGGTAATCTGTAGGAATTCTGCTGGTAGTTTGTCTACTGCTGGAGTTGTTGATTTCATTTTTTTAGGAGTTTGGTGATAGTTGTAGTACTGACTGTTTCTAGGGAGAAGCTAGGTGTATTGCTTTCTGTATTGGAAAGGGTGGGATCTGTTGTTGATATTGGGTGGGTGCTAGTCATTTGGGCATTGGCTAGGGCTTGGATAGTTTCAGTAAAGTATTTGTTAAAGTGGGTGGGGATGTTGTGTAAATTGTTTGGTAGCAGTGGGGTAGGGGTGGAAGGTTTTCCTGGGTGTAGTAGGTTATTGATTGAGGCCAAAAATGTTTGGGGGTTGTTGTAGTTTTTTTCTGTAAAATTTTATAGTAACTAGTTTTGTCAATTTTTGTGTGTTTTTTGGCTTGATTACGTAGCTCATGGTACCTTCATTTTAGGGTAGGGATTTTGTATTTATGGAATTGCAACCAGGCTTTGTCTCTTTCTTTTATTAAGGACCTGGTGTCTTTTGATAGCCATGGTGCGTGGTTGGTTTTAATTCTGGTGGTTTTGGGTGGTGCTTGGGAGTTCAGGATGTTTAGGAAGATGGAGTTGAAGTATTCTACAGCTTCATCTAGTGCTAAGCATTTTAGTGGAGACCATATACAGGATTTGAATGAATTTATTAAGTATTGAGCTCTGAAGTATTTTTTGTTTCGTATGAGCCTGACAATGGGTTGTTTAGTTAGGTGGGGTAGATTCCTAATCAGATATGTTGCTTGATGATCACTAAGGCTGTCAGGGAGACTACCTGAGTGATGGGCTTGAGTGGAGTCAGATACTAGTATCCAATCCAAGATTGACTGTCATTTAGAGGTTTTGTCTGTTCTTGTAGGAATATTGATAATTTCTGTAAAACCATGGAGGTTAATATGGGTGGTGGGGTTTTGGTTGTTACAGTCAGGCCAATCAATGTTAAAGTCACCTGCAAGAATGGTTTCTTGTGGATGAGTGATTTTCATCCAATTTAGTAGGTTTTCGAGTACATTAGTGTTGTTGCCTGATGGTATATTACCTCCAGCTATTATGATTTGTTTGTTGGGGTTTAGTTTTAGTCTAGCTAATATTAGTTCTATGTCTTGGATTTCTTGAGACTTGTGTTCAATTTGTTCTATAGAGAGGTGACTTTGGAAAAGGATGGCTACACTCCCTCCTTTTTTCCTGACCTATCTTTATGTATAATATCATAGCCAGGGGCTATTATTTCATTCTTATGGTGGTTGGGCTTAAGCCAAGTTTCAGTTAGTACTATAATGTCAGGTTTGTATAGGGCTAGTAGGGCATGGAGATTATGTGTTTTGTTGAGTATGCTTCTTATATTTATGTTTAGAAGGAGGAGGGATGAGCTAGGTCGAACATATATTGGATTGGGGTTTGTTGGGTAGGTGCTATTGCAAGTGTTGGGTCCAGGATTTGGGTGAATATCACCACAGCATGAGAGTTTTTGTAGTATGTGGAGGTAGAGTTTGTTTAGTTTGTGAGTTATTTTGATTATTTTATTGGCGGAGTTGGCTCAAAGTTTGTAGGTGATATTTCCATATAGATAGGAAGGTGGTGGAGAGGGGTAAAGGTCACTTGGTGTTAATGGTGAGTAGGTAGTAGTGGAGGTAGTGATAGTTGAGTCAGTTTGCCATGGTGGTGGTGGAGGGCTGATATGAAGATATGTGTGGTAGGATGAGAACATAGATAGGAGGAGAGAAGAGAGGCCTAATGTGTGTAATAGGGTGAGTAGAAGGTGGTCGGTTGGAGGATAGGCCATATTGTTTAGTTGTGAGGTGGGTTATGGACTAGGATAGGGCTTAAATAGGGTAGAGATGGAGTTGAAATATAGGGTGTGGTGTCCAATTTGGAATGTGTAGAGAAGGGTGTGATGGATAATTACATGTACTTTGTGATTGGATAGTTTTGATGGAGGTGTGGCTAGGGGTGTGATGTATAGCTATAAATGTAATTGATGTGGGGGTGGGTGGGAATGGGGGTAGGGTAGAGGAGTGGGGTGAGGGCGAATGGAGCGAGGACAAACCGAGCCAGTCCTGCATGCGCAAAAAACAATCAGTTCCACAGGTAAAATTGTTCTTACTTAATATATTTTAGTGGAAATGCTGTTAGACTTATTTATTTAAGTAAAGCAACCACCTACGAAAGGATGAAAAGACGATCCCAATAAGTGCACTTTTTCCTCCTTTTAAAAAGATTTATTGCGGACAACACAAATAACACAAAATCCAAGATACGTAAAGTAAGGTTAAGTGCTTTCACTCACTCAGATGACATCTGATTTTAGAATAATGAAGGATGAAATTGAGTATATAACAGGGTTATTCAAAGACAGAGGATACCCAATCAAAATGTTGAACGAAGTAGGGACATATGTTATCAATGAATGGGGAAAGAAATACAAACCTTTATTTGGTTCAGGAACAACAAATTACAAAACTAATTCTAATATTAATAACACCACGGAAACAAAGGGATATCAATGGGCATTAATATTATGTTATAGTCCCGTAACAGATTCAATAATAGACATAGTGAACAAATTTTGGTATATGTTATATTCTGATTCAAATGTCAAAGAAATTGTTGGTAGTAGACCAGGGATAGTGTATAAGATGGGGGATAATATCAAGAAAATCTTACAGAAAAATCCCGGAGAAGGAATGAAAAACAAGCAGAATACGAATAGTATTAGTAATAAGGTTCCCTTGAAAGGTACAAGAAAATGTGGAGCATGTAACCAATGCAAACACATACTAGAAGTGAACAAAATGTGTATCCACAATGATTATAAACAAGTGGTTAGACCAAAAAAGGGGAACTGTAACACAAAGATGGTAATATATATTGCAAAGTGTGGGGCATGTACCAGCTTTTATGTCGGTAAAACCGAAAGAAATTTTAGAAAGCGTATATATGACCACACTTATTGCATAACTAAAAAAGATGCTACCAATGCACTTTCCAGACATGTAGAAAAAATGGGTAACGACCATATATTTAAATTTGCTATATTAGATATCATAAGCAGTAACCCGAAAGGAGGGGACACGAAGAAACTGATGAATTTTAAAGAAATATGGTGGCAACTGTACTTGGATGCAACTAATCCACCTGGTTTGAATGATTTTATTTCTTGTAAACCAATTTTGGAAATGGAATATAGATAGAAGATAGGCACACACTTATTCAGAATTGTGCTTTAATCATGTATATATTTAGTGTTATACATTTTAGCGATTGTTTATGGATAGGGTAATCACAGTTGAATATGGTTGAATATTACAGGTTTTTTTAGGTTGAATGTAATACATTCAAAGATGAATACAACTATCCTTATCATACTCCCAGTGGCATTCTTGAATGTTTATTCAATTTTTTATAATGATGAACGTTAATCTACAACCCAGTGTCATTGTATTGCATATTTAATATTTTATATTAAGTTTCAACATACAATGTATTTTTATATATATGTGTTTATCTATAGGGTTTTTATATACACATTATATCTCATCTAATGTTATAATACAAGGTATATTGTTTTTTTATTAATATATACTATTATCTATTTTATACTAACTTCACATTCCTTATGGAGTGTTACTACAAGGTTTTTTAATCAAGGAACAATACGAATATCAAGTGAAACTTTGTACCTTTAAGTACACGTCATACAGGAGGTCTGTTTGGCGCCAAATCTGTATATTTAAATGAATGTATAGTGAACAACTGTGTTCTGATGAAGCTCACATAGTGAGTGAAAGCGCTTAACCTTACTTTACGTATCTTGGATTTTGTGTTATTTGTGTTGTCCGCAATAAATCTTTTTAAAAGGAGGAAAAAGTGCACTTATTGGGATCGTCTTTTCATCCTTTATTTATTTAAGTGTAGGATACCTAAGTTCAGTTGGGTTGGTTAGCTGCTCTGACAGTCTGTTCACGACTCTGTCTAGGAGAACTAGAACTACTAATAGTAAGATGTGGTATTTTACTTCTTTTTTCCTTTAATTTAAAGTTAAAACTCTCCATTTTATAGGAAGCAGCTAGGATTGAGGATTTGATGGACTGTACTGCCATCCTGTGGTTAAAATGAGGAACCACACTCCCTTGTGGAGGGTGACTAACAAATCAGGATTAGCTACTTAGGGGGACGGCCGGTCCGTGCAGTGTGCAAGCCAGTACTTAACAGTTTAGGGGTTGAAATACAGTTATACCACAGTAGGTAGACCTACTTTTTGTTTAAACACTTAAAAAATGGAAGTCCTTTTTAGGATGGAGGGTTAGATAGCTGCGCTACTGTCTTCAGGACTAGGGAGTAGCCGAGGGCAGCGTCTTTCCTGGGTATTATAGCTGTAAAAGGAGGAAAGGAACATGTGAGACACGAAGTACGTGAGTGAGGCAGAGAGAAATAAGGGGTTAGCAGTAGCAGAGTGGAGGTATAGTATAACAAAATAAAGGTGCTTTGGGTGGAGGTAAGAGGTGGATTATATTGCTAGAATAAATTAAATGGGAAGAGTGTTAAGTAAAGATGATTGTAAGGTGAGGGAAGTGTGTGCTAAGTAAGGAGATTCACTGTTATCATGTAACAAAAAAGGGGGGGAGATAACCTTATCACAGTAATAAATATACAGCTGTATTTATAACACACTGCACTTTAGGTCACTCTAAACCTCTACAAATGGGTTTACACAACAGTTAAGAGTTAGCAGCAGATGCTCTATAAAACCATAAAAACAATTCATATTTCTTAAACAGTAATTGATAGTTAGAAATATTGCCCAAACTCGACTAAGAATTATTTATAGCACACTCATGTGGATGTCGCCACTTTCATGAAAGCCATATCTCAGAAAGTAGAGTAATTTCCACAATACAGGAGTTACTTAGATTTGTGGAAATGCAACGGCTGTGTAGTTGCAACGCTCGAGGTAGTTACTATGTTTCCTACTGGAAGGTGTACCTAGCGGGCTATATTTGCCACTCTGAGTTTTATATGTATAGCGACTGAGTGTGCGTAGGATTAGGCAGCACACTAGCATCGCACAGAGGGGTTAGTTTGGTATCGATAAGAGCAAATGCTCTTACTCCTTTAGTAGGGTTCAGAGGTGCAGGAGTTAGACCTGCAATGATGAGACACTATATATACCAGCACATTAGCGCTGCCTCACTAGTCAGCATACAAGTGTTATTCAAAGGGAGGTTTCCTACCCTACCAACATGTGATTGCATCTGGTTAGGAGTAAAATATGAGGTTTGCATACACACTAGTCAGTGATTGAGCGCATCCACGCTGATAAATGCTTGCTAGTATGTCTGTCCTTAATACAAGGCACTTGGATACACGGTAACAATAGCAACTTGTTAATGTGCAATAAAACTAGCTAATAGCAGTTCAAAGGCGTGAAATCAGAGCAAAAAATGTTCAAAAAGACGTATACAACTTACTGGCAGGCACTGACCGCAGAGACCAGGGAGTGAATTACGTTGGGAACCCAGGGATTTAAAAATGGCACCACAAGTGTGGGCTTATAGGTTCATATGAGGGTGGGGGGAGGATGAATACGTGTAGTAGAGGGGGAGGTGATTTCCTGGGCAATACAATAACCTATTGCCTAGAACATGGAGTGATTTCTAGTCATTTGGACAAGAGGTGACAGTCTAATATGTTAACCAGTATGGTAAAATGCATCCCTTTTCATTGTTTTTTGGAGGCACTGAGAATGGGAAAGTTGGCCAGCAAGTCATAGCACTTTCTGGTGCTGATGTGCATAGCTAGGGAAACAGGTTTGCATTGGGGGGGCTCTACCATTGTTTAATTATGCCCCAAGAATGGTCTCAGTTGTCAAACAGTCTTTCAGCTTTGAGGCACACCAGTATACAACCTCTTTCCATGTCCAGCCAACTATTTCTTTTGGGGGAGTGGTCAGACCACAGTTGCTGTAGTGTACAAGTAGCCAAATGGCATCCCTTATGCTTTGCTCCCATTTTTCTGTAATAACAAGATACATCCAGAAAGCCAAATTCCTCAAAGCCAGCATCATGCTAATAGCCTCTTTTGGCCAGATACACCTGGTTCATTCTCCAGAGACCATTTCTTCTACCGAAACCTATATACTTTTGGCCCTTCGGGACACTGCAGTCTTAGATAGACCTTCATACACTCAAGCTAGCAACCGGGCTTTCCAATGTGATTGGCCCTCTCTTAGATGTTAATTTCTATTACTTTCTTCTCTCGGTGGTCTGTTATCCTGCCCACCCCAAAAAATATTGGAACACAGATGAACGTTTTTTTCTGTCTGCATATCTAGAAGTTGTCTTTTTTACAGTATCTATTCTGCTAGCTCTTTTTTCTCTCTCTCAAATATTTGATAATGGTCTCAGTTACTTCTTTATCAAAGTCCATGTGGCTTTCAGCTCTGTCTTCCCTTCCAGTGTAGACTGTTCTTCCCTTACCTCTTTTAAGTTTTTTAAGGTCTACTTCTCTAATACCTTCCTTAGCAGACCTCAAGTTTGAGACCCTGTCCCTCCGTGGTACATTTAATTTATGCTCGAGAGGTTTACTGTTCCACCTTTTGGACCTGTTGTATCTGCACATATGGTTTCCATTTAGGAAGACTGTTGATGGTAATTAGCACCTCAACCAAGAGAGTCCTGAATTACAAGCTCTTTCTTCCATGCATCCCTACTTAATTTTCTAAAAAGGAAGGGTGACAACATATTTTTCTACCTGAAAGTCAGTGCAGATTCTGATTTGAGCCTGTCAATAAGTCTGTCAAAATGTCTGACTGTCTTTTTTTCTCCATGAATACTCAGATTGTACTAAATGCATCCCTCATTATATGGCTGTCCACAAGCATCTTAGCTTTTATGTAAACATGACTAAATCTTTATGCAAAAGATGGCCACTTGTTTGTAGCTTTTACTCAATAAGGGGAAGGTAAGAAAATACTGTGCAATCCAGCAATTCTATACCCACTGTTTATCTTTGGTCATATAAATAAGTATGAAAGCATATAAGCTTGCCCTTTCCAGGTGGTTTGCTAACTATCAAATTCTGTCACAGTAAATATGAGAAGCCTCTTCCTGTAGCCCCCAAGGCTTATTTTACTAGAACAATAGCTATTTCTACTGCCTTTTCCTAAAATGCTCCTATAAATTCTGTAGAGCCATAGCATGGTCTACTCTGGAAATATTTGTGAGGCAGTTCAAGCTGGATATTATTTCTAGATCTAGGACTTTCTTGGGGACCACTGGTATCTTTCCATGATGAAGACCACCACCAAAGAGATTTAGCTTGGGACTGTGTCATAAAGTTTAGCAAAGATGGCTATTTTCTTGTCAAACATGAAAGTTGTATGCTTCACATTACTTAACATTACAACATCACATTACTTAACATTATAACAGATGTGTAAACACACAAACACACAAACACAAACTGTGGTGTCATCCCTTATTTTAGAAGTACTGCTTTCCTTAACCTTGTTCTGCTTAGTACTGTTCTTTGAAGAACTAGACAGAGGAGAAAGAGTGATGTGTGATGGGATGTGGGATGGTATCACATAGCCAGGGAGATTTCTATCTGCTGTGACGTCCTAATAATCATAAGTAGAACTTCTTCCTTTATAGAGGTGTCATTATGGTAAGTGCACAGCTTTCATATTTCATAGGAATGCTCACTCTGGTATTAAAGCCACCATCCCGTCATCATTTCTAATTGTTATTCAGTTTCCAATTCAGAGTTACTTGCTGTTTTTAAAATAGCTATAATAGATTGCCACATTCACAATTTTTAGTGAGGGTTAATGGGTTCAAGAAGCAGAAGGTGCCCCCTAGCAGTGCATGTAAATGTCTTGTGCATCTATTAAAGGTTTCTGCAACAATGGCCAGGGATCAGCTAAACCCTCATAGGAAATATGTCTCTGATGTTGATAAAGACAAGATAGGTATCGTATAACTTCAAATGTTATGAAGAAATTAAACAAAAGATAACAAATGGGAGCTGTGTGCACTTGCTTCTTAATAAGAAAGTATCCAGCCATGGCATAGGCATGAGGACTTAGTAGTGCAACTAGTGTCAAATGCTCTACCAGTGTTAGAAATCCTGCCATGGTGTTAGGCCCTGTGCTAGCTACTCAGTGGCAGATCCATACTCCTTTTCTTGCCAGGGCACAATAGAGGCACAGCAGCTAGTTGGTGGGGTACTTAGGATATGTGAAAAAAAACATAGAAACACCATAGCAATAAAGTATAGCTGGAATATGTGATACATGTTAATTCACCCATAATCCACCATTAAAAATAAAAGACCATTTCCCTATGAACAAACAGTGAATGCCGTCATGTTACGAATCCTGGCAGTATTCACAACTCAGAAATACTACTAATTTGTCATGCTTGAGGATTATGGTTTTGATGAAGTGTTGGTATGCTAGTGTAACAAGTCAAGGGTATATGTACGAATACAACAGAAGTGGGAAAATGTCATGCACAAACATTTGTACCTCGGTAGATCGGCAAAAAATATCATTAACCCAAATACAAGTACAAAATCAATCTTTTTTTGGTTTGTGCTACATTGTAAGGAAAATATTTTTAAACAGCCAGCATATTTTGCCAACATTCAAAATAAAACACACAGTTTAACATCCTCATCTGAAGGAGAGCACACTCAGGAGTGCAGCACCCCCTTTATGCTGCACTGCATTGTCAATATTGCAAAATCGATCCAAGTACCTGGCACCAAAGGAGAGAGTGTTATCTGCTGAGCTACACAGACCTTAACACATAGTTTTTTCACCCCCTCCAAGGAAAACAGCACTGACAATGTCTAATTGTACCAAGCAAATGCAACAACATGAATCGCCTAATACACTATTTCTGGTTTGCTGAAATAACACCAACACAGATAATTTAGATCTTAATTATTTGGTCAGGAATTCTGGACAAAACCAAAAATAATGCCATGGTGTTAAAACTGGGAACAATTTTTAAAGGAAATAAAAAAACAAGTTTTACATCACTATGCATTTTTTGAACAATAATAATTATAAAATGACTGTCATTACTAACCAGCTGTAACCTTGAGTGATTTACCAGAAAATCAAAAATGTTTTGAAGCAAAATCAGGGACATTCTACAAAAATAGGGATAGTTTAGAGGTTTGGGTACCACTCCAAAAAGAATGTCTGGTCACAGTAACCCGCTGAATTATTTCTTGGCTGTGGAGCACTTTAAATTATGTAGTTATAATTTTCTGAATGTTATAATTGTGTATGAATGAGTCTCAGCAGAAAAGCTTAAGAATTTGTAGTTTTAATGACTAATAATTTGTAGTTTTATTGATTAAGACAGTCACTGGGGATGCACAATCCAGTGCATTTCTTTGTGCCAGTCCCAAGCCCGGATAAATGGGGAGGGTTGCATCAGGAAGGGCATCTGGTGTAAAACCTTTGCCAAATGACTTATGCAGAGAACATTTCATATTTCCATACCAGATCGGTCGAGGCCCAGGTTAACAACGACCACCACCAGTACTGTTAGCCAACAGGGTGCTGGCGGAAATTGGGCTACTGTTGGCCGAAGGAGAAGAGGAGGGGGAAGGCATGCCCGAAGGCAGGAAGAGCGGAGGAAGGTTAGGAGTGTAGTAGTGAGGGTAGGAACTTTGAATGTTGGCAGTATAACTGGTATAGGGAGAGAGCTAGCTGATATGATGGAGAGAAGGAAGGTTGATATATTGTGCGTACAAGAGACCAGATGGAAGGGAAGTAAGGCCAGGTGTATAGGAGGTCAGTTCAAATTGTTCTATCATGGTGTGGATGGCAGGAGAAATGGGGTAGGGGTTATTCTAAAGGAACAGTATGCCAAGAGTGTTTTGGAGGTGAAGAGAGTGTCTGATAGAGTGATGTTTATGAAGCTTGAAATTGATGGTGTAATGATGAATGTTGTTAGTGCATATACTCCACAAGTTGGGTGTGCGATGGATGAGAAAGAAAAAATTTGGAGTGAGTTGGATGAAGTGGTGGTGAGTGTACCCAAGGGTGAGAGACTAGCGATTGGGGAGGACTTCAATGGGCATGTTGGTGAAGTGAACAGAGGGGATGAGAAAGTGATGGGTAGGTATGGTGTTAAGGAGAGGAATGCAAAAGGTTAGATGATTGTGGATTTTGAGAAAAGGATGGACATGGCTGTGGTGAATATGTATTTTAAGAAGAGGGAGGAGCATAGGGTGACATACAAGAGTGGAGGAAGATGCACACAGGTGGATTATATCCTATGTAGGAGGGCCACTCTGAAGGAGATTGGAGACTGTAAAGTGGTGACAGGGGAAAGTGTAATTAAGCAGCATAGAATGGTGGTCTGTAGGATGATGTTGGTGATCAAGAAGAGGAGGAGGAGTGTGAAAGCAGTGCCAAGGATTAAATGGTGGAAGTTAAAAAAGGGTGATTGTGAGGTAGAGTTCAGGGAAGAGTTAAGACAGGCACTGGGAAGCAGTGAAGAGTTAAAGTATAGCTGGGTAACTACAGCAGAGCTAGTAAAGGAGACTGCTAGAATGGTGCTTGGTATAACATCTGGACAGAGGAAGGAGGACAAGGAGACATGGCGGTGGAATGAGGAAGTACAGGAGAGTATACAGAGGAAGAGGCTGGTGAAGAAGAAGTGGGATTGTCAAAGGGATGAACAAAGTAGACATGAGTATAAGGAGATGAGGCACATGGCAAAGACAGAGGTGGCGAAGGCCAAGGATAAGGCATATGGAGAGTTGTATAAGAGATTAGACATGAAAGAGGGAGAAAAGGACCTGTACCAATTGTCTAGACAGAGGAACAGAGCTGGGAAAGATGTGCAGCAGGTAAGGGTGATAAAGGATAGTGAGGGAAATGTACTCACAAGTGAGGAGAGTGTGTTGAGTAGATGGAAAGAGTACTTTGAAGGGCTGATGAATGAAGAGAATGAGAGAGAGAGAAGGTTGGATGATGTGGGGATAGTGAATCAGGAAGTGAAACAGATTAGCAAGGAGTAAATAAGGACAGCTATGAAGAGGATGAAGAATGGAAAGGCTGTTGGCCCAGATGACATACCAGTGGAAGCATGGAGGTGCTTAGGAGAAATGGCAGTGAAATTTTTACCCAGATTGTTTAATGAAATTTTGGAAAGTCAGAGGATGCCTGAGGAGTGGAGAAAAAGTGTTTTGGTACCTATCTTTAAGAATAAGGGTGATGTGCAGAGCTGCAGTAACTACAGAGGGATAAAATTGATCAGTCACAGCTTGAAGTTATGGGAAAGAGTAGTGGAAGCTAGGTTAAGAAGGGAGGTGATGATTAGTGATCAGCAGTATGGTTTCATGCCAGGAAAGAGCACTGCAGATGCAATGTTTGCTCTGAGAGTGTTGTTGGAGAAATACAGAGAAGGTCAGAAGGAATTGCATTGTGTCTTTGTGGACTTAGAGAAAGCATATGACAGGGTGCCTAGAGAGGAGATGTGGTATTGTATGAGGAAGTCGGGAGTGGCAGAGAAGTATGTAAGAGTGGTACAGGATATGTACGAGGGTAGTGTGACATTGGTGAGGACTGCGGTGGGAGTGACAGATACGTTTAAGGTGGAGGTGGGATTACATCAAGAATCAGCTCTGATTCCTTTCTTATTTGCAGTGGTGATGGACAGGTTGACAGATGAGATCAGACAGGAGGCCCCGTGGACTATGATGTTTGCAGATGACATTGTGATATGTAGTGAGAGTAGGGACCAGGTAGAGGAGACCCTGGAGAGATGGATATATGCTTTAGAGAGGAGAGGAATGAAGGTCGGCAGGGCTAAAACAGAATATATGTGTGTAAATGAGAGGGAGGGTAGAAGAATGGTGAGGATGCAGGGAGTAGAGTTGGTAAAGGTGAATGAATTTAAGTACTTGGGATCAACAGTTCAGAGTAATGGTGAGTGTGGAAGAGAGGTGAAGAAGAGAGTACAGGCAGGGTGGAATGGGTGGAGAAGAGAGTCAGGAGTGATTTGTGACAGACGGGTACCAGTAAGAGTGAAAGGGAAGGTCTACAAGAGGGTAGTGAGACCAGCTATGTTATATGGGTTGGAGATGGTGGCATTGACAAAGAGGCAGGAGTCAGAGCTGGATGTGGCAGAGTTAAAGATGTTAAGATCTGCACTGGGTGTGAATAGGATGGACTGGATTAGGAATCAGTATATTAGAGTGTCAGCTCAGGTTGGACAGTTTGGAGACAAAGCAAGAGAGGCAAGATTGCATTGGTTTGGACATGTGCTGAGGAGGGATGCTGGGTATATTGGGAAAAGGATGCTAAGGATGGAGCTGCCAGGCAAGAGGAAAAGAGGAAGGCCTAAGATAAAGTTTATGGATGTGGTGAGAGAGGACATGCAGGCAGTTGGTGTGAAAGAGCATGATGCAGAGGACAGGAAGAAATGGAAACAAATGATCCGCTGTGGCGACCCCTAACGGGAACAGCCAAAAGAAGATGATGAAAGATTAAGACAATTAAAACTACATATACTTAAATTATTAAGTTGAGACGTGTTAATTTTCATTTTGTTATGGTTTGACATTACCAAATCACCCATAGCACCAACAAGTAAATCAATTAAAGAAACTTCAGCCGTAGTCAAACTTCCATCTTCAAAATATGAAACACTTCTTTACCTCTCATAAAATGGAACAAATGGGCAAAATTCGGAACATTTACTAACTAGGGAGGGAGCTCACAGCATGGTTAAAATGTTATTTTCTACTTGTTTTACCATATACCTACTTCTTCAAACATTAAAAACTCTTGGGAAAAACAACAGAAGCCAAATGCCCCAGATGGATAAGTCAAGCAACCCCTCCTCCCAAATAAAACTCTTGGGAGAAATAAGCAGTCATCATCAAGCAATCAAGCAATATGGATAAGTGCAGGCTTGTGACACATGAATACCCTACCACAACATCATCTAGCAAAAGAATTAAAGAAACTACAACCGTAGTCAACCTTTCACCTTGAATATGTGGAATATCACACTATCTTGCACAATGTGGAACATATGGGTAAAATGTGACACATTTACTAACAACTTGGAAGGAAGCTCACACCATAGTAAAATGGTGAACTTTATACTTAGAAAAGTTCTTTGATACCACCAGTCTTTCTTTCTTTGCCAAAACAATCATTTAGCTGCAATGTAACATTTTCCTTTTACACTATTTATAAGGCAAAAACAGTTATACTTCAGTTGTTTTTTACCACACGCCCAGCTCTTCAAACATTAGACACATGAGCATAAGTTGAAGAAGCCTAGGCCATGCCCCCACACACAAAGATAAGCAAATTATTCTCATATTCTGTCATCATCTCTATTTACAAACTTTCAGTGTCAAACAGACATTAACCTTTCTCCCCATTTCAGTTATTAATACTTCATTCTACCTACTACTACTTTGATCTTTGACCCGCACCCACACTACTGCATGCTCATTCTTATAAACAAACACACACCCATACCCATCACTTACAGCCACTTGTATGACTATACAGCTCAGATATTTGCTTGAGACCAAGTGAATGAATAAATTCATAAATAATGGCCCAGAAATGTGTCTCCTCTTGCTGATGTCAGAATCATATATTGCAACACCTCTTCCCTCTCAATGTCTTAGCTCAAGAATCAGAAACAAGGAACAAAATCAGGAACAGCTTTTAGATATTTTTCTTATATACTTGGAAAGTTGATAGAATAACAAGCTTTGAATAATGAAGCATTTTCTGAAAGATACAGCATCTGAAACTCATATTCCTGCCTTTATTTAATGACTGCATTCTACAACAATTTGCCAGAAGGCCACAAATTTTACAAAAAAAACAGAACAAAATAATACTCAATTTCTTTGCTAAAGAATTCTGGACAAAACCAAAAGTAATTGGGAGTGACAAAAACCTCCAGAATGGAAAATACTATTTTTATGCGCTTGTTTACCAGATAAAGCCACTGGAGAAAGTGTCCCTTTTCAGGGGGAAAACCAAGCCTACTGACTTAGTGAGACAAATGGAGGTGAGGGGATTCAAACTCTGTACTTTGGGAGTCACTCCATTAATATATTGACACTGATACCCCATGACGGATCTAGCTATATTCCAAGATACTTAAAACAGAGGACATTCTTTAGACTGTGATTGTGAATTGTAAGTGAGTTATTGATTCTGTTCAGTTTCTGTATGGTCCCAAATAGAATAGTGTTGCTTTTAAAAAAACTGAGTATGAGGTCGTTATTATTAATCCGTTGGATAATTGAGTGGTTCATAGGTTCATAGGTTAGGTTCCTAGATTAGAACTAGGCTAACTACCCTTGTGAGTCATTTTAAGCCTAGACAATTATTCCTTGTGAGACTCAAACCTTGCACCTTGTGTTCATAAGGTAAACACCTTAACCATTAGGCCACCCTCCCAACCCAAAATAGTTTCATAGATTCATAGATTAGTACTAGGCTAACTGCCCTTGTGAGCCATTTTTTAAGCCTAGCCAATTATCCCTTGTGAGACTCAAACCCTGCACCTTGTGTTTGTAAGGTAAACACCTTAGCCATTAAGTCACCCTCCCAACAAGTGGAAGTCAACCTGTAGGTCACGCTATACTGAAGTGAGAGAATGAGTGGGGAAGTGTATGGAAAGAGAGGAAGATGCGGCAGGTCCAGAGGAAGTATGTTAATATAGTTAGAAAACATGAGGGCAGCGGGAACAGAGCCCTGAGAGATACTTTCATGTAGGGGGAGGTAGGAGAGTTAGAGGCGATAAAGTTGACTTTTTATGTGTTTATTAATAAAAATGCTTTGGAACCATAGGATGTCATCGGTGCTGACTCCTATTACCCTAAGGTGTTCTTAAATGGTGGAATGGATGATCAGATCAAAAGCTTTGGTAAGGTCCATGTAAATAGCTCCTGAGATCAACCTTACCCCTTCCCCATTAGAATGCCATCAGTGAGGGTAGTGAATGTGCTACAACTGGACCAGCATTCATTGTGTTTGTTATAAGTAGGTGATATTAGCCAATGCAATGATAGAGTTAGGGATTCATTTTTTTAAGATTTTGCATAAAGGTGAGGAGGATGGAAATTGGACAGCAGTGGAAAGAAAGAGTAGGATGTTTTGTTTGGGTAAAGGTTTAACAGTGGCAGTTTTCCAAATGTTAAGCATAGCATTCTTTGAAAGGTGGAGACTGTAAATATGTAGGAGAGGTTTCATAATGTAGTCTCAGCAGTGGTAAATAAACCAGGGTAATCAGGGCTGAATGAGTTAGAACAGATATCTCCCACCATATTAGTTAATTGACAAGTACTGTCCTTGATGGGTCATGACTTCCCTCCCCCCTTTCCCCTCCATCACATTGTGGATGGGGGCTTTTTTACACCAGACTCTGCTTGTAGAGTTTCCTTTAAGTTGGTTAGTTAGATAGCTGCATATTACTTGTCTACTAATCTAAGTGTCTAATTCTTTACTGCTGTTATTGATATGCAGGGAAATACTTGAATGTGGCATTGTTGCAAAATGTCAGGGATAGGCGACCCAAGAAAGTTTATGTACCTGTAGATTGGCATTGCAGAGTACCATCAGGAAGGGCTGTAGAGATATCCCCAGATGTTGAATCGTCCAAAGTGTTCATAGGTTTACAGGTATATACTAGGCTAATGACCACCAAGACCTTTTATAAGCCTAATCCTGTATCCCAACCCAATTGAGTCCCCTTGTAAAATGGGCACCTGTTTGAAGGGGTATGTTATTTAGGAGTTTGCTAAATGTGGGGTGTATATATGTATATGAGTCCTTATCAGATTATTGAAGTTTCACAATTTCAAAAGTCATATGGTCGGGACCATGTGATCAAAGTTTTGAAATGTTGAACGTTTTGAATGGAGATCACTGCACAGTGCAGAATGGGAAATTTACCCTTTTCCACAATGTAGTGTAATCTCGGAGTTGGTGGGGTGTATATATGTATACGAGTCCTTATCAGATTATTGAAGTTTCAAAATGAATGTTGCTCCTGGTGCAAATATATTAAGACTGTAAGTTCTATTATGATAGGAAAACACAAGATTTACATTAATAATAAATTTAATTGTAACTCTAAAGGAGTTATCTATTTAGGATTATGCGCCCTGTGTACATCATTTTATGTCGGCAAAACGGATAGATGCTTTAAGAACAGAGTGTATGAACACATTTATGCTATCCATAAACAGAATCCTTGTAATGCCTTGGCTAGGCATGTTATACATAACCCTGGTCACAATTTTCAGTTTGTTATTATTGATTGTGTTTATGAAACTGGGCGGGGGGGGTCCTATTAGCCTCAAATTGGAGGAAAAAGAAATTTTATGGCAGCTTAAACTTAATGCAACCTCACCACCAGGCTTAAATGAAATGAATTCTATAAAAAGTTTATTGAAATTGAAAGCATTATATAGATAGTGTATTGTATTTTATATGTTATGTGTCTTTCATTGAATTGAACATGCTTTTGCAACAACAATTTTTTGTATTACTATTTCATATTTAATACCTGGAATTTACTTAAGTGGGCTCTTATATTTAATTTAGTTAATTGATGAATTAATTGATTATGTATTTTGATGACATCAGAATGTATGGTGTTATATAATGAGTATGCTAAGATGAATTTTTATCTGAAGAAGTTTACAATTTGCCAGTAAACGAAAGCGCTAATTTATATTTACAGTTGCCAGTGTGGTTTGTCTTCTTTTTCTTTTTGTTTCAACCAGTGTTTGAACTTTTTGTGGTGTACAATTTCAAAAGTCATATGGTCGGGACCGTGTGATCAAAGTTTTGAAATGTCGAACGTTTTGAATGGAAATCACTGCACAGTGCAGAATGGGAAATTTACCCTTTTCCACAATGTAGTGTAATCTCAGAGTTGGTATATTTAATTGGCAGGGGTGTGGGTGTGCAAGTGGGCTTGGCCCCTGCAAAAATGTTAAAAATAGATTTTTTTTAGAATGTTTGAGGTTCCAAAACTTTGATCATATGGTCTCAGCCGTATGAATTTCAAAGTTTCAGAACTTTGATAATCTGACCTAGATCTACATATATATATGCAAATATATATATATATATATATATATATTTATATATATTTATATATTTATATATATATATATATATATATATATATATATATATTAGGGAATAAATGCTGTCAGCCTTTGTCTATAATATCAGGGACATTGCAGACAGATGGGGGGAGAATAACTGATTTCCCATCCAATGGGGTCAAGGTTATATTTCAGTAGGGCTAGCGATGGACTCTGCTTCACGTGGATAGGAAGCCTATTCCAGAGCATGGGGATCCTTTGAGACACATATCTGTCTGTCCAGCATGTTTTACTTATATCACAAGCAATGTTTAAATCCTTGGATCTAATATTTCTGGTGCTATTTGTTTTGCAGATGTGCAAAACATGCATCAGGGCTGGAGCTGAGGATGCCTTATATGCCAGGCATAGACTTCCTCTCAGTAGCTGGTTGGAGACTGACAATAGAGATAGGGCTTTAAAGTGATTTTATAAGACAGTGTGTTAATACCCTGAATTATCTTGCTTAGGAATCTCTGCAGACATTCCAACTGTTGCATATGCTTGGTCAGGTATACACTGAAGGAGGCATTGTACTCAATGATGGGTCTGATAAGGGCTGGATAATGTGGTACTTTAACTTCCCTGTCCCTGAATGTCATACACTTACTTATAAGTTGGGTGATATAGAATGAGAAACGTAACAGAACACCCAAGACGTAGGAAGTGACGATATGAAAAGAGATTGTGAATATGTATTAACTGGTTTAATTGATTGGTGCTTTTATTCTGTAATTAGCTGCTGTTTCTTTATTATGTACATCCTGATGAAGTCCCATTTTAGGTAAAAGGGATAAAAGCGCTTAGTATACTTTAGTTGGTCTGTGGAATAAAATAAATATTATTTAATTTTAATACTGGAACAGCATGTCATGCCTGTTATTCCTCTAGCCATGCATTGAACTGGTTGACATGGAATGAGGTTTAGTGAAATTCTCATGTGGAGAGGATGAACCTAACTAAAGACCTATGAAATGATAAGAACATATCTGTTATTTTTAGAATTATGTCTTCATGTAGTCAGTCACATTTTGAGATTACACCTTTAGTGCTGGTTGTGTTGTGCTCTTTTGGCTCATGCATTACTGACTGCACAAAACTGGCATGCCTCCACTATATGATGTGTTTGAGTTTTGTGATTTTTACCCCCTCTGCCTGTCTGGGAGGACTGTTGTCTGATAAAAGCTGCTGTTTTCTGTTTATGTTGCTTTTAATAAAGGTACTATGGCAGTGTGGAAGTGAAGGAGAGAGATATAAAAGACATGATGAATGAAAACTATGACTAATATATTACATGATGTAAACCTTTGAGATCAGTGACTACCAGTGTAAAAATAATTGCTCCATTTTATCCTGTCATTATATGCTGTCAGATAAAGTTCCTGCTTAAACCAAAAAAACTTGCACATTATGTGATGGAAATCAGTAGAGAGTATTGTATAATGTTAGTTCTGGTAATGCATACACTAGGTCTAGGAATACATACAAAATTAATGAGGCAAGTATGTTGACTGAATGAAGGCTAGATAGCAAGAATCACAAAAGTAAGTGACTGGAATCACTGACTGAGGGAATTTGAGTAAATGCACGAGGTTGTTTGGTATAATCAAAATGTAAAATATGCACACAAAACTTTTAAAATAGTTGAGATCGGTATTTAACAGTGAGAAAATAACCACATTTCTTGTATTTTATCAAGCTTCAGAGTGAAGGTTTCTCAGTCTGTATAGACTGACTTGTCTTGGGTGTTCTTGGAATGCAGTTTGCCTTCCTTTTTAGGTTCTGCTGCATTACAAGAGTGTGATGTTGCTTTATCTGGATAGGAACACGTGTCTTTTTAAAATATATACAGTATTAAGGCTAACTAGCAACATAAGGATAGAGGGACACCTTCAGAAATAAAATGCTGCAGGCAAGGGAAAAAAAAAAACAGATCAGTGATTTATAATAGCCTTTCTCCTGCCCAGTAGAATCTGAATGATAAAGAGCAATAGAAATGGAAGAACCTTTACAATGATGTTTGTGTAGAGAGACAGCACTATCACTTTGCAAAAATATATTTAATATGCTTTGTTTTTCTTGAGAAGGGAAGGACTTGTATGCTGTAATATGAGATTGGGTTCAAATGAGACAATATTATAGAAAAAAAATGCAAAGTGGCACAATGAAAACAGACTATGAAGGATCAGTCTGTAATAGAAAAGGAATGTAAGTTAAGTAGAAGAAATCTATAATCCTTAAATGGCTTGGTTTGACTTACTGGTTTGAAATATGAATGGGCTTGATGATAAAAAAGGAGAAGATACAGATATGTGCTTACAATAACAGCGCACAGGAAATAATGTTACAGGAAGCAAATCTGAAGTATAGAGAAAATAAAACTTTTAGAGTGGGGGAAATGAGACTTAATATTAATTAAAAAGGATATAGGAATTAAAATTCAGGACGAAATGAACAGGCAGGGAATATTTATAGTGGTGAGGGGATGTTGACAGGGTGAAATAATAGCACTGGCTGCACTATATACTCCAGTGAAAGCACTGACACAAGATAACAGAATATTATGGGAGATGTTCTAGCCTTTCACCAAAAATATATAGTTGTAGCAGGAGAAAGGAACACTATAGGAAAAAAGGAATATGTTTGTGGAGTACTGTAGAGTGTAGATACTTGCTCAGCTAAATGCATATATTTGGATTCATTGATTTAATGAAAATTAAAAATGAAATGGGATATATATATTTTTCAGCAAAATTTTATAATATGGTCCAAACCATGAAACACATCTGGTGATAATAGTAGCCACAGATTTACAGTGGATATAAAAAATTTACACACCCGTGTTAAAATGTCAGGTTTTTGTGGTATAAAAATTGAGACCACAATAAATCATTTCAAAACTTTTCCCACCTTTAATGTGATCTATAACTTGTACAATTCAGTTGAAAAACAAACAAATCTGTTAGGGGAAAAATATAAAAATTAAAAAATGACAATAAGCTGGTTGCATAAGTGTACACACCCTTAAACTAAAACTTTGTTGAAGGACCTTTTGATTTAATTACAGCATTCAGTCTTCTTGGGTAGGAGTCTATCAGCATGGCACATCTTGACTTGGCAACATTTGCCCACTCTTCCTTGCAAAAGTGCTCCTAATCTGTCAGAAGTCTTGTGCACAGCCCTCTTCAGGTCACCCCAAAATTTTTCTATTGGATTTAGGTCTGGCCTGTGGCTGGGCCATTCCAAAACTTTAATTTTCTTCTGGTAAAGCCATTATTTTGTTGATTTGGATGTATGCTTGGGGTCATTGCCATGTTCAAAGGTGAAATTCCTCTTCATCTTCAGCTTTCTAGCAGACGCTTGAAGGATTTGGGCAAAAAGTGACTGGTATTTGGAACTGTTCATAATTCCCCTCCACCTTGACTAAAGCCCCAGTTCCAGCTGAAGAAAAGCAACCCCATAGCATGATACTGCCATCACCATACTTCACTGTGGGGATGGTGTACTTTTGGTGATGCAAAGTGTTCTTTTTGTGCCAAACGTACCTTTTGGAATTGTGGCCAGAAAGCTCAACCTTGGTCTCATCAGACCATAACACATTTTCCCACATGCTTTCGGGAGACTTGATGTATTGTTATGCAAATTTTAGCTGATTCTAGATGTTTTTCTGTGTAAGAAAAGGCTTCCGTCTTGCAGCCCTATCCCATAGTCCAGACATATGAAGAATACTGGAGATTGTTGTTACGTGTAGTACACACCCAGTATTTGCCAGAAATTATTGCAGCTCCTTCAGTGTTGCTGTAGGTCTCTTGGCAGCCTCCCTGACCAGTTTTCATCTTGTCTTTTCATCAATTTTGGAGGGAACATCACTGTTGTTCCATATTTTCTCCACTTTTTGATGACTGTCTTCACTGTGTTCCATGGGTATATCCAATGCTTGTTATGCCACCAAGCTGAGAAACTTTGGAATTTTGTGTGAAAATGTTTATAGAAACATTTCTGTAACCACATAAGACTTGAAAAAATATTCCCACAGGCAAGAAGTGTGTGTAGAGATGTGATGGTTCAGAAAAAAAGTTCTTGGGAACAAATATTTTTGGAATGTACAGAGTTTCCTCAGCACAAAAATGATGTGAACAATATGCTTAGTATTATACATAGAAGAGAATTTAACTTGTAAATTTTTTTTTGAGTTGGTATAAAATAACATCTACATGCTTAACAATGCAAGCTGTTTTTAACTGAATGAAAGTACTGAATCTGACATTATGCTTCGTTATTTTATAAATGTGTAATTACCAAAAAAAAAAGATTGTATCAACAATTAATGTTGAAATAAGTGCACTATGCATGGGGATTCCACACATATCAAACTGAAAAATGTTATGGAGTGCTCAAAAAATGAATGAAGAAACAGAATTATGAGGATAAGTATATGGGTTGAAACAATAAAAAAGTCTAAACGAGCCAGAATGGGCTGCAGATTTTAAGGCATGTAATTTTTTCCATGTATTATTTTTGTGCACGTTAATATAAAAGGAATTGTTTCAGAATAGTTTAATAAGATATTGTTTGCTTTCTCGTTTCCTTGTTTTGTTTGCTAGAATGACAACACTGGCTGTTTATTTCTTTTCTCTGAGTGGTATGATAATTTATACGTTCACTCTGAACCTGGGACATCTTTGGGTTGTCTTCATTACTGCTGGAGCCCTAGGGTAAGTTATATGACTTGTATGGTAAGTCACAGTGTACACATATTAATACTGTACAGACAGAGGTGAAAGTCCAAACTTGTCAATGCATTCTCCCCTGCAGTAATTATCAATGCTTTTGTAAATTTATGTTTTATGTGTGGTGTTAAAGAATTCCACACTCCCACAATCCTCTGTGGAAAAATAAGATATATTGTTTGTGGTTTTGTTTATTTATTGATTTCACCTTTGCTAATCAGTTGGGTGGGCTGGTCACAACATCTTTTTCAGCCATAATACAGGCCTTTATTATAACAGCAAGTATTAACAAAAAATTAAAAAAAATAGAGTAAAAAAGTAACAAAATTATTGATTCAGGACTGCTGGGCATTATGGTGGGCACACACTGGCCCCTCCCACCATTAACATAGCTTCCTGGTGTAGGTGTTAGTAGGCCACATTCTCACCCTACTTATCAGTACTAAATACACAGGCCCATTTTTGGTGATATTAATCAATGCGGCCAAATTATTTAGAGCCAGTTTTTATACTGCCAATTGTCTACCCCTGATACAGTGTTCAATCTGTAACCTGTGTTCTCCAATTACAGGATACTATGCACCACAGTTGATGCCTAAAGCAGTTGGTTTGTAGAACTCCTCCCCTCCACCTAGAATATGTGCTTCTGCCACAACTCTATTCAGTTTGTACTTTTACTCTACCTACTGTAGTTTAAAACTAGTTTATATATGTGGGATCATACTGATCCCAAAAGGAACTTTTAACCGAAGCACAAACAGCTGGGCATACTTCCGCGAAAGTGCTTTTTACCAAAAAAGCACTTTCGTGGAAGTATGCCTGCAGCTAGAGGGAGTCGTGGGGGAATGACTGTTGCGGAGATTGTACTATGGTGCGGATAAGGAATTATTCCCTTTTCCTCACTGTAGTGCGATCTCAGAGTGAGAATATTAAAGTAAGGGGGTGTGGGGGGCACAGCCCCCCCACATGGGGGTTGCAGGGGGGGACTTACCCCCTGCATAAAAGTAGATTTATTGTTTTGTTTTGTTTTTTTTTTATAACACACTTTAACGAACGTGCTCTTTTGGTGAAAGCGCTTTCGTTAAAGTGTGTTCGGTGATTGTGGATTCGGACTATTGAACTTTTGTTCAATAGTCTATCCATATATATATATATATATATATATATATATATATATATATATACATATATATATATCTATATATATATATAGATATATATATATATATATATGACAGATGTATTCATGACTGATTGTATATTGCAGTAATGTGCAATGATATTAGGATATATAATAACTTTTAATGTGGTGATAGTTTGTGTATAAACTCTGATACAGATATCCACTCCAGCTACATATATTTTTCACAAAATGAGGTAGTCACCTGTGTCAGTCATTTAATTAAAAATAATGTAATTTTTTTGAGATGAGTGTCAGTGTTTTTAATTTAAGTTATAACAGGTTGTTTGAACTGGGATTGCATTTTATTCTTTTTGTCTGAGGAGCAGTTACTAATTTCATGTGGGAGTGCACCCCATAGGTTGGTACACAGAGGAGATAATTCTTGCTCAGTGAGTCATTTGTACATTGCTGGAGTATGTTTGTATTATCTGAAAAGGTACATGGCTGGTACGGGGTGCTTTGTACTCTCAGTCTGGAGCAGAGTGTGGGATTACAGGGAGGAGGGGGAGAGCTTCACAGTCTTGTATTGGTAGTCCGTTAGCATGCTTGAGAGGAGGGAGAGAGCTTCAATATCTTAGACTGCGAGTCAGTTAGCATGCTTGAGAATAGTGTACTGCTTCTCTGTATGGGATTGAAAGAATATGTATCAGATTCTAGTTAATATAATTATAAGTCAGTCAGGTTATTCTTTCCTTATGCTTCACATTGGGGTCCTTCCTCCCTTTTCAGTCCTTATTTCTTTCAGGGTCAGCCCTCACAGTTTCCCCTCAGGAATCTGTACACCCAAATCATGTCATGAGGAAGCATTCTCTCCTTCTTATGTCTAGGGCTTAAATTCCTAGCTCTTTCACTGTCTGACTATATAATAATGCTACCCACCTGGTAGATTTCCTTTTCCCACTGTTAAGTAGTCCACATTACACTTCCCTGTTTAGTCCACAGCATTGATCACAGGACTGCAAATGTGGCCTTACGGATGCAATGTACAGTGGTGCCAGTACCCTTCTGTGCTTTTTGTCTGTTTCCCTTTGAATGCCTGCTTTGGTAGCTAAATTCTCAAACTGTTCCTGGTGGTTCTTAGCTGCTTTTTTTTATCACTGAAGACCATTCTTCTCCACTGTACTACCCCTACTTCTCATCCTCCTCTCCACACCTTCCAAATAATGCTTCTAGCAACTTCGCCACAAACCCTTTCTTTGCTTAGACCACCAGTATCCCCTTCTTTAAACAGTAAACAGAGTACAGAGGATTACTCCAGATAAAATCACTTTAGCTAGTGGATTTAGACTTATTCTCTGATGACCTCCTTGTGGGAGGAATAAAGATGCCTTGTTGAAGTTTCAAGTAGTTTATTCAGTTTAGTAGGAAGATGGATGAATGTTCTTATTCTGGGTTACAGGTGGAATACCAGACATGCCTCAAGCCTTCGGAATTACATTTGTTTTCTTTTCTAAACAATGTGAACTGTAAATTAGCTTGGATATTTCTATTTCATGTATATAGTTAACAAAGTTTTGTTGCAGTTTTTTTAACTTAGGTTATTTTATGTCTGCTGTAGTATCAAGATTGGTTCATAGGTTTTGTGAAATGTGCTTTTATTTGTGTTGATGTTTTGCTTTTTTATTATAATTTTTTGAAAACTTTGATAAATATTAAAAAAAAACCTCAATCTGAACCATATAACATGCAAGTCCCGTACCCTATTTGCCTATGTCGCAGTACTACCAAAGATGCTTGCTTTCCCTTCACTGATTACTGTTTCCTTTCTTATTAGGCTTGTACCATTACTGAGTAGCACTTTGCACCCTTCCTACCCCCTCTCTGCCTTGATCAATTCTTCTAGGCCTGCCTAAAGTGCTGTCTATGCTAATCTCTCTATCCCCACCAACCGTCACCTGTTTGTACCTTCTGGTGTCCCTCACCCTTATCTCCTTATTACAGCTGACGTTTTATAGGTAGCTATCTGAGTACATTTCCTGAAGTTTTCATGAGCATATATTAAATCATTTTGGAAAAGGAGGCATTTATGTATGGGTGAGCAAACATAGTCAAAACAATCAGCAGTTTGGGGTAATTCTTTTAGAAAATAAAAAAAAACAAGCTCAAGTATACCTTCACAGCTGTGAAACTGTTAAAACCAGAATTTAATGAAAAATATAAAAAAATATGTAAATAAAAACCAATAAATGGAGGAGCGAAAACCCAGTAAGCACTTTTGGCATATAGCCTTCTTCAGATTTGAAGGTACACTTAAGCTTGTTTTTTATTGTCTGTCTTTTCCTCTGTGTACTAATTGTGGTCCCTAGAGCTTTTGCTTAGTTTGATTCTTCTAGAAAATGGTCATTAGCAAACAGTTTAACTGTCCTGTTTCTGGCCTACTATGAGGTGGTTGCTAAGTAATAAGCCTTGATGATTATAAATGCCCAGTTTGCTTTAACATAATTGGACCCTCCCTAAACTGGCACTGTGGATGTTCTTGCACCCTTGCTTTTCAGTACTCGGGTACATTTGCACTAGCCAGTAAACTGTGAAAATACCAAAGATTCCTTCTGGGAGTCTGCAGCACACTGGCCAGATTTCTGGGGACCCTGGGAGGCAGTCTATCTGGTCCTTCTGTTTTATCCCACCCAAAAGCAGCCAGGTATCTAGCTTCCTTATCACTATCTCTCTTTCTTTTTTTTTCTCTCTCTCATGATTTTTGTCCACTGCCCTTTCCATTCTACACTGTCCCTATCTTAGCACGGTACCCCTTACTTTCCATTGTTAAGACTAAAACAAAGCATTCATTTAGCAACTCATAGATTCATAGACTGTTGCTAGGCTAATAATGCAAGGGGCCTTTCTAAGCCTAGCCAAGTTTTCCCAAAAGAAGAATCGTGTCCTGACTCCAAATAGGTCATTGAGGGCCAGGCATTTATAAGCTACCTCTGTCCATAAGGGACATGGGTGCCAGGCCTGGTGTAAATTTCCTATTCCCCATCCACATGTCTAGGTTGTGCTTAAACTGGGTAATAGACAAACTCACCTTCACATGGATGGGAAGCCTGTTCTGTAGGAGGGGTAGTCTCTGGGACACATATCTGTCTCTCCAGCATGTTCTGTTTAAGTCACAGACAAAATTCAGGTCTCTAGACCTTGTATTTCTCATACTTTTTGACTTACAGATGTGTAGGAGATTCATAAGTGTGGGGTTTGTGGATCCCTTGTAAGCCAGACGTAGATCACCCTCTGCAATCTACAGGAGACTGAATACAGGGAAAGACTTTAAGGTGCTGTGTATCAGGTAGGCTTGTTACACTTTGTATTCTTTTAGTAAAGAGCCTGTGAAGTCACTCTAGTTGCTGTATATGCCTGATCAGGTACATACCAAAGGGAGCATTGTACTCTCTGACTGGTCTCATAAGGGTGAAGTACAGTGGGATAATTACCTCTTTCGACCTAGATGCCATGCCTTTACTTATAAGTTGCACAGGATAAAAGGATTTCCTCACCATTATGACCATGTGGTGGTCAAGGTAAGGCTACTGTCTATGTGCATACCCAGATCCTTGACTACTAGGTTGACTCTTAGGGGTGTATTATCAACATGGTAATTAGCCAGAATGGTTGATTTCCCAAAGGGTACAATTACTCTTTTCTTAGCATTGAGTTTAAGGCCATGGCTTTGACACCATTTATTAGTTAGAGATAGACCTTCTTGAAGAATGCTAGTGTCTACAGGGGAGTTGATGATAATCTCCAGCTTGCAATCATGTGCAAACTTAGCCAGCCATAAACTTTCAGCATTTGCTCCCATTTCAGACAAATAGATGCCAAAAAGGAGTGGGCCTAATACCAAGACCTGGGGGACTCCATTAGTGACTGGCATCTTTGTGAAGGTGGCCTTACCTGTTTTGACCTCCTGGGTCCTACCACTGAGCCACTTGGCTGTTCAGTGGGTGATAAAAGGGTTTATACGTAAGTTAGTGAGCTTGTCTATCATGCTTAGAGGGGTACTGCATCAAAAGCCTTGCCCAGGTCGAGGTAAGCTGTGTACACAGTCTTACCTTCATCCATTGCTTTGATGAAACCTCTCAAAAATCCACCAGATTTAATAGGCATGACCTTCCTTTAACAAAGCCAAACTGTGATGGTTTCCAGTGTTCTCAGGTTACCAATGTCCTCATTTATCACGTCCATGATGATTCTTTCTATGGCCTTACATATGAGGCTGGTAACACTTATGGGCCTGTAGTTAACCAGATCAGTGGCTGGACCTTCTTTGTACAGGGCAGTGGCTGTAGACATTTTCCATTCCTTGGGCACAAGACCTGACTAAAGGCTCCAGTTGAAAAGTGATTCAAGTGGACCAGAGAGGTCATGTTTCATGCTATTTATTAAACACCCAGGGGATGTTATCGGGGCCCTTTGATGCAGTGTTTTTGGCCTTGGAAACTGCATTATTGAACTGTTCTATAGTAATGTTTGGGGGGATTATATTATGCAGTATTTTCTTTGGACTATCTGGGGAGGAGGGGGGGGGGATTTTGAGCTGAACCTGTCAGCCAAAAGGTTGGCAATGGCATCCAGTTTAGTATGGGTGATGCCATTTATAACAAGTTCTGCCCATTATTGTGTATTTCCTCTGAGGTTACATATTTAACTGTAGAAAGCTTTGTTGTTGTCCTTTGCCTGAGAAGCATTTTTTTCTTTAAGTTTAGCCTCTGAAATATTAATTAACCCTCTTAGCTACCTGTTTAGATTGGTTAGGGGGCTTATAGTATGTATGGCTTTGTTTCTCCTACCCTTGCCCAAGGTTTTTTTTTTCTTTTGTTGTATAACCAATTAATAGTCTCATTCCACCAGGGCAGCTTGTCTTTTAGTTTGTCTTATTCATAGTACAAGTGGGCACAGCTTGCTTTATACCAGTAGTTGGTAACCCACAGCTCTTTGATCACGTGGGTGCGGCTCTTCTCTACAGTCGTAAACTTCCATGTCTACAGCCGAGCAGCTGAATTTCCACATTCGCAGCTAAGCAGCTGCTTGCCCTGAGTTTATAGAACCAGAAATAACTTCTGCATTAGCAGCTGAGGCTGAACAACTGCTTGCTTGCCCTGTATTTTTTGACTGGCATTCAGAAGTTGGAGGGGAAATTTAAACAAACTGTTCCGTTCCCTCCATGTAAGGCAGTTAGGATGTGGTTGCTTTATGGTTCACATCTCTCCCACTGACCATAGCTGAAAAAAAGATATTTTATTTTTATTTATTTATTCATTTATTTATTTATGTATTTATTTATTTTGGCAAGGGTGGAATAGAAAGTGGTGCAGTTGAGAGCATAGCTGTCAACTGTCCAGGTTTTCACAGAATGTCAGATTTTTCCCTTATATTTTTGGTCTGTTGTATTTTTCTTGCAAATCTCTGGCAGATTATTGAGGACTGAAGTCAGAAAATGGTGGCAGACATTTGAGCTTTAGACTTCATGTCCTTCAGAAAATTTGTACAAATGCAAACTTGTTGTTTTGGCTTTAAAGTTTGTAAGAGCAATATTTAAAAGGTGTCCCTGTTTTTTTCTTTTGTTCACCATTATTTGTGGCTTTGTCCAGATTTCTTGGGTTAAAAGAGGTTGAGAGGTATGGGGTGTAGTGATTTTAAACCTCTTCTCGCAGAACATTATTCTGGAAGTATTGTTCTCACAGTTTCCATTTATTTCTATGGAATTTGCTCCTACTGTTTTCTAAGGATCCCATGTCCAGTTCTTGTATCTCTGCTACAGTATTTGATACTTCAAATATAGTTGGTTTATAGTAGGAGTGGTTCTAGCAGGGCTTATCTTAGTACTGTTTATTAAACAGTTAGATAATTAGTCAGGATCCATGGAGGAAGTTTTTCACTCCCACCACAGTACTCAACTGACAAGACTGCACCCCCCCCCCCTCGCGTCTACAGCTGAGCAGCTGAATTTCTGCATTCGTGGCTAAGCAGCTGCTTTTCCTGAGTTTTTAGAACCAGCAATAACTTTCACATTTGTATTAAATACATATACACCCATATTGTGTTAAAAAATCATATCTCAATCCCCCTTCTGTAACCATTACGGCTCTTTGCAAATCGTGGGTCAAACTTTTAGGATAAATTGTCTCTTTGCTCCAAAAAGGTTGCTGGCCCCCAGTCAATACAGCTATCAATATGGCTGTACAGAGATTTCGTAAATAGCTCAGTGTATTCTATGGTGTTTACAGGGTTTGGGGGTGCTTGGAATTTAGCCAAGGTGTTGCTTAGTAGAGAGAAGTTAGCCTTGGAATAATTCCTAAAGGTTTTTGGTTTTGCTGGATCCCCGGATTTAATTTTTATTTCAAGTAATACTGCCTTATGGTCAGATATGACAAGCGGAGATATTACATTGAGTGAGGAACACTGGTCCCCCATGTTCATGAGTACAAGGTCAAGGATGTTTGTACCCCTGGTAGGAGAATGGACCAACTGTTCCAGGATGTTGATATTAAAAAAATTAGGAATCTCTGGGCTTGTGCATTAGAACTGGTGTAGGATTCCTAATCTATAGAGGAGTAGTTCAGATCCCCCATGAATATTGTATTGGGTTCAACGGTGAGAGACTCTAGTACACTGAAATATGTAATATGGGTTTCCTGTGACATGGAAGGGGACCTTTATGTTGCAAGGATATGGTACAGTACACTGTTTATGGTCAGTTGCATATGTATGAGTTACAGTGGGTCATACACTTTAACTAGTTTTGATGTGAGATTAGCCTTAATGCAGACTGACACTCCTCCACCTTTAGTTCCCTCTTGTCCAATAGCTGGTCTAAAGGTGTGAAAGACATAATAACCTTGCATAGTTGCGGTACTCACAATGACTTTAAACCATGTCTCTTTTACTACACTGATGTCTACACTCTCCATGGAGAGGAAGGCTTGTAGAGAGTGGAGTTTCTTGTTAAGGCTTCTAGCACTGAACAGTACCACCTTCAGATATTCTTTCATAGCTTAAGTAAAGACAGTAAGTTTGTCAGTTTGGCATTTCCTAAAAAAAGGCACTACGGGAATTGAAAAGGTCTTTGTCAATATGAAAAGCCTAGATGGTATAAGTTCAGACCACCCTGGTAAAGCAGCATGGTCCATCAACCATGTCCTCCAAGGCTGTCAGATATTGTACCCCCTCTGGATTGACACCAGAAGCTATACCAGTTGTTAAAATCAATCATTTTCTGTTGCTGTGATCTCCCTCATGTTTGCACATCCTGACCAGATTTCTGCTCTTTTCCCATCTTGTTCCCTTTTTGCCTGTTTTGTTTCATGTTCCACCTTTACTGCCGTAGCCTACTTTGTTGACCTTCTGCAAACCTCCAGTCTGTTTCTCCTCCTACGTCTGACCCCCTTGTTTCCACCTGTTATGAGCCCTGGTTTGTGCCTTAAGTTCTAGCCTAACATTTCTATGAAACCACATTGGCTTTCTTCTTATTTTGACATTTCGCCTTTCACTTGTCTTTAGGCCTGAGTAATCTGCCTCTTACCACATCCTCACTTTGCTGCCATCCTCCTGTGTCATCATTGATCCTGTAGATCAGCATAGCTAATCTACTTCCTAAAAATTCCACACCATTATATTTTTATTGCTACCTTCTTCCTGTTCTCAGCCACATATTGCACGATCACTGATGCCTATTGGAGTCTTAACCTGGACATTCATGGAGGTGCTGCACTGGTTAACAGTACCTCCAGAATTCTTAGAATCTCCCACTCCACTTCTGACATGCTCAGATCTCAATTACTGTTACACTCTTAAACTTTCCTCCTCTGGTCTTCCTTCAGTCCTTTATTTTCCTCTCCTGACAGTTCTGAAGAATGATACACTGAGCAAGCCCACATCTCTCCCACATCCTCTGTATGAACTGCCAAGACACTTAGCCTGCGTTCTGCATGGCGTATGAATGCTGGATGGCACAGTTGAAGTTGTCCTCCTTAAAGGAGGAACTAAGGAACAAGATGTTGGGTGCCAGTTTCTTGGTGAGAGTGTTCTTCTGGCACTCTGCTCATGACCTAGTCAACAATTTTCTGAGAGGAGAAACAGCTCCTCAACTGTATGGAGGTCCTTTAAGTTCATTTTCCTCCCACTTCTTTTCCTTTCTATGCCTGAAAGACAAAGATGGCTTTTGGCACCCGAGGCAGATCCCTAAGTGCCATACTGTTTTGCCCCCTCTCTATCAGTAAATCACCTAAATGGTTGACTGTGAGCCATGCTGCCACAGTTTTAAGTCTAATCTGGGACTTCATGGGGAGGTAGAATCACCCTAAAGGACTAGTGGACTCTAAATGTGACATCCTTAGGCAATGTTGTGGAGCTCATCAGTTCTCCCCAGAAAGAGTTACACTGGCAGATTGGTCCATTTCATCCGCAACCTTTGAATATTTCCAATCTGTTATTGCCAAGGGAACTGTAGAAGATGATGTAGCAACAGAGAAAGGTTGGGGTTTAACTCCCATATCTTCCTAATCTCAAAGACAGTAGAGGATTTGCATCCCATTGTGGCTCTTACTGACTTTAACCAGTGTATGCCACCCCATCTTGGCTCTCACTGACTTCAGTCAGTTTGTGCCATGCATTTGATTTCAGATAACCAGTGTATGCCATATAGTCAATTTCAGATGGTTCCCCTACAAGGGATTATGTCTTTGCCCCTGCAGGGAGTCTGAATGATATTACTGGACATGTCCTTAGGTACACCAGCATTTGGTTTTGAGACAGGAGAATTTTCTGGTACTTTATGAATGAGCATCACTCCCTCAACAACATGTTGCCAAATGGACTTTCCTCAGTACCTGCTGTCTTCAGCAAGTTGTTGGCTGTGGTGGCCAGAGCCAGGCAGGAGTATTTCCTAGTGCCACTGTACCTGGATGACTGACTTCTTTTTGACCCCTGCAGAATCTTACTGGAGAGAGTCCTCTTGTGGGGACTTCCTTATATGGTTGTCATCCCCAGAAATTATATGTTCCCTGGAAGTGATCATAAACTGGAAGATATTGTGTCTGATCCATGAAGGGGTGTGGGGTTTGTATTTAGATTGTCTCCATTGTTAGTCATTCCAGCCATTAGAGAGGGTTCAGGATGTCCTGGTATTATCTGACTGGATGAGGATATAGTTCTGGGCCCAAGTTTGGACTCTCTTGTGTGTCCTCGGCCTGATGGCTAGTTTCACTGTGCCATTTTGTATACCTGAGAATGCTAGTATTGTATTAGCCTGCAAGGTGTCAGACGATTCAAAGCCACAAAGTTACAGAAGTTATGTTGTTGTTATTGTTCTTAGACTCTTGTCACTGAGCCCTGGTTTGGTTGAAAATCCCCACTAATCTTCCAATGGGTGTTCCCTTTCTACATCAGAATCCCTTAGAGGTTTGTTTTGTGACAGTCATCATTGACTTAGTTGGTGACCTCACCAAGGTTCTCTTACAGTGCAAGCAGTATGGTCCTTGCTGGAGGGGGACTCTGTCTCAGCAATTAGGAGGTAGAGATATTGCTGCTGGCTCTGGAGGCCTTGGAAAAGGAGTTGCTTTTAGGGTCTTTACTCATCCTATCAGACAGCCAATCTGTCATGTACTTACTCTACAAGGGACAATAGAGTTGCACCTGCTGTGCTGTCCTGCATTGAATCACAGCCATGGACATCACTCTCATAGCATTTCATATTCCCAGAGGGATGAATAAATAGAAGGACACTCTGAGCTGCTCCACCTCTTCTCGTCTGAACTTGTGGATTCAGAAACAATGTCTGGTCAGTGTCTTTCAGCACTACATAAGTCAAGATTACATCTCCTTAGTTTTCTGAGTGTTTTTGAAACTTGACCATTTAAGGGGTCATTTGGGAAAATGGACTTAGTGGTTACTTTAGTGCAATAGTAGGTGTGGAAAGCCTCAAAAGGAGGGGATGCCTGTGTCTACAGGGGAGGGGTACTGTTGCAGTATAATGCAAAGGGTATGTTTTACATAGTGACTAATAACAGCCATTGCTGATCAATGTCTAAAGTGACTTTCTAGGTGTAGGTGCTGTAAGGTGACCGTCTGTGTATATGTTGTGTGAGTGACCTTCTTAAGTGAATTGCTTGAAATGTCCATCACTATAGGGTTATTTAGGGAAAAAAGTATTGGAAAAGTGCAGGGCAACAGGTACATGATTATCTCTACTACTTACACCAGTGACATTCCTATACCCCCGAAAAGAGATTACCTAAATTCAAATCAGGTGCAAGTAGTGGTCAAAGAAGGCTCTAAGGCCAACAACAGACCAGGTTGAAGACCTGGAAGTTGACTGGAGAGAAAGAACAGCAGTTCAAGAAGTTACTCAGGGCTCTAGCACCCCAAGAAGAGGAGGAAATAGCAGTAGTTGAAGTAGAATGGCAGCACCTCAAAATAGCATATGTAAGGGGTACAGACAGATATATGGCAAAGCCAGGTATGGAAATAAGGTATGTAAGGAAAGCTGTTGGCAGAATGCAAAAGTCCAGGAAATCATCAAAAGAAGAAGGAGTGCAGGAAAAAGTGGGAGATAGAAAAGACAGACTGGGCTAGGAAGGAATACTGGTTGACTAACAAAGAAAGGAGCTGCAATAGCAAAGAACAGATAGATAATTGAAGGCAGTCTACCAGCTTCTGGAAAGTGACTCAGTAGGTGCACAATGAAACTATATCAGGTTGCAAGGCAAAGACAGAAAGACGGGATGTCAGCAGCAACCTGCTCACCAGCCCACAGGACATCAAAGGAAGATGGAAGGAATATTCCAGCAGCTTATAAATGAAGAAAACCCCACAGAAGCTGTACTGCCCCAGACACAGCCTACAATGAAAGAAGAAGAGGAGCCGACCCTAGAAGATGTAAGAATAGCACTAAGGAAAATGAAGTCAGGGAAAGCAGCAGGCTCAGATGAGGTTACAGCAGATATGATAAAGATGCTGGGTAAGATAGGGGAGAAATGACTCCTGAGGGTACTCATAGCAGTGTGGAGAGAAAGGTGTAATCCACATGACTGGAGAATAAGCATACTCATGCCAGTGTAGAAGAACAAAGGAACATCCACAACTGTGGGCAGTACAGAAGCATCAAACTCCTGTCACACTGCATGGAAATTCTGGAGAGGATGATTGATAGATGGATACACAGAGTAGTAGAAAGTAAGATGGGAGATGAGCAGTTTGAATTAGGATCAAGATGCAGCACAACTGACCTAATGTTTGCAGTGAGTCAGATAGTTGAGAAGAAGCTAGAGATGAGGAAAGATTCCAACTGGGCATTCCTAGACTTGGAGAAAGCATATGACAAAGTCCCAAGAAAGCTGATTAGAAACACTGGTAGAATTAATGTAGGTATGTACAAGGACCCAATGACTCAAGTATGAACAGTGTTCACTCTCACAGTCAGGTTCCCAGTGAGTGTTCAGTCTCACAAAAGGGTCCCCAGTAGGAGCATGTCAGGGTTCAGCTCTGGGCCCACTGCTATTCATACTGGTGATGGACTACATCAGCAAACAAGTCAGAGGGGACAGATCAACAAAATTGCTGTATGCAGACAATGTGGCATTACAGGCAGATTCTGCAAGGCCTTTAGCAAAGGATAGGGGATTGGAATGCAAAACTGCTGGCATATGGGATGAAACTAAGTACAAATAATACACTGGTAGTGGCAACAAACTGGGAAAATCAGAAGAAGCTGAGAACTGAGATAGAAGGGAAGATGGTGGTATGGGTTAACAGCTTCATCTGGAAAAAGTGGTTGAAGAGAAGGGAAGTCTGAACAGGTCAAAACTGTAATCAGAGGGGCTGCAGCCAACTGGCATAGAGTGTCAGGCATAGTATATGACAGAAGAATGCCAAAGAAACTGAAAAGTAAGGTGTACAAAATAGTGCTACGGCCAGTACTACTGTATGGTACAGAAATCTGGGCAGTAAAGGCAAAGCAAATGAGGAAGCTAGAGGTGATGGAAATGAAGTGCCTGAGACAGGTGGTAGGATGCACACTGTGGGACAGACAAAGAAATTACATAAAAGCAGAAGCCAGAGTAGCTCCAGTTGCAGAAAAGATCAAACAGAACAGATTGCAGTGACTTTGGCACATGTACAGAAAAGCAGAAGACACTCTGGTGAAGAAGAAGTGGGACAGACAGGAAGAAGGTAAGTGGAAATGAAGGAGTCCAGCAAAGAGGTGGATGGATTGTGTGAGAGAAGTTCTATGATAGTTAGTCATGAGCATCGAAGAAGGCAGGAGTGTAGCATTTAATTGAGAGAGATGGGGCAGTTAACACAATGCCCTGACCTCATATAGAGAAAAGTGGGAAAAAGGGGATTGATGATGATGATGGTGATGATTTCCGCTCAAGTCTACAAATCACTGATGAGACAATACTGCTTGCTTTGTGTAGATCAATGAGTGTGTATGTACCTTTAAGAAGCTATCCAAGAGCTTGCACAAGTGTATAAATACTGAACACGTACAAGCTAGACTGCCATTTTGTAGTAAGCATGTAATCATGTAAAGACTGTCTGTTAACTAGTTCATTCATATTTTATGATGTTGCTAGCCATGCTGGTGTGTTTTTATGTATTAAAGCATCTAAACAAAATACCCCAGCTGCTTGTCATCTATGTTAGAGAGAGAGAGACAAGCAGCATGGTGTCAGAAGCGGCATGTCCAAAGGGCATGAAGTTAGAGGTGGTATGGCTAAAACGACTTAAGGCACTTGCTTGGAACTGGTGGAATATACATGGGTGAATCATCCCTAAAATGTGCATACTTCACAAAACAGGTCAGAAATTAATTCCATGTATTAAAACTTGCTCAGCACTATTTCTTATTTGTAAAATATGAAACGAGGCATACAGAATGAACGGTCTAAATGATATTTGCATAAACTGATATATGCGATATGGAAAAAAAATATTTAAATTACTATGGAAACTGTTTGAAATAAAGTCTGATTTGCATAAAATGAATAAAATAAGGGAAACGACCACATTTTCACAAAGCATGTATATCTGTATTAAGCCAAGATATCCAAGTTTTCAGAAGGGTATAAAATGTTCGCACGTTTGTGCAGTGTTACAGTAAAGCTATTTCACAGAATACAGATATTACAGAGTGTATTTCGCAAAGTACATTATTTCAACTAATTTCTTGTGCATTTGAATGTTATTACAAACTCACAGAACAGTTTGTTCATGCATAATTACAAGGGCCATATTTTCAGTGTGTTTGTGATTTCGAAAACCCAGTGCACTTGTGTTTGATAGTAATACTGCAGAGAACTGGAGTGTTTGTGACCATAAAAAGGCATTCATTCTATTTAATTTAAGTGGGTCAGAAGCCACTGAAAGGGCGCATTCATTTGTGTATGCACATGCTATCTATACAGGAGAGGGGGGAAAACCGTCATATTGTTGTACCGGTTGAGTCAAGGGAGGACCCAGAGTGCTTAAAACATGAATTTAGAGAAATGTGTAATCCCCAGACATATGTTAATATGAAAGGTACTTACTTTACACAAGGGATCAAAAGCCTGGTGAAACTTTTGCAGCATATATAACTGACTTGAGAAATAAAGCTAAAACTTGTAGATTTGGTGATTTAAGGGATGAGCTGATAAAGGACAGATGTGTGTGGTATTAAAGAGGATGTTGTGAGAAAGACAGTGATTTAACTTTGAAGGCCACTGAGATTTGACAGATGTATGAGCTCAAGAAAAGCACACAAATATGCCTACAAATGAGAACAGCTCTGGAGGCCACTGTGATAAAGCTCTTGTTGATGGTATGCAGCACGTTATTAAAAAAACAGGCCCAAGCACATGGCAGCAACTGTAGCCTCTGCAGGACTCACTGGTAAACCCCAGAACTTTTCAGCAAATTCTAGAGTTCGCACAGTCTCAGTGAAGCATTAGAGTGAGTCAGCAAACTCATAGCATGGGCCCCCACCTAGTTTCATTGACAACTGTCGTAATTGTGGTGGAAGTCATGAATCTAAAAGAGGAAAAATGTTTAGCTTTTGGTCAACAATGCCACAAATGCAATAAATGGAATAATTTCAAAAGGTTTTGTAAATCAAAAGGCCCGTATTATTTTATTAAAAGGGACCATTTTAGAAACAAGTTGATCAATTAGAGAGCTGCAACCCTACTCTTTATGTGGATGGTGTGTCAGTGCTTCATGAAACAGTCAATGCAGTAGATTTAAAGGCAACAAATGAAGTATTTTGTACTGTTTGGATAAATGGTAAACCCATAGAGATTAAAGCTGATACAGGTTCCAAGTGCAATGTTATGTCAGCAGAAACATTTGCAAGAGTGTGTCACAGTGAAAGGCTTGACTTGGCAAGGTATGTGAAGCTTGTTGCTTATGGAGGTGAAGAAATTCAAACTGAAGGCTCAGTAGTGCTTTCATGTTACTCTGCTGGAAGAAGCTGTGACTTGTTATTTTATGTGGTCAAAAAGCACATCCAGTAATTATTAGGGGCTCAGAGACAGTTTGAAAATGGGACTGCTTTCATTTAATAAGTAAGTCCATCATGTTAGCTTAAAATACTACTACTCTAATTTCGCCCAGTACATTTTTTTCACCTATGCTGATCTTTTTGAAGATAAACTAGGCAAACTTGCAGTTGTGTATTCCATGAAGTTAGGCCCAAATGTCAATCCAGTTATTAGGCCAGCATGGAAAGTTCCAATAGCCATGCAGGACAGAGTCAAAGCCGAGCTAGATAAAATGGTGTGAGAAGGTGTGATTTGTCCAGTTGAAACTCCAACTGAATGGGTATCTTCAATGGTGGTAGCTCGCAAGAAAAGCTCAGATGACATCAGAATATGTATTGATCCACGAGATTTGAACAAAGTGCTAAAAAGACCTCATCATCCAATGTGCACAGTCGAAGAAGTCTCAGCTTTGATGCCAAATGCCACAGTTTTTCTGTCTTAGATGCAAAGAGTTCATTTTGGCAAATTCAGCTTGACAAAAAATCATCATTGCTCACTACGTTCAGTACTCCATTTGGCAAGTGCAGATTTTTGAGAATGACATTTGGGATAAATTCTGCAAGTGAAGTCTTTGAATGTGTAGTGGAGCAAATTTTTTCTGGGTATCCTTGTGCTATTATAGTAGACGACATACTAGTAGGAGGTCATAATGAAATAATATCAGGATTCACAGCAATAGGGCAACACACAGAAGTACCACAGAAGTCACAGGAAAATAAAGTTGAATTTAAGTTGAATTTAATGAAGCGCTTTTCGTCTGTGGTGTACACAGACTTCCTCAGACAAAAAGTATTACAAACTACATTTAACTGAACAGCAGCTTAAATATCCAGCAGTATTAAGTCAAAGGTTCAATTAACCAATCAGGCACACCTTGAACCATGAATAAAAATTTAAAGTTAAAGCAAGCTCACAGGACTTGAGTTCAATCACTCACATTATATTAAAATTAAAATTAAACTAGACAATCATAAAATCAGCCAGTTGTTAGCCTATCATCTAAATAGACACTAGCCACTACCTGATGTAAACAAGTACAAAACACAAAACAGTTAGAGTGTGTTACAAACTCATAAAGGCAAAAGACTATCTAACCAGGTTCTTAAGTTTAAGAAGGCTGCTAATAGAGCAGCCTTCATTGAGACCTGGTAGAGCATAGGCATTTAATCTAATTTGCCATCAATTCAGACACCTCTAATAATAGGTGTACAGGGGCTCCTCTAATAGTGTCATGCATTTGTTCTATAACCATAAACTTAAAATGGTGGTCTTTATGCTGGATGATATGTTTAGCAAGAGCATTTTCATCTTTCGCTTTATTAATTGCATATTGATGTTCGTAGATCCGATCTTTATATCTACGCTCGGTTTTACCTACATAAAAACCTGTGCATTTTGGCATAATGCCACATAGACCACCATTTTAGAGTTACAAGTGCATCTGCATCTAATGTCGTATCTAATATTATCAATGTCAAATCGGTTTGATTCAAGAATGTGACGACATTGATTGCAGTTTTGACATTTGAACATCCAGAATGCGGGTACTCTGCGCTCAGGTTGTTCCAACAACATTTTCATATTTTACCCCTTCTATATGTAACCTCAGGTTTAACTCCCAGTTTGTTCAAAATTGCAAGGTTGGAGCGGAACAAGTTCCAGTTCTTAGTAATGATGTCCATAATAGACCTACTACTTGGACAATATGTAAGAATTAATCTAGTGTTATTATTATGTATAGGAGTAGTTCCACCTATACATTCTAACCTAGACTTCGGCCAACCGGAAGAACTGATGTTCAGTATAGGTTTGTAAAACCCACTGGATCTTTGTTAATCACCTCATTGACTAAGTTGTCTAATAAGTTAAGTGGATAGCCTCTATGAAGGAACATATTCTTAAGTAAGTCACATTCCCTAAGAAAGTCATCATCCAGGCTCACCATCCGGGCTGCTCGTGCAGGAGCTGACCCTTAGCCACAGACCTTTTTGGTAGCTAGGATGGCAGCTACTAAAATGAAGAAAAGAATTAGAGTAGGTAGGCTTTCTATATATGCTGGCCACATATTTATTCAAGATGTCATTTTTAAGCCAACCATACGTCTAAATAGGCTGTTGCCTCAGTGTTGAAGGAAGAGGTAAAACTAAAAAGTCAGTGGAGTTATTAAGTAAATTTAATAATAACAGGCTATCAGCTTCTTCACCCTCTAATAAAATAAAGATGTCATCCAGGTAGCGGTGTAGTACTTGATCTTAGACACTACTACCGACTCATTGTTTAATATGTTCTCCCTTTCCCAGTATGACATCACTATGTTGGCCAAGCTGGCTCATAAAGGGACCCCATAGCCACCCCAGTTTTTGTAGATAGAAATTCTCTCCTAATAAAAATAGTTGTTATAAAGGATCAAGCCAACAATTCAATCACAAGGGATATTTCATGGGCGGGCACCCTTACTCTTAAGGAAGAAGGCCACCCAGTCCAAAGCTATCTGCAAGGTATACAAGTGTATAAATCCTTGACATCTATTGTCAGGAAATTGTACTCTCTACTGAATGGAATGTTGTTTAACTTATCAAGAAAAGACCAAGAGTCTTTACAGATTTGCTCTTCATCCTCAAGGTACTTCTGCAGGATAGTATCAACCAGCTTGGCACAAGGATATGTAGGAGAGCTACCATCAACAGTGGGCATAGGTGATTAACAAGGTCCTTGTGGATCTTGGGTATACCAAAGATACAAGGGTACCTGGGAAATAATGTGGTAAGGTATTTGTGTTGACCTTGGTTAAGTCTACCCTCAAAAAACATTTCGTCCAAGGAGCTCTTAATTTTATGATATGCGTGGTTTACCTCAGACCTTGAACTAATCATCCGCAAAAACAAATTGACAAAGCCCCCCCCATCGGGGAAGATTTTAATGTAACAAAAACCAACACTTTTTCCCCGGGGTTTACATTTCTTAAAGAAAAAAGTTTTAACAACAATTCAACGTAGCCTACTTCTTTGTTGACCTTCTGCAAACCTCCAGTCTGTTTCTCCTCCTACGTCTGACCCCTTGTTTCCACCTGTTATGAGCCCTGGTTTGTGCCTTAGTTCTAGCCTAACATTTCCCTATGAAACCACATTGGCTTTCTTCTTATTTTGACATTTCACCCTTTCACTTGTCTTAGGCCTGGAGTAATCTGCCTCTACCACATCCTCACTTTGCTGCCATCCTCCTGTGTCATCATTGATCCACCGTAGATCAGCATAGCTAATCTACTTCCTAAAAAATTCCACACCATTATATTTCTTTTTATTGCTACCTTCTTTCCTGTTCTCAGCCACATATTGCACGATCACTGATGCCTATTGGAGTCTTAACCTGGACATTCATGGAGGTGCTGCACTGGTTAACAGTACCTCCAGAATTCTTAGAATCTCCCACTCCACTCTGACATGCTCAGATCTCAATTACTGGTTACACTCTTAAACTTTCCTCCTCTGGTCTCTCCTTCTTCAGTCCTTTATTTTCCTCTCCTGGACAGTTCTGAAGAATGATACACTGAGCAAGCCCACATCTCTCCCACATCCTCTGTGTATGAACTGCCAAGACACTTAGCCTGCGTTCTGCATGGCGCATGAATGCTGGATGGCACAGTTGAAGTTGTCCTCCTTAAAGGAGTGAACTAAGGAACAAGATGTTGGGTGCCAGTTTCTTGGTGAGGAGTGTTCTTCTGGCACTCAAGGCTCATGACCTAGTCCAACAATTTTCTGAGAGGAGAAACAGCTCCTCAACTGTATGGAGGTCCTTTAAGTTCATTTTCCTCCCACTTTCTTTTCCTTTCTGCCTGAAAGACAAAGATGGCTTTGGCACCCGAGGCAGATCCCTAAGTGCCATACTGTTTTGCCCCTCTATCAGTAAATCACCCAAATGGTTGACTGTGAGCCATGCTGCCACAGTTTTAAGTCTAATCTGGGGACTTCATGGGGGAGGTAGAATCACCCCTAAAGGACTAGTGGACTCTAAATGTGACATCCTTAGGCAATGTTGTGGAGCTCATCAGTTCTCCCAGAAAGAGTTACACTGGCAGATTGGTCCATTTCATCCAAAACCTTGAATATTTCCAATCTGTTATTAAGCTAAGGAACTGTAGTGAAGATGATGTAGCAACAGAGAAAGGTTGGGGGTTTAACTTCCCATATCTTCCTAATCTCAAAGACAGTGAGGATTTGCATCCCATTGTGGCTCTTACTGACTTTAACCAGTGTATGCCACCCCCATCTTGGCTCTCACTGACTTCAGCCAGTTTGTGCCATGCATTTGATTTCAGATAACCAGTGTATGCCATATAGTCAATTTCAGATGGTTCCCTACAAGGGATTGTATAAGTCTTTAGCCTGCAGGGAGCCTGAATGATATTACTGACATGTCCTTAGGTACACATTGTAGCATTTGGTTTTGAGACAGGAGAATTTTCTGGTATTCTTTTATGAATGAGCATCACCTCCTCAACAACATGTTGCCAAATGGACTTTCCCTCAGTACCTGCTGTCTTCAGCAAGTTGTTGGCTGTGGTGGCCAGAGCCAGGCATGGAGTATTTCCTAGTGCCACTGTACCTGGATGACTGACTTCTTTTGACCCCTGCAGAATCTTACTGGATGGAGAGTCCTCTTGTGGGACTTCCTTATATGGTTGTCATCCCCAGAAATTATATGTTCCTGAAGTGATCATGCAACTGGGAAGATATTGTGTCTGATCCATGGAGGGGTGGGGTTTGTATTTAGATTGTCTCCATTGTTAGTCATTCCAGCCATTAGAGAGGGTTCAGGATGTCCTGGTATTATCTGACTGGATGAGGATATAGTTCTGGGCCCAAGTTTGGACTCTCTTGTGTGTCCTCGGCCTGATGGCTAGTTTCCACTGTGCCATTTTGTATACCTGAGAATGCTAGTATTGTATTAGCCTGCAAGGTGTCAGACTGCATTCAAAGCCACAAAGTTACAGAAGTTATGTTGTTGTTATTGTTCTTAGACTCTTGTCACTGAGCCCTGGTTTGGTTGAAAATCCCCACTAATCTTCCAATGGGTGTTCCCTTTCTACATCAGAATCCCTTAGAGGTTTGTTTTGTGACCGTCATCATTGACTTAGTTGGTGACCTCACCAAGGTTCTCTTACAGTGCAAGCAGTATGGTCCTTGCTGGAGGGGGACTCTGTCTCAGCAATTAGGAGGTAGAGATATTGCTGCTGGCCCTGAAGGCCTTGGAAAGGAGTTGCTTAGGGTCTTTACTCATCCTGTCAGACAGCCAATCTGTCATGTACTTACTCTACAAGGGACAATAGAGTTGCACCTGCTGTGCTGTCCTGCATTGAATCACAGCCATGGACATCATTTCATAGCATTTCATATTCCCAGAGGGATGAATAAATAGAAGGACACTCTGAGCTGCTCCACCTCTTCTCTTCTGAACTTGTGGATTCAGAAACAATGTCTGGTCAGTGTCTTTCAGCACTACATAAGTCAAGATTACATCTCCTTAGTTTTCTGAGTGTTTTTGAAACTTGACCATTTAAGGGGTCATTTGGGAAAATGGACTTAGTGGTTACGTTAGTGCAATAGTAGGTGTGGAAAGCCTCAAAAGGAGGGGATGCCTGTGTCTACAGGGGAGGGGTACTGTTGCAGTATAATGCAAAGGGTATGTTTTACATAGTGACTAATAACAGCCATTGCTGATCAATGTCTAAAGTGACTTTCTAGGTATAGGTGCTGTAAGGTGACCGTCTGTGTATATGTTGTGTGAGTGACCTTCTTAAGTGAATTGCTTGAAATGTCCATCACTATAGGGTTATTTAGGGAAAAAAGTATTGGAAAAGTGCAGGGCAACAGGTACATGATTATCTCTACTACTTACACCAGTGACATTCCTATACCCCCGAAAAGAGATTACCTAAATTCAAATCAGGTGCAAGTAGTGGTCAAAGAAGGCTCTAAGGCCAACAACAGACCAGGTTGAAGACCTGGAAGTTGACTGGAGAGAAAGAACAGCAGTTCAAGAAGTTACTCAGGGCTCTAGCACCCCAAGAAGAGGAGGAAATAGCAGTAGTTGAAGTAGAATGGCAGCACCTCAAAATAGCATATGTAAGGGGTACAGACAGATATATGGCAAAGCCAGGTATGGAAATAAGGTATGTAAGGAAAGCTGTTGGCAGAATGCAAAAGTCCAGGAAATCATCAAAAGAAGAAGGAGTGCAGGAAAAGTGGGAGATAGAAAAGACAGACTGGGCTAGGAAGGAATACTGGTTGACTAACAAAGAAAGGAGCTGCAATAGCAAAGAACAGATAGATAATTGAAGGCAGTCTACCAGCTTCTGGAAAGTGACTCAGTAGGTGCACAATGAAACTATATCAGGTTGCAAGGCAAAGACAGAAAGACGGGATGTCAGCAGCAACCTGCTCACCAGCCCACAGGACATCAAAGGAAGATGGAAGGAATATTCCAGCAGCTTATAAATGAAGAAAACCCCACAGAAGCTGTACTGCCCCAGACACAGCCTACAATGAAAGAAGAAGAGGAGCCGACCCTAGAAGATGTAAGAATAGCACTAAGGAAAAATGAAGTCAAAAGCAGCAGGCTCAGATGAGGTTACAGCAGATATGATAAAGATGCTGGGTAAGATAGGAGAAATGACTCCTGAGGGTACTCATAGCAGTGTGGAGAGAAAGGTGTAATCCACATGACTGGAGAATAAGCATACTCATGCCAGTGTAGAAGAACAAAGGAACATCCACAACTGTGGGCAGTACAGAAGCATCAAACTCCTGTCACACTGCATGGAAATTCTGGAGAGGATGATTGATAGATGGATACACAGAGTAGTAGAAAGTAAGATGGGAGATGAGCAGTTTGAATTAGGATCAGGATGCAGCACAACTGACCTAATGTTTGCAGTGAGACAGATAGTTGAGAAGAAGCTAGAGATGAGGAAAGAGTCCAACTGGGCATTCCTAGACTTGGAGAAAGCATATGACAAAGTCCCAAGAAAGCTGATTAGAAACACTGGTAGAATTAATGTAGGTATGTACAAGGACCCAATGACTCAAGTATGAACAGTGTTCACTCACAGTCAGGTTCCCAGTGAGTGTTCAGTCTCACAAAAGGGTCCCCAGTAGGAGCATGTCAGGGTTCAGCTCTGGGCCCACTGCTGTTCATACTGGTGATGGACTACATCAGCAAACAAGTCAGAGGGGACAGATCAACAAAATTGCTGTATGCAGACAATGTGGCATTACAGGCAGACTCTGCAAGGCCTTTAGCAAAGGATAGGGGATTGGAATGCAAAACTGCTGGCATATGGGATGAAACTAAGTACAGATAATACACTGGTAGTGGCAACAAACTGGGAAAATCAGAAGAAGCTGAGAACTGAGATAGAAGGGAAGATGGTGGTATGGGTTAACAGCTTCATCTGGAAAAGGTGGTTGAAGAGAAGGGAAGTCTGAACAGGTCAAAACTGTAATCAGAGGGGCTGCAGCCAACTGGCATAGAGTGTCAGGCATAGTATATGACAGAAGAATGCCAAAGAAACTGAAAAGTAAGGAGTACAAAATAGTGCTGCCAGTACTACTGTATGGTACAGAAATCTGGGCAGTAAAGGCAAAGCAAAATGAGAAAAGTAGAGGTTATGGAAATGAAGTGCCTGAGACAGGTGGTAGGATGCACACTGTGGGACAGACAAAGAAATTACATAAGCAGAAGCCAGAGTAGCTCCAGTTGCAGAAAAGATCAAACAGAACAGATTGCAGTGACTTTGGCATGTACAGAAAAGCAGAAGACACTCTGGTGAAGAAGAAGTGGGACAGACAGGAAAAAGGTAAGTGGAAATGAAGGAGTCCAGCAAAGAGGTGGATGGATTGTGTGAGAGAAGTTCTATGATAGTTAGTCATGAGCATCGAAGAAGGCAGGAGTGTAGCATTTAATTGAGAGAGATGGGGCAGTTAACACAATGCCCTGACCTCATATAGAGAAAGCGGGAAAAAGGGGATTGATGATGATGATGGTGATGATTTCCGCTCAAGTCTACAAATCACTGATGAGACAATACTGCTTGCTTTGTGTAGATCAATGAGTGTGTATGTACCTTTAAGAAGCTATCCAAGAGCTTGCACAAGTGTATAAATACTGAACACGTACAAGCTAGACTGCCATTTTGTAGTAAGCATGTATGCATGTAAAGACTGTCTGTTAACTAGTTCATTCATATTTTATGATGTTGCTAGCCATGCTGGTGTGTTTTTATGTATTAAAGCATCTAAACAAAATACCCCAGCTGCTTGTCATCTATGTTAGAGAGAGAGAGACAAGCAGCATGGTGTCAGAAGCGGCATGTCCAAAGGGCATGAAGTTAGAGGTGGTATGGCTAAAACGACTTAAGGCACTTGCTTGGAACTGGTGGAATATACATGGGTGAATCATCCCTAAAATGTGCATACTTCACAAAACAGGTCAGAAATTAATTCCATGTATTAAAACTTGCTCAGCACTATTTCTTATTTGTAAAATATGAAACGAGGCATACAGAATGAACGGTCTAAATGATATTTGCATAAACTGATATATGCGATATGGAAAAAAAATATTTAAATTACTATGGAAACTGTTTGAAATAAAGTCTGATTTGCATAAAATGAATAAAATAAGGGAAACGACCACATTTTCACAAAGCATGTATATCCCAGATTAAGCCAAGATATCCAAGTTTTCAGAAGGGTATAAAATGTTCAAGACGCTTGTGCAGTGTTACAGTAAAGCTATTTCACAGAATACAGATATTACAGAGTGTATTTCGCAAAGTAATTATTTCAACTAATTTCTTGTGCATTTGTATGTTATTACAAACTCACAGAACAGTTTGTTCATGCATAATTACAAGGGCCATATTTTCAGTGTGTTTGTGATTTCGAAAACCCAGTGCACTTGTGTTTGATAGTAATACTGCAGAGAACTGGAGTGTTTGTGACCATAAAAAGGCATTCATTCTATTTAATTTAAGTGGGTCAGAAGCCACTGAAAGGGCGCATTCATTTGTGTATGCACATGCTATCTATACAGGAGAGGGGGGAAAACCGTCATATTGTTGTACCGGTTGAGTCAAGGGAGGACCCAGAGTGCTTAAAACATGAATTTAGAGAAATGTGTAATCCCCAGACATATGTTAATATGAAAGGTACTTACTTTACACAAGGGATCAAAAGCCTGGTGAAACTTTTGCAGCATATATAACTGACTTGAGAAATAAAGCTAAAACTTGTAGATTTGGTGATTTAAGGGATGAGCTGATAAAGGACAGATGTGTGTGGTATTAAAAGAGGATGTTGTGAGAAAGACAGTGATTTAACTTTGAAGGCCACTGAGATTTGACAGATGTATGAGCTCAAGAAAAGCACACAAATATGCCTACAAATGAGAACAGCTCTGAGGCCACTGTGATAAAGCTCTTGTTGATAGTATGCAGCACGTTATTAAAAAAACAGGCCCAAGCACATGGCAGCAACTGTAGCCTCTGCAGGACTCACTGGTAAACCTCAGAACTTTCTAGCACATTCCAGAGTTTGCACAGTCTGAGTGAAGCATAAGAGTGAGTCAGCAAGCTCAAAGCAACCTAGTTTCATTGACAACTGTCGTAATTGTGGTGGAAGCCATGAATCTAAAAGAGTGAAATGTTTATCTTTTGTTCAACGTTTTCACAAATGCAGTAAATGGAATTATTTCAAAAGATTTTGTAAATCAAAAGGCCCATATTATTTTATTAAAAGGGACCATTTTAGAAACAAGTTGATCAATTAGAGAGCTGCAACCCTACTCTTTATGTGGATGGTGTGTCAGTGCTTCATGAAACAGTCAATGCAGTAGATTTAAAGGCAACAAATGAAGTATTTTGTACTGTTTGGATAAATGGTAAACCCATAGAGATTAAAGCTGATACAGGTTCCAAGTGCAATGTTATGTCAGCAGAAACATTTGCAAGAGTGTGTCACAGTGAAAGGCTTGACTTGGCAAGGTATGTGAAGCGTGTTGCTTATGGAGGTGAAGAAATTCAAACTGAAGGCTCAGTAGTGCTTTCATGTTACTCTGCTGGAAGAAGCTGTGACTTGTTATTTTATGTGGTCAAAAGCACATCCAGTAATTATTAGGGGCTCAGAGACAGTTTGAAAATGGGACTGCTTTCATTTAATAAGTAAGTCCATCATGTTAGCTTAAAATACTACTACTCTAATTTCGCCCAGTACATTTTTTTCACCTATGCTGATCTTTTTGAAGATAAACTAGGCAAACTTGCAGTTGTGTATTCCATGAAGTTAGGCCCAAATGTCAATCCAGTTATTAGGCCAGCATGGAAAGTTCCAATAGCCATGCAGGACAGAGTCAAAGCCGAGCTAGATAAAATGGTGTGAGAAGGTGATTTGTCCAGTTGAAACTCCAACTGAATGGGTATCTTCAATGGTGGTAGCTCGCAAGAAAAGCTCAGATGACATCAGAATATGTATTGATCCACGAGATTTGAACAAAGTGCTAAAAAGACCTCATCATCCAATGTGCACAGTCGAAGAAGTCTCAGCTTTGATGCCAAATGCCACAGTTTTTCTGTCTTAGATGCAAAGAGTTCATTTTGGCAAATTCAGCTTGACAAAAAATCATCATTGCTCACTACGTTCAGTACTCCATTTGGCAAGTGCAGATTTTTGAGAATGACATTTGGAATAAATTCTGCAAGTGAAGTCTTTGAATGTGTAGTGGAGCAAATTTTTTCTGGGTATCCTTGTGCTATTATAGTAGACGACATACTAGTAGGAGGTCATGATGAAGCAGAGCATGACAGAAACCTCAGGAAAGTTCTAGAAAGGGCACGTCAAGTGAATCTTAAGCTCAGTCCACAGAAATGTAAATTCAGGCTACAAGACGTTACTTATGTTGGTCATTTATTTATGAGTAGAGGTCTACGACCAGACCCTTCTAAGCAAACAGCCATTCTCAAGATGCCAGCTCCATGCAATGTTCAAGCCCTGCAATGTTTTCTTGGTATGGTAAACTACCTAGACAAGTTCATTCCAGACTTGAGTCAAACATCAGCAGCACTCAGAGAGCTGACACATAAAGATGTATCCTGGTCTTGGTTAGAGCAACACCAAAGAGCATTTGATTTCCTGAAACAGAGAATTACTAGTCAACCAACTCTCAGATACTATGATGTTCACAAGCCAGTTACACTTTCCTGTGATGCTTCGAAATTTGGTCTTGATGCATTCATTCTACAAGAGGATCAACCTGTTGCCTATGCATCAAAAACTCTTACCCAAACTGAACAGCAGCATGCCCAGATTGAGAAAGAGTTTTTGGCAATTGTGTTTGCATGTACGAAATTCATTATGTTTATGGTAGACCTAAGCAGATCAAAACAGACCACCAACCTTTAGTCACTATCTTGAGAAATCCTATGCATTCAGCTCTAGCCTGACTGCAACATATGATGCTGACATTGCAAAAGTGTACTTTCAATCTTGTCTACAAGAAAGGCAAGCTTCTTTATCTTGCTGATACCTAATCCAGATCATGGAGAAACACCACAGAGCAGCATGAGAATGAGAACCTTGATTTTGAAGTCATGGAAATGATGAGTTAAGAGATCACAGAGCCACAGATCCAGTTTTACAGAGGCTCAACCACTTTATTTATCAGTCAAGGATGGCTGGCAGAGCAGTCTAGTTTACCTCAAGAAGTGCAACCTTATTTTCCATACAGGGATAAGATTTTGTTTTACGAAGGTGTCATAATGAAATGTCCAAAAGTAATTGTTCCAAAGTCCTTGCAACCAGAGTACAGTACTGTCTTGCATCGTGGTCACCCAGGAGTCGATTCTAGCAAAAGAAGGGCAAGAGGGCTAGTATTTTGGCCTTTTATGTCCCAAGACATTGACAGAGCACTTTTAACTTGTTCAGTGTGTAATAGTACTAAGCCACATCAACAGAAGGAACCACTTCAGCTAAACCAGATTTCGGAACTACCTTGGTCGATAGTGGCCACTGACATTTTCAAGTGGAATGGTCAATATTATTTGGTGTTAGTAGATTCTTACTATAATTGGTTCAATATTTGACCTACTTCCTAACCCAACATTATTTGGTGTTGGTAGACTCTTACTCTAATTGGTTTGAGATTGACCTACTTCCTTCTGCAGTGCATGGTAGTCCACGCAAAGTTATTTCTGACAATGGCACATAGTTTACAAGCCAACAGTTCAAAAGATTTGCTGAAGAATGAGACTTTACTCATGTCATAAGTAGTCCTGCAGTCAAATGGTTTGGCAGAACTTGCAGTTCAAAATGCGAAACAGTTACTAGAAAAGTCAAAATGAGATAATAACGATGTTTTCCTGAATCTCTTGAATTTCAGAAATGTTCCTCGTGATAAACATCTTGGTTCACCTGTTCAGAGTCTTCTGTCAAGACAAACCAGAACCACATTACCAATCAGTAGTCAATTGTTGGTTCCATGTGTCAAGAATAACAAGTCAGTGAAAACCAATCTGTTGAAGAAGCGCCTAACCTAGAAGTCCTATTGTGATAAAACCAGCAAACCGCTCAATCCATTATAAGAAGGAGAAGTGGTAAGCATGCAAATGTCCAAAGGTTATGATCGGATTGGTATTGTGAAGAATATTTGTCCAGAGCCAAGATCATACATTGTAGAATCAATATGTTATGAGATATGATCGCATCTATAAACACCATAACAGATATGAAGCAACCTGGACATGAACATTGTGTTTTGTTTCCAATGTCTTTAGTAGTGCATGTCTAACTCTGATATTGTTTTTTTTACAAAGGGCAGTCTTTTTGAGAGGGATGATGTAGATCAGTGTGTGTGTGTATGTACCTTTAAGAAGCTGCTGTATAAATACTGAGCATGTGCAAGCTAGACTGCCATTTTGTAGTAAGCTGTTGAGATGTAAGCATGTATGTATGTAATGTCTTTCTGTTAACTAGTTATTTCATATTTTATGATGCTGCTATCCATCCCAATGTGTTTCTATGTATTAAAGCATCTAAACAAAATACCCTGCCTACTTGTAATCTATGTTAGAGGAGGTGAGCAACACTTTTGTATGCTTACGACAGTTATGGATCTAAATTTCTAGGAAAAATCCTTTAGAAAGTCAAAACAAATGATTTGCTCCTTTTGCTCAGAACTGGCTGATTGCACTCTTTTCTGCTGTGACTGTACAAATCCATTTCTGTACTGGTCAGAGCTCATTCCACCATTGCTATCTTTTTATTTACTTATTTATATTTGTTTACCAGGGTGGTGCATTGATCAATCCGGACTAATTTCAGGCTAAGCCCAGGTGAAATAGAAAATATGTCACAAACAAAATATACAGCAATTTAAGCAGTAGCAGAGTAGTTCAGACTGATTACATAGAACAACTGTAAATATACATTCTAGGGAACAAGTACAGTGCTATGTACAATCAAGCAGAATGTAATGTACAATATATACATTAGTTTCTATAATGGGTCAGTCTTCAGTGAATCTTGAGAGACTCAAGAGACTCGGAAAGGAGATAGGTTAGTTGATATGTTCTGTGTTGAAGCAGGAGGATTTGGCTTGGATTGGATGAAGGAGTGCTTTTTGACTTGCTTTCTGAATTTGGAATAAGTGTTGATTTCTTTAATGTTGATGGGGAGAGCTTGCCAAAGAGTAGGTGCCTGAGAGGAGAAAGCATGCACAGTGCTTTGGGGTTTGTTTCTAGGGGTACTGACAGTTGGTGTGGATTCTCAGTAGTGGTTGTATGAGGAGTTTTGTTGTTGATGTCTAGCTGCAAGAGGAGTAAATATGTGGAGTGTGAGTAGTTTGTAGAGTTGGGAATCATACAAGTAGCTTAGGTCTTTGTTTTGTGGGTAGTTCGACTTTTTCTAGGGTGATAAAGTGATACTTACAGAGAGGTGAGTTTGTAATGAATTGGCAGATGCTGTTAGAGATAGTGTGGAGTCTGACAGTGTTTTTCTTGTAGGGAAAAAATAAAAAATGAGCCAGTGACGGCTCCGTATTGAAATGTTGACACTTTAAATGCCAAGTACTGACATGCTGAAAAAGAAACAACCAAAAACACAGGACAAGAACAAATCTTGAAGATCACTCTTCTCCTTAAAACATTTTGCAGTGGGGGAAAGCCCACAACACTCCTCAAATTCATGTATACGAACCCCAAGATTGCCATACTTTTGAGAAAAGAGAATATTCTGAGACATAGCATCTTGGACTTGGTATGTGGAAGTCCAGTCTTTCAGCCTTTCAGTCGCCATATTTTGGGAATCATTCTGGCGGGTCCTGACATTCAGTGACTGCTCTGGCTGATTGGGATATAAAAGGGGGAGATCTTTTTGGCTCAAAAGAGGAGGGAGTTTTTTTGCCATCACTTTGTCTCTGTGGAAATGGAAGTTTAGTGTCTGATCAAGAATTAGTCCTATATATTTGTCTGTGGAGGTTGTCTCTCTGGAATGGTTGTATAGGTCAACAATGATTAAAATGTTTGGAGCTTGGTGAATTTTCTGTGAGTTCCAAAATGCATAGTTTTGGTCTTGGTGGGGTTGAGAAGTATTTTATTTTTTTATAAGCCATTGACAGAGCTCATGCAAGTCTGACTGGAGTTGGCATTGAATGTTGGTGTGAGAGTGGCCTGATCAGTAAATGACCATGTCATCAGCACAGAAGATAGGTGGGAGATGGGGAGGTCACAAAGAAGTTTGTCAATGAATATGGAGAAGAGGAGGGAGCAAGAATGGATCTTTGTGGTGCACCTTTGGCAATAGGTATAGATTCTGATTGGGAGGATCCTATTTTAACTCTGAAGTGTCTGTCATTGAAGATGCTTTTCAGTGAGAGAATGACATCTCAACTGATACCAATTTCAGTTTGTTTTGGGGAAGATAAGGGTCAGTGAGGTCAAATGCCTTTGCGAGGTCTACATATAGGGCATTTGTAAGGAGGCCAGTCAGAGTTTAGTAGGATGTCAATAGTTAGGGACCAAAGTGCTGTCATAGTACATTATCCAGGCCAGAATCTATGTTTGGAATCGAGTAGGTGGTAATGCTGGATATACAGGGAGAAGGAACATTGGGTGTAGGCCATCTTTTCAAGAAGTTTGTCCAGATTTGGGAGGATGGATATTGGATGAAAATGACAGGTTTTCTTCTTGGGTGATTTGCTTTGGGAAGAGTTTAATTAGACCAGTTTCCCACATATTTGGCATGATATTTTGATTTTAATCTTCATTGCTGTGACCCTCTGTTCACACTTTTGTTAAGCATTTCAACTTGGTGATGCATGTATTCAAGATCTAGAGGGATTTTAGCTGCTGCAGTGTATTAGGCTAGTTTCTTATTCAATGGCTTAACATCTGAAACTCTTTACACATTTACTTGAGCCAATTAGTTCATGTTGGCGTTTGCTGAAACTGTTGTTGCTCACTTGTCTGTAGAATGAGAATCGTCTACTTACTTATAGGTCCATAAATACTTACTAGGCTATTTATCTATGAAGATCTTAAGCCTAGCCTTGCATTCCCATGGCAATTATTAGCCCTTATACTTTGCAATAAGAATATCCAAAGATAGGCCGAACAAGTAAATGCTGGAGTAATTAAATTTTAATAACATTTTTCCCCTATCCATGAGTCCAGTAATTTAAGGTTTTAAGTGCCTGCATCTATACAGTGCCTGGTTAAACATGGCTACATGGTAAGCAGCAGTCCTGAAATATGGGCAATTTATAACAGTACTGAAAAGGTAAAAAAATCTTGATACCAAGGGTTGGGCATTCTGAGGTTAGTATACCTTAGAGAAAGAGCATGAAAGGCATTACTTTGCCTGTCAGTAATCGTTCTTTCTCTGAGGTGCATAGAGAGAATACAAATGTTTGGTGGTTGCAAGGAGATTATCCCCATACAAAAAATATTTCTTTGTCACACTTCCTTGTAACTTGGGCATCTTGAATGTTTGTAATCTAGCTGTAATAAATGAGCTGTTTTGACTGGGCAAGTGCGATACGAGCTTCTAATTAATGAGCATCTGTAGCACATCTGCTGGCAAAAGCTCCATCCTCCCTGTGAGAATTCATCCCATTGGCAATAATTATCATTTAAGAGAAAAGAAAAATACTGTAGTACATTTATGTAAGGAACTCGGCATAACAGCAAATTGCTGATCTCATTTCTGTTTTTTTTTTTTGGTATGACTCCCTTCCACCCCTCATCAGATTATTTTGCTATCTTTTTCTCTGTGCACTGATTGGTCTGGCTTTATAACACTGACTTTACTGAACCTTTTTCGCAGAAATTGAAACTACTATAAAAGGAACATGTCACCATTGACATCCCCTTTTTATGTAAATGCCAGTAAAGATCCATCACTTATTCCAGACACTGAGGCAGTAATTCCTGAGGTGGATAAGAGGCGCTGAGCATCTGTGTAAAGGAAAGAATGATTTAATGGTCTGGTTGAAGTTCTAGCATCAGTTGCTTCCCTTTCTTGGCAGGTTAGCTTTACAAAGTCCAGAGTATTGGTAGTAGTGTTTGTACAGAGTGGCTTACATTACATCTAAGCCTGAAGTCTAAAGTGCAAACTGACACCCTCACAGGAACAAAAACTATAAAAAACTTTACCAAAGCTACAGCTTACTAAGCAATGATATAAAAAGCTTCATACGACCTGCAATCGCAGACATCATTGCTCACTATGCAGAAGTGTACGCAAATGCCCTGTACAACCATTTAAGTGACTGCATAAACTCTGCTGTACCTGACCTGGTCAAAACTAGGTCTTCCCATAAAAACAAGCCACTGTGGTGGACTTCATAACAGGCTATATAACAAGAGTAAGAAACAGTTGTCCAAAAGCAAGAGGGATATCACTCTGCAGAGGAAGAGTTCCCTCCTAAGCCTAAACAAGAAATTCAGAAATCTTGTAGTCTTCTAAAACAAATTATGTAAATAAAATAACATCCCTAGCCAAGGATAATCATAAGGCATTCTTTAACTACGTCAGAAGTCTAAAATGGAATGCCCAGCTATGTGCCGAAGTGGTTGTAGATGGGATCACTCATACACCAACCTGCTGACAGATTCAGTGCAAACTTCACCCCCCCATCCCCACCTACCATATCCCAAAGCATATCTGACACCAACCCTATGCCTAATATCGCTATAGTACAGGTCATCTCTGTACTCCCCAAGGCCAAAAACACGTCCAGAATGGGACTAGATTATATCCTAGGTTGTTCACTAAACAATCTAAAACAAAGCCTAGTGGACCCACTTGGACTCTTTAATCATAGCTTGAGAACTGGCCGTGTTTCTGCAGAATGGAGAACAGTAAAAATAATGCCCCTGCACAGGGGGGGGGGGCATCAACTGATTCTGGGAACTACAGATGCGTTAGTCTAACCAGCCTCATCTGCAAGGCCATAGAAAGAATTATCATGAACCTTATCAACAAGGACATAGGTGACCTCCATACACTGGACCCAACCTAGTTTGGCTTTGTTAAGGGTAGATCATGCTTATTAAACCTGGTAGACTTCTTTGAGAATGTCATCAAAGCCATGGATGAAGGGAAAACAGTGCACGCAGCCTATCTCAACTTTGCCAAGGCTTTTGACATAATTCCCCACTCTGGCATCGTTGAGAAACTCTCCCAGATAGGGATTAATCCTTATGTTACTTGATTAGTAGCCAGTTGGCTCAATGACAGAACACACTCTGTCAGAATTGGTGACTCCACCTCCACAAGTAGACCCACCACCAATGGAGTATCACAGGGGCCTGTGCTTGGCCCCTTACTGTTTGGTATCTATTTTTCAGAAGTCCAGGCCAAATCAGATGGCCTGTGGCTCACCATGTTCGCTGATGATTGCAAACTGGGAGCAATTATCGAGTCCCCCAATTATATCAACATATTACAAGAAGGGCTAACACAAACAAATGACTGGTGCCAAAGTTATAGAAAATGCATTATTATTCCCTTTGGAAAAGTGCAATTCCCTACAAATTACAATATTAATGGCCCCCCCTTGAGTTCCAACCCAGTGGTGTGAGACTTGGGAGCACAGGTTGATAGCAATCTGAACTTTGACCACCAAGTTTCCCAGTGGTAAGGAAAGCCTTCTACATAGCGCACCTCACAAGCAAGGGCATAGCATCCAGGTCAAGGGATAACATAACTCCACTGTACTTGACCCTCATCAGACCACTAATAGAGTGTAATGCACCCTTTTGCATGTACCACACCAGGCACCTTCAACAGCTGGATAGACCTCGGAGGTTTCTCACTAAGAAAGTACAGGGACTCCAAAGCATGACCTACATGGACAGGTTGAAAGCTGTGTTACTTTACTTTGTATCTTATAGGCTACTGACAGGTGATGTGTGCCTGGCCTATAGGGCAGTCTCCAACCCTGCCCTAATGGAAATGCTGCACATCTGCAAGTTAAGTGGCACAAGAGTCACTCGCTGTAGGGATCTCAGCCTAGCTTGTGACATTAACAGAACATGCTAAAGAGACAGATATGTCTCCCAGAGACTGCTGCTTCTCTGGAATAGACTTCCTGTTCCCATAAACTAGAGCTCCTCACTGACCCTATTCATATGAAGCTTAGATAATTGGATGGGAAACCGCAAATTTGTCCTTGGTGTGGCACCCATGTCCCTCATGGACAGGATTAGCCGCTGTTGGTCACAGACCCACCCTGTTCATAAATTAGTTCTGCAAACTACCCCAAAAAATATATATATACTTGGGATTAACATGGCTAGGCTTGTAAAGGCTCTAGGGCCACTAGCCTAGTAGCCTCCTATGAACCTATGATGGGGTTACCATACGTCCTGGTTTCCCCAGACATGTCCTGTTTTTGGGCTCCTGTCTGGGCGGTTTTTGAAAATTCTGCAATTTGTCCAGGTTTTTCAAAAACCCGGACAAATTGCAGAATTTTCAAAAAACAGATGTCCCTATTTCAGCGGGATTGTCCCAGGATCGGCAGTCCGATCCCGAGTCCCGCACTGCCTGTTACAGTGTGGCAAAACAGCCTCTGCTTTGTTTTTCTTTTGAATGGCCCATATACCAGTATACCAGCCAATCAAAAAATTGCAAAACAGAACTCCGTTCAATGCCGAACCGCTTGATATTCCGCATTGAACAGAAGTGGGTCTGCTGTGTGAGTTTTTGATTGGCTCATATACCGGTATATGAGCCAGTCACAAAAATCGGAAAGTAGAGCTCTGTTCAATGTGGAACTGCTTGATGCATGTTTTTGATTGCCTTGTATATCAGCATACGGGCCAATCAAAAATCACAAAAATCGCCAGACATGGAGCTACTTGTCTTTAATGCAGAACTGCGATCTTCTGCATTAAAGACTAAAGACCTTTTTTTTTTTTTGTTCTTCAACTTTTGTCCCAACCCGGCCAGACAAGAATCTGGCAACCCTAAACCCTAAAAGAGGGCAAAAAAATATATAATACCAGCACATATTTTTTTTGTCCTCTTTTTCGTATAACCAAATATGGTAACCTTAACCTATGAACCCTTGTACACCTTTGTTACTGTATCCTCTTGAATCATGGTTCAGAAGCATGACTTTGTGTGCCTCAGAATGATGTGAGCAAAAAAGAAAGCTGTCCTTGTCCTGTTTCCTGACAACTTGGGTTCAGTCATGGGTCAGTGTGCATCAGCTTTTGCTGCTAGGACACTTGCCTAGCATAGAGGTTTGCTTTCATCTGGATGATGTTAAACAGAAACTGTTAGATACCCTGAGTCTCCATAGACTTTATTTGACCAAATCCCCAAAGTCATATCTAAGACTTATATTCTAAAGATCCTACACTTCCCTCAGTTTTCTAGGAATTATCCCACCCTGAAAATGCACTTGTTATCCTCGAGATTTAGGATACATTCACTACTGAGGTTACTGTTTATTTTTTATTTCCTTTTCTACTTGTTTTTCCTTGCTTATTTCTTTTGGGATATATCTCTGTTTTTTTGCAGCAACAGTGATCTGTATTCAGAAGCCTTCTGCACTGGATACTTTGTCGGAGTTTCCTCTTACGGTATCCCCAGCTCTCCACAATTATACATTTTCCCAATCTTAGAAATCAGAGGCATTTGAGGATATTTGAACGACAACCAATGGGGTTTCAACTTATGATGAATTACCACCCAGAACACATTATGTATCTAGATGTTTTGGTTAGTAGGGATGAGGATCACACATTATGAACAGAAGTCTTCTGTAAATACCCACAGTATAATTCCTTACTCCACACATCCAGCTTTCATCCTCCCCATATTACCAGAAATATCCCCAAATCCCAGTTTATCAGGATGAGGCATAATTGCTCACAGAGGACTCAACTTTTGAAACTTTCCGGAAGGATCTTGTTAATAGGTTTCGTGAAAGGGGCTACAAAATGGGTCATGTCCTAGGAGCTAGTAACTGGGCTGCAACCCTTAATAGGGAGGATTTACTCAAATACAAGGACAAGCATCAGGGACCCAGTTCTGTTACATGATTTACAATCACATATGGCAGGAACACCAAAGTATTAATCAACAGTGTACAGAGACACTGGAATATATTGTTGGCTGATAACACCCTATCACAACTTCTTGAGGATAAATGTCATTTTTTATTCCGTAAAGGAAAGAATTTGGGTTCATTTTTGAGCCATTACAAACGGGAAACCAAGTCCATCTTTACAGGTAATACTCAAACAACACTTCTAGGGGACAGATTGACTGGGTGTATGCCTTGTGGACATTGTAGCCACTGTAATAAGGTTATGAAGTCCAAACAATTTACAAGTAGGCATTCTGGTGTTGTCTTTGACATCAGTTTCTTTGCAAATTGCAGTAGCGATTGGGTTGTCTGTCTGGCCTCATGTAGTTGCTCTGCATTTTATGTATGTCAGACCTCAAGGCCCTGTAGATTGTGAATTTCTGAGCATCTAAGTGACATTAGACATAAGAAAACCAGCAATGCTTTGTATAAGCATACTATAAATCACCCTACAGCTTCATTCAGTTTTATGATTATTGATAGGGTCATGGGGAATAGATCCAACAAAGCGGGATGGCATTCTATCTTGGATACTACAGAGAAAAAATGGATCATCAAATTGGGTGGACTTTTTCCACCTGGACTAAATGAATATTTATGAGGTAACCAATCATAGTATGTATTAAATTTGTAGTACTGTGTAAAAGGAACAAATGATTGTTTTTGTCTTTAACACTGATGAAGGCTATGAAACTATTCTAGCTGAAACAGGTCTGTTCTTTTTGCGTAATATAATAAATATATTTGTATATTTTTACAGCACACAGTTTGCTGGCTTATCATTTTTTCTATATAAGCCTATCCAAAAAGGTACCCTGGCTTTCACCACCCAAGAAAATTAATTTCCTGTGCCCTGTTGAGCAGAGCCACAGAAGTGATCAAGATTTTTCTTGAAGAGTGCTAATGAGGAACTTTGTTTGATATAGATAGGTAGTTTGTTCCAGAGTATGGGAAGTAAATGGGACAGGAATCTATCCCTCCAGCATGTTCTGTTTATTGTGGTGACAAGGTTTAGGTCCCTAGAGCATGTAGCTCAGAGGGATTGGGATTTCTTTAAGTGGAGCATGTCCAACAGCTCTGGGTTTGACATAGCTTTGTATGTTAGGCAGAGATCACCTCTGAGTAGGCGATATGCAACAGAGTAAAGCTGGAGTTTTTTGAGATGGTCTGAGTAGGGCATCTGTTTGAGACCAGTGATCCTCTTTGTGAGGTATTTCTGCGGCCTTTCCAGTTGTTGTAGATGTCTTGTGAGGTACATACCAAAAGGGGTGTTGTACTCTATAATGGGTCTAATGAGTGATGAGTAAAGGGGAACAATGACCTCTTTTTTTCTTGGATGAGAAACATTTTGTGATGAGGTGTGCCACATAGAAGGATTTCCTGACTACTGTGATGATGTAATTATCAAAGGAGAGACTACTGTCCACCTGTGTCCCAAGGTCTCTTATCATACTTTCAGTGTTAAGTAGACTACCGCCTATTACCAAAGAGGATGACAATGAACTTTTTGGCATTGAGCTTGAGGCCATGGCTTTGACACCAGGCATCTGTCTCAGTGAGGCCCTTTTGTAGGCTGTCCACATCATTAGGAGTTTTGATTATGGCTCCTAGTTTGCAGTCATCTGCGAACTTCATTAGCCAAAGACGTTCTGTGTTAGCCTGTACTTCAGAGAAGTAGATACCAAACAGGAGGGGACTGCGGACTGAACCCTGTGGTACTCCACTTGTCACTGGTCTGAAGTCAGATTTGGAGTCTGCTACTTTCACAGTGTGGGTTCTGTCAGTGAGCAAGTTGGCATCCCATTTTGTGACATAGGGATTTATACCTAGTTTACTGAGTTTATCTATAATTCCAGAGTGGGGTATGGTGTCAAAAGCTTTGATGAGATCTAGATAGGCTGTGTGAACCACCTTACCCTCATCTACGGCGTTGGTGACTGCTTCAAAGAAGTCTATCAGGTTTAGGAGACATGATCTGCCTTTTACAAACCCAAACTGGTGGGATCTAGAGTTTGGAGATTACCAATGTCTTTGTTTATAGGTTCCATGATGATATGTTCCATGGCCTTGCAGACCAGGCTCGTCAGGCTAATGGGGGGGTAATTCCCAGGGTCCAGTGGTTCCCCCTTTGTGGAGTGGTATAACCGTCACTGTGCACCATTCAGTGGGTACAAAGCCTGAGGTGAGGCTACGATTGAACATGGTACTTGGGTGGGGTGCCAGATCGTTCTGTAGTTCATGTATAATGCAGCCTGTGATGTTGTCAGGTCCCATGGATGCTGTGTTCTTGGCTTTTGAGAGTGTGGTTTTTACCTGTGCAGCCATGATTACAGGAACTTTGCATTCTTCCATAATAAAGATGGGCCCTTTAGGGGGTGAGAGGGGAGGTAAAGTTAGCACTGAACTTTTCTGCCAGGATGTTGGCAATATCAGTTGGTTCTGTATATTTAGTGCCGTTGTGCTGTAACTCAGAGCAGATCTGAGTGTTGCCATTGAGATTCTTGACATAGCCATAGAATGCTTTGTGGTTGTTTTTAGAATCAGTGGCAATTTTGTTTTCGTAACTAGCTTTGGAGGATTTTATGAGGGATCTCAGCTTCTTACTGAGGCTGACCAGGGAGTTCCTCCAATCATGGGATTTTACTCTTTTTGGCAACAGTTTCTTTCATCTGTTGTAGAGTTTGTTTATGGCAGGGGACCACCAGATTGGCTTCCTTCTTTTGGAGGATAGCTTCTTGGTTCTGTTAGGGATAACACGATCCATGCACTCGTATAAGTGCTTATAAAGTGCATTTGTATAGGATTCAACAGTCATACCTCTGTTGTCCATCTGCATGGGTGTCGTGAAGTTTTCCACTTCTGTCTTAAGAAGCATGAAGTTGGCTTTGGAGAAATTTTTTACGGTGGTTTCACTAATGGGGGGTGGGGTGGGGTGGGATGTGGATGCCTAGGGTGATCAGCTTGTGGTCGGATCTGACCAATGAGGAATTGACCTCTGTTGTGGAACACCGGTCGCCCATGCTGGTAATGACCAGGTATAGGATATTGCTGCCCCTGGTGGTGGTGTGGATAAGTTGATCCAAGGCATTGGAATTTATGAATTCCAGAAAACGTTGAGCAAAAGAGTTGGTACATGAGTAGTTTTTCCAGTTAATGGTGGGGTAGCTCAAATCACCCATTAGTAGGGTGTTGGGTTGTACCCTAATATTTTCCAGTGTATCAAGAAATGAGGAGTGGGAATCCTGGGGCATGGTGGGAGATCTGTTGCAAGCTACAACTTGGATTGTGTTCTTGCTCAGAGTTAGTTGCACTTGAATAATCTCAGATGCATTATGCTGAGCAACTACCCTGGAGGTGTGGATATCCTTAATGAATATGGACACGCCACTGCCTTTAGTGTTTTGGTCCAGGTTAGGTGGCCAAAAGGTGTGGTATGAATTATAGCCTGGTAATGCAGGGGTGCTCTCTGGAGCCTTGAACCAGGTCTCTGTCACTGCACAGATGTCAGTGTTCTCCATTTTAAGGAGTGCCTTGAGTGAGTGCATTTTGAGGTTTAGACTTCTAGCATCTAGAAGACAGTTCTACATGGACTGCTAGCAGGATATCTGTATATTTTTCCTGTCTGATGACCAGTTTCCTTACTACTTCGAACAGCATCATGAAAGTTACTACCTCCTGCAGGAGCCGTCCCTGTCAGATGTTTGAGGACTCCTTTTCATTATAAAAGAGATCTACATAATTGTCCCCTTAGACATGGGGAAGTGCCCTTGAAAACCAAGGGGCGTCAGTGGCAGCCTAACAACCAAAGTACTGCCACAGATCCAGCTACTACCACTACCACAGGGCAGTCACAATGACTTGCCTCTGATAATGCCTACCAGGAACAACTGGAAGCACCCTTAGGCAGAAAGCTAGCCTTATTTTCAGTAAACTGGCATTGCATTACAGGAGACAAATGGATTTTACAGACAATAGACAAAGGCTACAGGTTCCAATTCCATACTCTACCAAGAAAGAGAGGAATGCCAAACCTACCACCAAACCAAAAAGCAAATGCTCTAGGACAAATCAACCACTTACTAAGGATGAGAGCTATAGAAAAAGTGCCGTCTATGGAACAAGGACAAGGATTTTACTCCAGGCTTTTCCTGGTACCAAGAAAAGAAAACCAATGGAGGCCTATTCTCGACCTGTCCGCTCTGAACACATATCTCATTGTTCCAAAATTTAAAATGCTGACCCTACAGCAACTTCTTCCCATGCTGGGCAAGGAGTCTTGGCTGGTGACTCTAGATCTCAAGGAGGCATACCTGCACGTCCCTATACGACCAGATTGCAGAAGATACCTCAGATTTCTTGCAGGAATAGAGCATTATCAATTCTCAGCGTTGCCCTTTGGCTTATCTCCTGCGCCAAGAGTATTCGCGAAATGCCTGGCATCAGTAATTGCTCATTGCAGGCTTCAGGGAATTCAAATTTATCCATACCTGGACGACTGCTTGATACAAGCGGACAACAAGATCAAGTTAACAAAAGATTTGGAAAAGGTTATTCACCTACTGCAAGCCCTGGGATACACAGTCAACATAAAAAAGTCAAGGCTGGTACCATCCCAAAGGATAACATTCTTGGGTGCAGAACTGGACACATCAAATCAAATGGCATTTCTCACAGCAGAAAAGCAAAAGCAACTACCACTCTATTTCATGGCATTAACAACGCAGAACCAGCTTACAGCAAGAAAAGTCCTGCAAGCCCTGGGTTACATGGCATCCTGCATAATATTGATTCCACATGCCAGACTACATATGAGGAAGTTGCAATGGTACCTAAGGAATTTATGGTCTCAGCACAAGCACAGCCTAGAAACCCAAATTCCAATAATTCCATGCCTGAAGCAAGAATTCATGTGGTGGGCTCAGGCCTGTCAGTTGAACAGAGGGCTGCCTTTCCACAAGCCTCACCCAAGCCAGACTATCACCACGGACGCCTCAGACCTCGGATGGGGGGCACACATGGTGGACAAGTGCATACAAGGCCTATGGACACAAGACCAGCTGAATCTACACATAAATCAAAAGGAGATGCTGGCAGTGAAGCAGGCAATTCAAACATTCAGACCGTTTCTTCAACAAGGTCATTTGCTGATAAGGACGGACAACACCACAGTCATGTGGTATATCAACAAACAGGGAGGCACACACTCATATCCTCTATGCCGGATGGCAATGGACCTGTGGAATGTGGCCCTGAACCTCAACATTCAGCTCCAGGCCATATTTGTGCCAGGAGAAGAAAATATACTAGCAGACACCTTAAGCAGAATTACCACGGATGCCCACGAATGGATGCTGCATCCAAACATCTTCAAATCTATAACACAGAAATGGGGGCTACCAGAAATAGACCTGTTCGCATCCCCACACAACCACCAATTGAGGAAATTCTGCACAAGGACATACCACCCTCTTGCTTGGAAGGTGGACTCTCTATCCTTCAGTTGGGAAAACCTGACAGCATATGCATTCCCACCTCTTCCTTTGATGCACAAAGTGTTACTGAAGATCAAAGAAGATCACCCAAGGATCATCCTGATAGCTCCAGACTGGCCGAGGCAGCATTCGTACCCGCTACTGAGGAGTATGTCTCGGGCACACGCATGGCCTCTGCCTCTAGTTCCTTTACTGCTAACACAGAACAACTTCAAGATCCTACATCCAAACTTGAAAACTCTGCAGCTAGCTGCTTGGAATATTACATAAAACAAAATAACCCAGTTTTATCTCAGAGGGTTAAAGACATTATCCTTGAGGCTCGCAGACCCTCCACAAGGAAAACTTATTCAGCCAAATGGAAAAGATACCTCATTTGGAGTACAGCAAAAGGAGAAGATGTATCATTAGCAAACATTGCTAACATCATGGAATATTTAGCAGAACTTTTCCACAATGGCCTGTCTTACTCCTCCATTAAGATTCATGCATCAGCAATTTCAGCAGAATACAACATGGATCCTCCAGTCTTCTCTCATCCTCTACTCAGGCAGTTTCTGAGAGGAATTAAAAATGTAGAGCCTCCAAGGAAGCCACCTTTGCCTACATGGGATCTTAACTTTGTGCTGGAGAAGTTAACACTTCCCCCTTTTGAACCAGCAGCAACAGCAGAATTACAGTTCTTATCTTGGAAAACTGCCTTCCTGCTTGCAATCACTTCAGCAAGAAGGGTTTCTGAATTACAGGCTTTAATGGCAGTACAGCCCTTCCTTATCTTCCATCAGGATAGAGTGTCCTTGAGAACTAATCCTACTTTTATGCCAAAGGTGGTCTCCAGGGTATCATTGAACCAAGCAATCCACCTACCAACATTTTTCCCCAACCCACAGAACAGGGGGGAAAGACTGCTACATACCTTGGATGTGCATAGGCAATTGTGCTACTATCTGGACAGAACCAAGAACAATAGAAAAACTGACCAGCTTCTGGTAGCATATGCAACAGGATTGGAAGGAAAAGCAATTTCAAAACAGACAATCTCAAAATGGATAGGAAATTGCATTAGATTTTGTTACTCTTTTCATGGAAAGACAACTCCAGAAAACATCAGACCTCACTCCACAAGGGCTACAGCCACTACTACAGCTTTCTTACGAGGAGTGGCTACCAAAGACATTTTAGAGGCTGCTACTTGGAGCTCCGTGCATACATTTGCCAAGCATTATAATCTACCTTTATATTCCAGATCCCGGGCAGGTTTTGCAACTGCTGTTTTGCAAGGGATCTTAGCTACACCATAATCATATTAGTGCCTCCTCCCCCAGTTTGGCTATGGTATTCTACCCATTTGTTAGGACTGCAGATGCATCCTTGAAGGACATAGTACAGTTTTGTACCTACCATAAATGTAGATGTCCGAGAGGTATGCATCTGCAGTCAGGATTACCCACCCTCCTTCCCCTCTGTGGTACTCCTAGGGTAATTGCCCAACTCAAGCTAGCTGGGGGAATCTATTATGGTGTATTTGTTTGTATATATGTATATACTTGTTTATTGTGTTGCTCTCTACTGTTTGGAATCATTTGCATTTATCCAAATTTAGCCTTCCTAGAGGGCACCTGGCATCTGGGGCAAGAAACATTGAGGAAAATGGCGTCGGCTGATGCCTTTATACCCAATTGACAGCAGCGATGACGTCGGGTGAAGTGCGACATCAGCCGAGGCCAGACCCAGACTTTGGAATCCGGCCGACCGAAGGGCTGCCTGTGGCAGGACAACCCATTTGTTAGGACTGCAGATGCATACCTCTCGGACATCTACATTTATGGTAGGTACAAAACTGTACTTTTTTGTCTTTAACACTGATGAAGGCTATGAAACTATTCTAGCTGAAACAGGTCTGTTCTTTTTTGTTCTTTTTGCATAATATAATAAATATATTTGTATATTTTTACAGCACACAGTTTGCTGGCTTATCATTTTTCTATATAAGCCTATCCAAAAAGGTACCCTGGCTTTCACCACCCAAGAAAATTAATTTCCTGTGCCCCTGTTGAGCAGAGCCACAGAAGTGATCAAGATTTTTCTTGAAGAGTGCTAATGAGGAACTTTGTTTGATATAGATAGGTAGTTTGTTCCAGAGTATGGGAAGTCAATGGGACAGGAATCTATCCCTCCAGCATGTTCTGTTTATTGTGGTGACAAGGTTTAGGTCCCTAGAGCATGTAGCTCAGAGGGATTGGGATTTCTTTAAGTGGAGCATGTCCAACAGCTCTGGGTTTGACATAGCTTTGTATGTTAGGCAGAGATCACCTCTGAGTAGGCGATATGCAACGGAGTAAAGCTGGAGTTTTTTGAGATGGTCTGAGTAGGGCATCTGTTTGAGACCAGTGATCCTCTTTGTGAGGTATTTCTGCGGCCTTTCCAGTTGTTGTAGATGTCTTGTGAGGTACATACCAAAAGGGGCGTTGTACTCTATAATGGGTCTAATGAGTGATGAGTAAAGGGGAACAATGACCTCTTTTTTTCTTGGATGAGAAACATTTTGTGATGAGGTGTGCCACATAGAAGGATTTCCTGACTACTGTGATGATGTAATTATCAAAGGAGAGACTACTGCCTACCTGTGTCCCAAGGTCTCTTATCATACTTTCAGTGTTAAGTAGACTACCGCCTATTACCAAAGAGGATGACAATGCACTTTTTGGCATTGAGCTTGAGGCCATGGCTTTGAACCAGGCATCTGTCTCAGTGAGGCCCTTTTGTAGGCTGTCCACATCATTAGGAGTTTTGATTATGGCTCCTAGTTTGCCGTCATCTGCGAACTTCATTAGCCAAAGACGTTCTGTGTTAACCTGTACTTCAGAGAAGTAGATACCAAACAGGAGGGGATTGCAGACTGAACCCTGTGGTACTCCACTTGTCACTGGTCTGAAGTCGGATTTGGAGTCTGCTACTTTCACATTGTGGGTTCTGTCAGTGAGCCAGTTGGCATCCCATCTTGTGACATAGGGATTTATACCTAGTTTACTGAGTTTATCTATAATTCCAGAGTGGGGTATGGTGTCAAAAGCCTTGGTGAGATCTAGATAGGCTGTGTGAACCACTTTACCCTCGTCTACGGCTTTGGTGACTGCTTCAAAGAAGTCTATCAGGTTTAGGAGACATGATCTGCCTTTTACAAACCTAAACTGGTGGGATCCAGAGTTTGGAGATTACCAATGTCTTTGTTTATAAGTTCCATGATGATATGTTCCATGGCCTTGCAGACCAGGCTCGTCAGGCTAATGGGGGGGTAATTCCCGGGGTCCAGTGGTTCCCCCTTTGTGGAGTGGTATAACCATCACTGTGCACCATTCAGTGGACACAAAGCCTGAGGTGAGGCTATGATTGAACATGGTACTTAGGTGGGGTGCCAGATCGTTCTGTAGTTCATGTAGAATGCAGCCTGGGATGTTGTCAGTCCCATGGATGCTGTGTTCTTGGCTTTTGAGAGTGTGTTTTTTACCTGTGCAGCCATGATTACAGGAACTTTGCATTCTTCCATAATAAAGATGGGCCCTTTAGGGGGTGAGAGGGGAGGTAAAGTTAGCACTGAACTTTTCTGCCAGGATGTTGACAATATTAGTTGGTTCTGTATATTTAGTGCCGTTGTGCTGTAACTCAGAGCAGATCTGAGTGTTGCCATTGAGATTCTTGACATAGCTATAGAATGCTTTTTGGTTGTTTTTAGAATCAGTGGCAATTTTGTTTTCGTAACTAGCTTTGGAGGATTTTATGAGGGATCTCAGCTTCTTACTGAGGCTGACCAGGGAGTTCCTCCAATCATGGGATTTTACTCTTTTTGGCAACAGTTTCTTTCTTCTGTTGTAGAGTTTGTTTATGGTAGGGGACCACCAGATTGGCTTCCATCTTTTGGCGGATAGCTTCTTGGTTCTGTTAGGGATAGCACGCACTCGTATAAGTGCTTATAAAGTGCATTTGTATAGGATTCAACAGTCATACCTCTATTGTCCATCTGCATGGGTGTCGTGAAGTTTTCCACTTCTGTCTTAAGAAGCGTGAAGTTGGCTTTGGAGAAATTTTTTACGGTGGTTTCACTAATGGGGGGTGGGGTGGGGTGGGATGTGGATGCCTAGGGTGATCAGCTTGTGGTCGGATCTGACCAATGAGGAATTGACCTCTGTTGTGGAACACCGGTCGCCCATGCTGGTAATGACTAGGTATAGGATATTGCTGCCCCTGGTGGTGGTGTGGATAAGTTGATCCAAGGCATTGGAATTTATGAATTCCAGAAAACGTTGAGCAAAAGAGTTGCTACATGAGTAGTTTTTCCAGTTAATGGTGGGGTAGCTGAAATCACCCATTAGTAGGGTGTTGGGTTGTACCCTAATATTTTCCAGTGTATCAAGAAATGAGGAGTGGGAATCCTGGGGCATGGTGGGAGATCTGTTGCAAGCTACAATTTGGATTGCGTTCTTGCTCAGAGTTAGTTGCACTTGAATAATCTCAGATGCATTATGCTAAGCAACTACCCTGGAGGTGTGGATATCCTTAATGAATATGGACATGCCACCGCCTTTAGTGTTTTGGTCCAGGTTAGGTGGCCAAAAGGTGTGGTATGAATTATAGCCTGGTAATGCAGGGGTGCTCTCTGGAGCCTTGAACCAGGTCTCTGTCACTGCACAGATGCCAATGTTCTCCATTTTAAGGAGTGCCTTGAGTGAGTGCATTTTGAGGTTTAGACTGCTAGCATCTAGAAGACAGTTCTACATGGACTGCTAGCAGGATATCTGTATATTTTTCCTGTCTGATGACCAGTTTCCTTACTACTTCGAACAGCATCATGAAAGTTACTACCTCCTGCAGGAGCCGTCCCTGTCGGATGTTTGAAGACTCCTTTTCATTATAAAAGAGATCTACATAATTGTCCCCTTAGACATGGGGAAGTGCCCTTGAAAACTGCTGCTAAAATCCTCCTGCTGCATACAAGGAGAAGTATAACTCTTCTTGCTGTATATTTCCTGCTACGGGAGCTACCTGTCTAAGACCCACTGATATTCCAAGTCCCCATTTGTACTTGACAGAAATAGAGGGTGAGCGTGACATACAAAAATATTTCTTCTTCACATGATGAGCATTACAACATGATCCAACACGATTGTGTAAATCCTTAGTACTGATACATGAGTATGGAATGTAGGGAAACATGACACCACTGTTCATATGCATTGCGTTCCCAAGCCGTACATTAGAGCTAACACCAGTCCCCAGAATGGCATGTTGTACTTTCCTTTTGGGCCTTTATATTTCACAAGGGTTTTTTGTGTTTTTTATCACATTATTTGCTTGCAGCTAATGGCTCATGACAAGTTAAAAATGTACTGATCTGTATATGAAAAAGTTAATGGTAAGGATTTAACAGTAAAGGAAAAATAATTGAATAGAAGTGGGTATAACCCTGTATGTATGATGTCTAATAGAAACTGAAAATATATCACTCCTGAATGGAAAACCTGGCAAGAACTTTATTCTTAAGGTGTGCAGAAATGAGGAGATTGGCAGGTGGTTTTGATGGAAAAAATCCCTGCTTGGATGCTTTTAGGCTAAGACTAAAGAAGTACATACAACAAAAACAGCTTATATCTGATGAGGAGGCAGAAAACATAATAGACAAAAAAAAACAGTGATATTACTGAAGATAAGCACTATAGTTAGTGAGATCAAAATACTTTCTTCTAATTGCATAAATTCCTTTAATTCTGTTCTTTCTGTTTTGTTTCTGCAGGTTTTTCATGACTGGGTACCTTCCACTCGGTTATGAATTTGCTGCTGAGCTTACATACCCAGAATCTGAAGGCACATCATCTGGTCTGCTTAATGTTTCAGCACAGGTAACTACATATCTTCCATCTCCATCCTGAAAAGTGTTTTTTTAGTGATAAGAACAAGGAAGCTTACACGTTAAGGTTTTTTCAATTGAACAGTACATTCATGGCTGCTTGAGTTAGTTAATCTAAAATTCAATTATTTCGATATGATACAAACCTCTTTCTTTAACAAAAGTGATTTGGGTTTCATAGTTTCCTGAACACTGCTTTCATATCAAAGCTCTCAATCCTTTGGAATGTATTATTAATTTTTCAAAATCCCTTTGGTCAAGTCACATTCCTAGATGTCACCATTACCTCCTATCATGGCAAAGTTATATTCTTCATGCAATAAGGCATCATGTTCTGTAAGCCTTTGCAGCTTTGTGAGGTTAGAGTGGTGTCAGATAAATAACAGATCATGTCTATGTCAGCTGCTATGCTGCTTTATGTGTATTTTAAGGTCCTACCTCATTATTGTTAAGCAAAAGGCAATGTGTGGTGTATGTGACTTGCACTGCTAAATCAGCTGCATGTTCCTTCTCCATGAACTGCTTAAGCTGGCTTGTGGAGGACTCAATATTGCCTTTTTAACAATGGCACATGTGGCGCTCAGAATTAGCCTTCTAACAGTGACACATGCAGTGTTAAGCATCATCCTTGTAATGGTGACGTAATGCAATATTCATCATTACTGTTCTAACAGTGGCATATGCGGTGCTTAGCATTATCCTTCTAACATTGGTAAATGCAGTGTTCAGCATCATCTATCCATCAATGGAACATGTAGTGCTCAGTATTGCCCTTATAACAGTGGTGTCTGTTGTGCTCAAGATTATACTTCTAACAGTGACACTTGCCATGCTCAGCATTATCTTTACACAAGCGTCGCATACAGTGGTCAGCATTATCCTTCTAATAATGGCATATGCGGTGCCTAGTATTCTCCTAACTGTGACGCATGCAGTGCTCAGAATTTTCCTTGTAGTTATGGCATGTGCAGTGCTTAGCATTGTCCTTTTCACAATAGCAGCTGCAGTGCTCAGCATTATTCTTCTAACAGTGACATGTATAATACTCAGCATTTTTCTTCCAGCAGTGGTATGAAAAGTGCCGAGCATTATCCTTCTAACAGTGGCATGGGCAGCATTCCCCATAATCCATCCATGAATGTTACAGGTAGTGCTTAGCATTATGCTACTAACAGTGGCATCAGCAGTTCACAGCATTATCCTTCTAACTATGCCATGTGTATTATCCTTCTAATAGTGACACATGCAGTGCTCATTTATCCATACACCAGTGAGACGAGCAGTTCTCAGTGTTACCCTTATAATAGTGCATGTGCAGTGCTCAAGATTATCCTTCTAACAATGACACTTGCAGTGCTCAGCATTTTTAAAAAGTGGTACATGCAGTGCTAAACATTATCATTCTAATACTGGAATATGCAGTGCTTAGCATTCTGCTTCTAACAGTGGTGTGTGCAGTGCTTGGCATTATCCTTTTATCAGTGGCATGTGTAGTACTCAGCAGTACCATTTCAATAGTGGCAGGTGCAGTGCTGTGTATTACCCTGCTAAGTGTCATGAGCAGTGTGCTCTCCATTAGCCTTCCAGAAGTGACACATGCAGTGTTCAGCATTACACTTCTAACAGTTGCACATGAAGTGTTAAGCATTATACTTCTAACAGTGGAAAATACAGTGCTCAGCATTACCCTTCTAACAGTGGCACATGCAGTGCTTAGCATTCTCCTCTTATAGTGACATATACTATACTAAGATTTTTCATTCTTATATTATTATGTGCAGTGTTTAGCATTATCCTCTTAACTATGACATGTACAGTGTTTAGCATTATCTTTTCAAATGTGATATGTGTAGTACTCAGCAATTTTCTTGTGATAATGACTTGCACTGCTCAGTATTATCCTTCTATCAAAGATCTTGTAGTATCATGTGCAGTGTTCAACATTATCCTTTTAACAGTGTCATATGCAGTGCTTAGCATTATCCTTTTAACAGTGTCATGTGTAGTGCTCAACATTATCCTTTTAATAGTGGCAGATGCAGTGCTCTGCTTTACCCTGCTGACAGTGTCTTGTGCAGTGCTGTGCATTAACCATCTAACAGTGAAACATGCAGTGTTCAGCACTAATTTTCTAATAGTAGCATATGCAGTGTTCAGCATTATCCATCTGCCACTGACACATGCAGTCCTCACTATTACCCTCCTAACAGTGGCATGTTGTATGCTTAAGAGTATCCTTGTAAGAGTGACTCTTGCAACTTACAGCATTATCTTTCCACTAGTGTCACATGCAATGATCAGTATTATCCTGCTAACAGTGGCATGCATAGTGACCAGTATTTTCCTTCTAACTATGACACACACAGAGTTCAGAATTTCCCTTCTAATAGTGGCATGTGCAGTGCTCAGTATTATCCTGTTAACAGTGACGTGCATCAGTCAGCATTATCCTTCTAATAGTAATGCGTGTAGTGCTCAGCATTTTCTAAAAGTGGCATGTGCAGTACTCAGCATTATCCTTCTAAAAATGATGTGTAGTGTTTAGTACTTTCCATCTAATACTGACACATGCACTGCTCAACATTATCCTTCTAACAAAGATGTGTACAGAGCTCAGCATTATCCTTTTAAAACTGACAGGCAGTGCTCAGCATTATCCTTCTAACAGTGACATGTAGTGCTCAACAATGCATGTTCCTTCTAACAGTAAAGCTTGCACTGCTGAGCATTATCCATCTAACATGGTTGTGTGCAGTGCTCAGCATTATCTTCTTAACAGTGGTGTGTGCAGTGTTCAGCATTATTATTCCATGAGTGGCAAATGCAGTGTTCAGCTTTATCTTTCTAAGAGTAGCATGTGCTGTTCTCTGCATTACCCTTCTAACAGTGGCATGGCAATGACCAGCATTACCTTTCTAGCAGTGGTATCTGCAGTGATTAGCATTACCCTTTTAACAGTGGTATGTGCAGTGCTCAGAACAACCCTTTTAACAGTGACGTGCAGTGCTGACGATTCTCCTTCTAACATTATCACATATAATGCTTAACATTATCTTTTCACAAGTGACATATAAAATGCTCAGTGCTATCCTTCAAATAATGGCAGATGCAGTGCTGAATATTATCTTTTTAACAGTGACATGTGCAAAGGTCAGAATTACCGTTTTAACAGTGACATGTACAGTGCTCAGAATTAACCTTTTAAAAGTGACATGTGCAGTGATGAAGTTTATCCTTCTAACAATGGCACATGCAGTGCTCAGCATTACGTTTTCACAAGTGACACATGCAGTACTCAGCGTTATCTTTTTAACAGTGATACACAATGCTCAGCATTATCTTTTCAGAAGTGACACATGCAGTACTCAGCGTTATCCTTCTAACAGTCAAGTGGCAGAATGCTGGCCAGAGAGACACCACCGAACACAATATCTGCGCAAACAGTTTGGTGAGAGCATTCTCACCACCTTCATCACATCTGATGAAGGTGGAGAGAATGCTCTACCCAAAGCTATTTTAAATAAATCTTTGTTTGCTTTTTCGCAGATATTGTTTCTCTGGCCAGCATTCTGCCACTTGTGTGTTTTTTCAATAGTTTCATTGATATTTCGTTTAATCCTTCTAACAGTGACATGCCGTGGTCAGCATTATCCTTTTAATAGTGGCATGTACAGTGCTGATCATCATCATTTTAATAGTGACATACTTCTTTCAGGTAAGACATCATACCAAGGCACACCTACTTGAGCTCTTGGTAGCTCAGGCAGATGCAAAAGTTCCTATGGCACTTATCAAAAAAACAAAGTACGGGAAGTTCCTCAGCACCATGGCCAATGCTCAACACTATCTTTCCACAAGGGACACATAGTGTTTAGCATTATTCTTCTAACAGTGACAAGCAGTGCTCAGCATTAGTCTTCTAAGAGTGGCACATGAAGTCTTCAGCATTGTCATTCCACAAGTTGCACATAGAGTGCTTAAAATTATTCTTCCTCTGGTGGCACATGCAGTGCTCAGCATTATCTTTCTAATTGCATGTATAATGCTTAGCATGTTCCTTCTAACAGTGCCATGTGGACTGCTCCACATTGTTTGTCCACCAGTGCATGCGCAGTGTTCAGCATTATTCGTCCACCAATGGCACATTAGGTGCTCAGCATGATCCATCCATCAGTAACTCATGCAGTGCTCAGCATTATAACATAACATTCTAACAGTGGCATGTGCAGTACTCAGTATTTTCCTTCCAGCAGTGGTATGTGCAGTGCTTAGCATTTTCTTTCTAGCAGTGGCAAGTGCAGTGCTCAACATTATCTTCCTTCAGTGGGTGTTTCATGAATCTTCTTCATCTCATTTGGTTCACTGAGGAAGTCAAAGCTAACATTGGGTTTCAGTGCTCCGTCAATGTCTACTATTGAAGTTTTGTAGTACTGAGTAGCTATGGGTCACATTTCAAAGACCACTTCTGTGATGACTAATGCATTGAGGCCAAGTGTTACAACTGTCACTTGTAAAACAGACCTTCTGCACTCTTCAGTATTTGTTTCTAGTTGTAGTAGTCACTGCATCACTGGGGATAGGAAATCTCCCTCTCAGTTTAACACAGTTGGCTCAGCATTTCTGTCATTACTAAAACAATCTTTAAAATCATAGTGTATTGGTTTAATTTTGATTATTTTATTTGTTTCGCAGCTAACCTGAGAATGAACAGTAGGTAAATTATTTTATTTCATCACAGACGTACCAGACACAGATAACATAACTAAGCAAAAAAAAAAAAAAGTTGCAGTGGCATTTTAGCATTTAAACATGCCTGTCATTGGTGGCCCTCTGTATAGACAGAGTGGTCAAATTCACTCTTTATTAACTTTCTAATTGCCATGTATTTTGGATACATACCAGCTAAATTTTATATCCACACTCTAGTATCCCCAGTAAATCATTATATATGGGTGCAATCCTCCCTAGCAGGCACCTTGCCATCTCAGAAGTCTCACAGCTGTAAACATTTACCCCACCCCATAGCTCATCTGGCTTGCCTGAGAGGTACATCACTGTGAGAAGACTGAGTACTCATCAAGGCTTGGGGGAAGGAACAAACTTCAGTTTCTCACACACGCAATTGTGACAGCATCAAGCACTCAGAAATAAGCTGTTTTCATTTTAATATTAAACTGTTGAATTGCACATGCTTAATTGTTTTTCTTTACACAGTCTGCGAATGAAATAAGATGAAATTAGAATCTTCAGTTGGCAGCCACTTTTCAGAAAGTTTGGCAAGGTAGGACAGACCTTTGCACATGATCATTACATGTTTGCTTGCTGATTGTATTATTTTTACTTCTTTCTTGCAAAAGTAACTAATCTTATATAAGCAGTCACTTTTCAGGAAATCCTGGGTGGTAGGATAAACCTTTGCACATGATATTTAAATGCTAGCTGCTGTTTGTAGAGTTTTCCATATTCCTGAATGCATAAAGTGAGCTTTTAATTACCAGATTATGTTGAAATAAATTAGATCTGTTTATCTCTGTTTCAATGAGCACTGCTGTGTGTATTTATTAAATAACAGGATTTTGGGGGGCTTTTGAGAGTTTCTGCAGGCACACACAGTGTTTTCCAGCTTTAAAGCTGTTACCAGACCTGATTTCCCACTGATGTACCAACTGCTTTAAAAGTGGTTGGACTTGCTATGCTTATTTTTTTGGTAGTGAGAAGTATATTACAGCTTTTAAGGCTATCCAACATAGTTAAATGGTGGATATTTTATGTGCTGTAGCACTAGGCTAGAGTGCATCAGCTCTGAAATGTGCATAATATACACAATTATGAGTGGGTCAGTGATCATAACCACTACATTATGTGTTTGAGATATGGATGCCAAGTAATTTGTCTCAAGAGCGAAGTGAAGTACAGGGTTACAATCTGCTGACCAGCTCATAATTCTTTGTAGTGAATGGAGATTTATGTTTTCCATGTACTATAAATTAATCTAAAGTAAGGTTAAAAAACAAAAACACTGTGTTGTTTTGGTTTTGAAAGCAGTAAAGCAATGGGGTACTGGATGACATTTTATGTATTCCCTGTGTAAGTGAAGCAATTTAATTCAAGATACTTTGTGTAGTTCAGCAGACAGCAGGAAGAAAGAGGAGTTGAAACAAAAATATGTCATTCCTTGCTGCTGTTTACTGGTCAGTGCTGTCTGTTTTTAGTGCAGACATGATCTTAGTGCCTTCATGCTGCTTAAAAATTAATAAGCACCCCTCTTAGCGTTGTTAAGGTTGGGGTATGTGCTACAGAAGCAGAGAACCCGGAAATAATTTTGCCATTTTTTGAGTGCAGGATGCTGCATGCACTACAAAACTTGTTATGCACTTCTTTGATGATGGAGAAGTATGTAATGAGTTTATCTATTTGCTGATTTTGGAGTGGAGTCATTGTATTCCAGGTATTACAGTTCTAATATCAAGTGTAATAGTTGGCATTATGGAAAAAAAATGATCCCAGTGGTTAAGTCTATTTTCAGGATTACCTATGCATATTTTACTAAAAGCTATCTAGACAGGTTGGCATTTAAGTACATTTTTTTCTGTGGTGTATCCATCATTTGAAGCAGCTAAAACATATTACTAACAGTGGTCTGCTGCTATTTATACTTGTATTTATCAGTATTATAAGAATATTTCTGATCAGTCTTTCAGGTATTAATAGTTGATGGAGTCATTTCATGTCCTCTCTTGCATGTTTTGAATAAAGTCAGCCTCTTCAGATTGAATGCTTACCTAATATGTGCTTCACAGCTGAGTTTTGTGTTGAAACCTAAGGCCAATATACATAGTCCAGTGCCTTGCAAATGAGTTATTGTTATCTGCAAATACCATGACTTTTCACAGAAGAGTAAGATGTATAAAGTCCAGCATTATGGATTTGTGAAGTAATTGGAAAATCATGGGTGCTGGTGTAACTTTTCCCCTCCATATAGAGGACAGGCGAGGCTGAGCACAGTCATGCTCAAGGCATTTTAGGAAAACTGCAGACTGCGCAGCACTTGAGGGATTTTTTTTTTAGTGAAAGGGGGTTTATATTTTTTTTATATAGGGGTATCCTTTTCCTGGACACTCTGATGGTTTCATTAAAGAATAGAAAGAAATGAAAGAAAAGACTGAAACATGGGAGACAAAATAAAGAGGGGACACAAAAGGGGAAACGTCAGGAGGGCTTGTGCTAGAGGAAGTGGGAAAGGATGGGCACTATCAGCCAGACTCAATAAAGCCTACATGGTCCATTTACACTGTGTGCGCATCATTGTGGTAGCGCACCATTTTGGATGCAGGTGCAGGTTATGCACTGGAACCATGGTTGATGACACCCATGACACCCATAAGAAATGTACACACACCCACTGAAGAATTTCATAAATAGGCACACGCTCAAACCAGAAGTATCCTAAGACATGTGTTTGGGCTGCTGAAGTAGCAACCCCGGTGCCCAGATACATCTGGGAGAGACCTGCAGTGCAATCCATGGACATGCACTGAAATATTCACAGTATGTGCCTTGCTGCACAACATCATCCTAAGAAAACAGCTTCAGCATGATCAGCAAGGGGAAGGGTCACACATCCCACCACCAATACCAAGGTCACCACAGGCAGATGAGGAGTCAGAAGGGGAAGCAACAGCTGCTCCGGGTGTAGGCAGATGTAGGCATGCCCACTATGCTCTCACATTGGCTAAGAGACAACACATAGTGCACTCACTCACTACCTAAGGGCCCAAAGCCTTCCTGCTACACACATACATGAAGCAGCATTCATGCCAGGCAACTCTCACAACCTTTACCATAAATGCATTGGCTGTGTACTGCTTACATCAGACAAAGTCAGCCCTGAACTAAAACTGTTGCTTCTGCTGGATTTACAAGGTAAGTGTTGAACCTGGAGTGTATTGTGTAATAATATGAATGACTGACATATCCTTGCATTTTGTTTCTTGGTAGTGTAAACATGTAAAAGTTGGGAGATTTGTAAAAAAATGACCTTAACATGTGAGAGCAGAGACTGATTTGTGTCCATTATTAAGTAGTAGGCCTTAAGCATCAAAGATTCACACAGTCATGCCTCTCAGAATTAGTGATGGTCACTGCATGCACTCAGTTTAGCACCATAAGCTTATACTGGAAAATCATTAGAGAGAGAAGTTAGTAATGATACACATCGTAGTTCCAATCTGCACAACCCTCACAAGATCATTCACAATGAAGTTGGAAAATGTTGATGCACTGGAAAATCATTAAAGAGCAAAGTTAAAAGTAATGATATGCATTGCAGTTTCAGACTTTACAACCCTCACAAGATTACCACAGTAAAATTGGAAATTTTTGATGCTATCAACTGTCTAACTTTCTAAGATCAGTATAAGTCAAAGGTACAATTGCCAGTTAAATTTCACAAATGCAGATATACTAAGCACTAAGTCAGCTATGCAGCCTGATTGGCTTGGATTATCTTTGTTGGATATCGTTTTTTGTTGCAGCTGGTCTTCTGTTACCACTACAGGAGAGGGAATTTTGGGCCTTATATAATCTTCTAGTTCGTGCTTGGGAATGATCGTGTTTCAACATATCAGAATAACGTACGTATTTTTCGAGTACAAGCTGTATTTTCATACGGATATCTCATCTATTTGTGGACTGGGAATGATCGTATTTCAACATATCAGGATGGCCTTTATTTGACATTTGCTTAATTTTGGAAGAATTGTTTATTACTTTCATTAGGTACTTTTTCATGCTTAACGTATTTTGGGACAGTCTTTCATATCGGGCTTGATTCGTATAAATCGACACTTGGAGGATCGCAACTGTTGGATGCAGTGGACAATTTATGGTGGATCTTTGTAGTCTGTACTTTTTATACTTTTTTCGTTGGTTAACAGGTCCATGTTGGAATTCTTTTTGCATAGCTTTGTCTATTGCCCAGTTTTCAATATAAAAAACTGATTTTTGTTTCGAATTTTGGAAATGTTGGCTATTCCTTATGTAAGCCACATTTATTCTCTATATTAATACATTGGTTGTGTACAAGCTCCACTATTTATGTTGAGCAGAGAATCTCATTTTATACAGTGTTTTTGACCTTTAATGCATATACGATGTTTTGTAAACATTATATATGAGTTATCAGGATTACATTGCAATGCATGTGTGTGTCATCCATTTTGAAGTATAAAACTAACGTTTTGACCTTTTTTGTATAGGTGATGTTTTGAAATACATTGTATATGAGTTATTAGGATTACCTTGCAATGCATGTATGGGTCATTCATCTTGAAGTATAGAACTGATGGCTGGTCTTTGATTTATCAGAACATTCTATATATATATATATATATATATATATATATATATATGTGCTCATATGCATTGCTTACTTTATTTCTACTTTATGACCTGGCTTACGTGAGAGTATGTTTAAATTTGGACATATGGAGTAGTTTGCTGTTTAGCTACATCACATTACAGAGTCCCTTTCAGTACATTGTACACATTTATATACATTTTTCTAACTAGTATGTATTTATATGGACTTAGCTTTGTGATTCCACTAAGAGTGATGGCATTGTACCATTAATCTTTGGGAAACACACCTACTCATGTTGCAATATTTATTATCATATTGCCAACAAAGTGTATGTTACTAATAGTATAAGTGGCAATTTTTTGATATCTGGTTAATTTATACCTTGATGCTCTGGGGATATTTGTCAACTAATTTGGGTAGGTATTATATCCCACTCATGAATATTATCATACCACAAAGGTAGCATACGTGGGAATGGAGCTAATATGAACTTAGCTAGTGCAGTACCCCATGACCATAACAGTTCACCCGATAACAATAGATACGGGAGTGAGGAACAGACTGTTTTTCAGGACAGTATGACAGCTGAGCCACACAATGAACTGCGTAGGAGTGAAAGGTTGCTGAATAAAAATAACACAGACACCCACCAATCACACAACACAAATAGCCGGGATTTTCATCATGAACAGGGGAATTTTTTAGGAGCACGTCCCAAAGCACAACGCCAACGCCAGAACCATCACTATCCGTTGAGGAACAACCGTTAGTGGACATTATAAATTCCCCCAGGTACCATGATTTTGTATTGGAGACAGAAGAGTTTGAGTTGAGTTATGGAAATATACACCATGGGCCCACTATTATCACTAACACAATAGGTGATTTCAATGTTTACAATTTTACTAGTGTTGACATCTCAGTTGAAATGGCGGATTTGATGGCTAAAGGTTTAACTTATGTACCTGAACACTATTTTGATTTAGTTCAAGCTTTAATTGATGTCAAGCTTTTCACACGGAAACTCAACTTTAGGTTGATGATGGGAGGGGAAGCTTATTTAGTGAACAACAACCAATTACATGTTTCCAGTACGTTTAACCCTCACTTACATCCACTGTTAGTTATGTTTGAATTAATGTGTGAACTTGATATCAGGCGGCACATAAAGAACCGTAACACCAAGCTAACACACAGGAATAGTGAAGAATTAGAAAATATTAGGTTTCTCCAAATGAATAACCTACGTATATGTAAACCCGATAAAGGTTGAGGAGTTGTAATCTTTGACAACAATGATTACTTCATACGTATGTTATCAGTATTGGACACTGAAGCCTATGTTCTGAGTTCTAAAAATGAAATCAATACCGCCTATCAAGTAATCAAAGACCATCTGGAAGAGATGTACATTGAATGTAGGATTGATCAAGAACAGTACATTTACATGACCACGCTCCACCCCAGAATTCCATCCTTATTCGGGATACCAAAAATACATAAGAACACGAATAACCCGCCTATGCGTCCACTTATAGATAGCCGTGGATCACCCACCTATGCTTGCGCAAAAGTTGTTGACCATATCTTAAGGAAATATGTCATCATGGAGCCACAGATCTGTAAAGATTCATGGACATTTCTATCTAAAATCAATGAAATACACTTTGAAGCACACCACAACCTGCTGACAATAGATGTTAAAGATCTATATACCAGTATTCCCCTGGATATAGCTATTGAATGGGTCTGTGACAGGTTAAGAGCTAGGGAGGCTAGGAGTGATGAGATTTCACTGGTAGCAGAACTACTGGACCTCACACTACCTAGGAACTTCTTTATGTTTGGCGACAACTTTTATTTGCAGAAGGTGGGAGTAGGGATGGGTTCTCCGTATGGAGCTAGCGTGGCCAATCTTGTAATGGCACAATGGGAACATCTTTACATCTTGAACAATCCTACATTTTCTGACCAATTGGTCTACTACACCCGGTATTTGGATGATATTTTCATTCTCTTTAATGGGAATGAACAACATGCTACTTCATTCATTGAACTTTTGAATAATTCCACTGATTTCCTTACTTTTACCTCTTCGTTCAGTAGTACTGAGGTGGCATATTTGGACATTCTTTTAACTAAAGACATGAATATGGCTTGTTTCACTTCGAAAATATATAGGAAACCACTTTATTCCAACACTCTACTACATTTCACAAGCTGCCACCCTTACACACAAAAACGTGCAGTAGTGAAAGGACAGCTTGTAAGAGCAGCGAGAATTAATAGTAGAGAAGTAGATTTCATAGAAGAATGTAACACACTTAAAACTATGTTTCTTAGTAGGGGTTATCCCTGTAGTTTACTTAATGAACTTATAGATGAGATCACCACCAAGAGGAACAACAATTTTTATGTGCCACTTCTGCAAATGAGAGCGATAGAGAGTATGGTAACAGTAGTAAGTTCAGTGAGTTCTGGGAGAGTAGACAGGTCAGAAATTCCTAGATTTATCACTACATTTTCAGTTGAGAGTACTACTTTGTGGGAAATTATTCAGAATAACTGGCAACTATTCGGGGTAGACTCGACCATATCGAACAAATTAGGACCCAACCCTTCAGTGACATACAGAAGAGGTAGGAACCTTAAATCTTGGTTCGAAATGAAATCTACGCTGGTGAGAACCCCAGGAATGTTTAGATGCCACAACTGTAATTATTGCAGGTTCATTATAGAATCAAATAGATTCAAAACGAACAAAGGTGAATTCAAACTTAAACATAGATTTACATGTAATTCTAAACAGATAGTATATTTAGCTATATGCCAAAATTGTACATCACTGTATGTAGGGAAAACCGAACGTAAATTCAAAGACAGAATTTACGAACACCAGTATGCTATCAGGAAGCAAAAGTCAACAAATGCATTAGCCAAACATGTATTGGAGAATTCAAATCACCAATTTAAATTCATTGGTATCGATCAAGTTCAACAAGATAGTAGAGGTGGCCCAGCCTCATTAAAATTACTAGCGTTGGAACTGGGATGGCAAATTAGGTTGGAAACATACCACCCTCCAGGGCTCAATGAGACATGTTCTATAGGGTGCATACTTAGTCTACTTAGTTTAAATAGATAGATATGTAACAATATTAAAACATCCCTAATCAATTTATTAAGGTCTGTTTAGAATATAAGACAAAGTTATAGTTCAACAAGTTATTACAATAATATGGAATGTAAACCAAATGTAATGGAATGCACATTTGTGACTACTTCCAATAATACTGTTATGTGAGTTTTAGATTTTTGACTTTAGAAGGATTTGTATTCATTTACATGTAATGCATATACTTTGACATATTTTACATTTATATATATGGTTATTTTATATATATGCTTTTTTGGTATGACTTAGTCAGTAAACAGGATGTTTATTGTAAGATGTTTTAGTGTAATTTATGTAACTATGTCATGATTTTTAGTACTAAATGTATTTTAGCTACTGTTGCTTTAAATATGTAATGACTATTCGTTAACAATGATCAACTAATCATGCTTTTAGTATAAGTTAGGTGTGTAACTTGATGAGTTTACTCTGAAGAAGTCTGCCTTTAGTAGCAGACGAAAAAGCGCTTAAGAAATAAACTCTTTTGGATTACTTTTGTATTTTACTTTGTTCCAGTTTGCTGCCTGGTACCATTTCCACCCTATTCCAGGAGTGGTAGCATAGAGGAGGATCACGTAGCTTGCTTTTTGTTTTTCTTTAGTTGGTTTTGTTATTTCTCAAGTATGACACCTACTCATGTTGCAATATTTATTATCATATTGCCAACAAAGTGTATGTTACTAATAGTATAAGTGGCAATTTTTTGATATCTGGTTAATTTATACCTTGATGCTCTGGGGATATTTGTCAACTAATTTGGGTAGGTATTATATCCCACTCATGAATATTATCATACCACTGACCCTTGCTTTTTGAGTGGTTTATATAAAATCTTTTGGTTGTATTTATTTAAGTGTGCATTCATGTTTTTTAATTATTGGATCTCATCAACATTGAATTTTTGGTGGCCTTGGGTTAAATCTCTGCCACCCTTGTTACATAGTTGATATATATTTGGGATTGTTATTGACTACTTGGTGATCTGCTCAGACAACCCTATTTTGTATTTCTAATTTGGATTTGGATCCCTTTAATACCTAGCAAATTTTTGCTTGACAACTCATTGTCATGGATCTTGGGAAATTATTATCCAGCTTATGTGCAGATAAGGATGATCTTCAGGTATTCGGCATTGGTATTAGTTCCACGAATACCACCAATATACCCTTATCAGATCCAGTTGACGGTTGTGTTCATGAATTTAATCAGCTAGGTAAACAAATTAAAACTTTAAGAACCAACATTTGGCACCACAAGCTATTCAAAGCATATCAGGTTCAAAATATTTCACCCAGGGGATTGAGATCCAAGATTCAGCCACTAGTTGGTGCAACTGATGACCTTCTGATTAAAGATTGGCAATCAGCACAGCAGGAAGCCGCTATGGCCCTGGTCAACATATTAGCCTCCTTTTATGAAAGGACTGTACATGCCAATACTATTGATGTTGAAAAGACATGTAATAATTTGAAACATTTCGAAGACCACACACAATTTCAAAATTGTCTGAGCAAACTATCCAGGGAACTATCTACATTGGAGAACAATCTCAAAACCAAAAAACTTTACAAATTTGCTAGGGATAAGGAAGATTATAGTAGGAGTAGACAATTTGAATCACAGAGGGGTGTGAGGTTTGCCCAGGGCACCAAAAATCTAACTTTTGTGCGTAAGAAGAGGTCGAGATCCATTCTTAAAAGATCAGGATCCACTAGTAACACTTTTGGTGAGGAGTCCTCCACAACAGACAATGAATCAACCAGCACTGGTGAATCACCACATGTTAAAAGGGGAAGAACTACTGTTGGCCCTTTAGGGGCAAGAAACATAGGGGAGGCAGAAAACACAGGGGTAAAAAGTCTAGAGGAGTTATTCGTGTCGGTAGTGAAATAGATGAATCATGTACTAATGTGTTGAACATCTCAAAGTATATTTTATCATCTGATGAATATTCATTACTTAATAAAGGTCTGGGTTTTATTCCTGGCTTTTTTATTGATGAAAGCTCACTTGTATCTGACACTATAGATTTTTGTAGAAAAATCAACCTTAATTTATTTTTCAAACAGCAGGATAATTCTGATCTCTCTCAAAGATCATCGGACTTTAGATTTCACAAATCAACATTTAATCCCCCTATGGACAAACGTTGCGGTGTTCCAGCAGGCTGTCATCAAGGATTTACACTTCTATTCTCATTCTCATGACAACATTAGGCATAATCTTTCTAACAAGGAACAACTTGCTCTTACACGGCTTAAAAACAATACTGATATAGTCATTCTTTCTGCTGACAAAGGGGGTGCGGTCGTGGTCATGGATGCCGATTACTATCGGGATGAAGGAAATAGACAACTGTCTAACCATCATCATTATATGAAAATGAGTACGGATCCAACACCCAATTTTCAACATGAAATTAATGAATTCTTACAGGAAGCTGTGGAGGCGGGTATAATTTCTGATAAAACCAAAGCACATCTTATGGTTAAAGATCCAGCTAAACAATATCTTTATTTACTTCCAAAAATACATAAATCTATTAACAAACCACCTGGCAGACCCATTGTATCTGGCATTGGATCTCTTACTGAACCTCTCTCCGTGTTTCTTACTGAAAAATTAAAACCATTGTTATCATTTGTCAGAGCCAGAATTCAGGACACCACGGAATTCTTACAGATTGTTTCAGAATCTCAGCTTGAACCTGATTGGCTACTATGCACTTTAGATGTACCAGCATCCCATATTGGGCAGGACTAATGGCTCTGGAATTCTGGCTAAACAAAGCCAATATTTATCCTCCAGGATTCAACACATTACTTGTATGCATGGCGGAGCACATTCTTACAAAAAATGTGTTTTATTTCCAGCAAGATTGTTACTGGCAAATACAAGGCACAGCCATGGGGGCCTCATTTGCACCAATTTATGCAGATCTTTATATGGGATATATTGAAGAACACATCATTTATGATGAACTGCATAATGTGTATCTACCTGAAATAGACATCTGGAGGAGATATTTGAATGACTGTTGGCTAGTGTGGAAAGGGGGTTCTGATTATCTTCAGGAATTCGTAGAACACCTCAATGGAAATATGTGGGGGACTGAATTCACTGTTGAATACAATTTGAATGAGATTCATTTCTTGGATGTTCATTTACAACGACAACCTGATCATACATTGAAAACCTCTGTATATCGTAAATTTCCACAATACAATACTTTACTACATGCCAACAGTCTCCATCCTAGACACATTATTAAAAACATTCCGAAATCCCAATTTTTGCGGATAAAAAGAATATGCTGTTCAGAACAAGACTTGAACAAACATCATGATGATTTAGCCAACAGGTTTTTGTCCAGAGGATATCGTTGGAACACTATCAGCTCTGCCGTACAATGGAGTAACAATAAACCCAGGGATTCTCTGTTAGAGTATAAAAAATATACAACACAAAACAGCTCAGATACATGTAGATTTGTTACTACATATGGCAGAAATAGTCAAAATCTGATCAATATTATTAATACACATTGGAACATACTTAAGTCTCATCCCCTTTTGGAGGGATACCTAGGCGACCGTTGCTACTTTTCCTATAGAAAGGGCAAAACACTTGGTTCCCATTTTTCATACTATAAAAAAACTGGCATCGGGGATGATTCTTTAATTCAGAGGACATTAACAGGGGACAAACTAATAGGTACATACCCTTGTGGTCATTGTAGCTTCTGTGGCTACATCTTCAAAACCAAAAGTTTTACCAGCAAAAATACTGGTCATATATACGACATAAAATTTTTTGGAAATTGTAGTTCAGACTGGATTATTTACTTAGCCACCTGTACATGTCAGGCTTTTTATGTTGGACAGACATCCAGACAATTTCGCATCAGGATTTCAGAACATTTGGGGGATATCAGAAATGGTAGAATAACTAATGCATTATACAGACATACAATCAAGCACCCCACGGCCAAATTCTCATTCTCCATCATTGATCATATTACTGGGAATCGGGCTTTTAAAATGGGATGGTATGACATTCTCAATAAAAAAGAGAAAAGATGGATAGTTAAACTTGGTGGGCTTTTCTCACCAGGACTTAATGACAAAATGTAATTTATTGTTAATTTTGGTCATTGACTACTTCCATCCTTTAGGGAACTTTTATCATTACGTTAATACATAGGATGTATTTTGTTTATTATTTACAATGTCTCATGGATATTATCATCCTAGTATTACATACTGGTGGACAACACCTTTCTTTAAATAATAATTAATGTGTTATTGCATTATATATTTTTAGTTATTTTCATGATTTTTTCACTTCAACTATTTTCTTTAATGACAGGAAGTGACATCATTCCTTTTCTGAAAGGTATATATGGAGCTCTTTATTTTTTCAATGTAACTAACTACTGAGGAAAGCCAAGTGCTGAAACCGGTCTAGTTTCAGTCTATTAAAACTATTTATTTGATCCACTCGTGGTGCTGGCTTGTTTCTTTATATTTGTCATACAAAGTTTATGTATCCCTGAATCCAAAATATACAAAACAGGGGTATGGCACAGTTATAATCACTTGCACAGGGTGTTGGGGGGGGGGGGGGAATGCAAGAAGCCTAGTGTTACAAAAAAGGTCAGTGAGTGTTTGTGTGAGTAAGAAAGAGAAGTAGGCAGACATTTGGATAAACCAGCAAGACAAAATTAATTCTAAGCTGCATGGCTAAACCATGTAACTGTTATGTGTGTATCTGAAGGGGTCACCCAGGTGAAATTAGTTTGTGAATGTCTGCATGAACACAGTCAAGCTCTGTGCTAGCTGTCAATCTTGGTATGTTGGACAGGTGTGAGCCAGAGGTAGAGGTGGCAGTTCATCATTGTCGTACCTGACCACGAGAACTGGTCTGCCAGGAGTTGCACTTGCTCATCCAAGCCCATGGTCAGATGCAGTGCTGCTACCTAAATGTAACTTGATGTCTGCTGGAAGAGCTCCCTTCATGAGTATGAGTACACCCTCGACCATGACCCCATGGCCTGCCACTTCTGGATGCGGATAGCTCACCCACTGATAGAGCAGTGGAAGTACTGCCTCTATGGGAGCAGGATCAGGCATGACCATGTTGGCTAACAGCAGATGATGTGGCTGACCTACACCCACAAGGATGCCGTCCCCCTCCCAGCAGACATTCAGTCACAGACACTGCTCATTCCAGTGTATCATTCATCTCATCCATTGAATCAGCAACATTGTGAGGCAGTCTCACGTGTTAGCCTGTGCCACATCTACAACCCTAAGCATTTCTCTGGAGCATCTATGGGAATGTGCCTGTGCCTCCTTGACAACCCTAAACATAAGTTGAGTGGCACTGGAAGAGACAACTGGAAAATGAACAGTAGGCCTCCTCGGAGCACCCCTAACAACCCTCCTGCATGGCACGTCATGCACACTTTGGCTATGGCCAGAGTCAACAGGCACTGAAGCCACAGTAACCACACTTCCCTGATCAATTGTCTCACCCTCCACCTATCCAATATCTGTGGGCTCACTGGAATGGGTAGGCGTAGGTGTATTGGCTGTGTTAGATAGAATGTCAAGGGATGGCTGTATGTCAACCTCAGTGTCAGATTCAACCTCTGCACCCCAACTGTGCCTCTGTTTGGCCACCACCATCATCATCATCATCATCATCATCAGAGTCTGCTGATACTCTGATATCAGGTGGTAGAAGTCCCATACTTCCACTGTCAGGATCACCTGTGATAAATAATAAGCAACAAACATAGGAACAATTAATACCTAGGCTACTATACTCCAATATATGTTAACAAAATAACAGTGGCGCCACTATTAGACAATACAGCAATACACACAACAGTCCTGACATTAACATCACACGTTAAAATATTTCTTTGAATTGCTCATCAGTATTGACATAAAAATGTTTGGCTTGACATCTGCAAATCAAATGGGACAAGAATAACTTGCTCCAGGGATCTCATCTTAGCCTGTGACATAAACAGTACATGCTGGGGAGACAAATATATCTCCAAGTGATTATCACTCCCCTGTAATAGGCTCCGACTGCGTATGAAGCACTGCTTCTCAATGACCCTATTCAAGTGCAATGTTGACAACTGTAGGGATGATTGTAAACTTACCCTTTGGGTGGCATTATTGTCCCTCATGGACAGGGCCAGTCAGTGCTGATCACAAAATCTCTGCGCTAACAATGATCACCTAACTATGCTCAGTAAGGATACTTGTGTTTTTACATGTCTAGGCTTGTAAATGCCCTAGGACCATTAGGCCAAAAACCTCCTATGAACCTGTGAAGCTATGAACCTATGCAGGCCTCACAACATCTTCCCTCCAGCATGCCCTGCTGATGTCACCCACTATAAGTTGACCTGCAGTCTTGTAAAAGTTGGACTTGTGCCATGGCACTTGTGTAAACTACTGAGTTATGAAGTCTGTGTACTTAGGTAGGGTTCTGTTCTCACTGCAGTCAAGTAAGTGTGTGTGTGTGTGTGTGTGTGTGTGTGTGTGTGTGTGTGTGTGTGTGTGTGTGTGTGTGTGTGTGTGTGTGTTTGTGCTGTTGCCTGTAAGAAACTGAGTAAAGGGATAGCAGTTCAATCCTTTCCTGGTAGTACAGGGACTTAAGGCTAACAATTTTATTGATTAGCAACCTTTAGGCCATTTACAGTTGATTATTATGTCTAGAAAATGCTTCTTGAAGTGGGTGTTACATTCAATAATTGATCTCTCTCGGTCTGCATAAAAAAAGATGATGAATCTTTTGACCTTAGATTTTAGTTGTGCTAAATAAAATGATTTTCCAACCACTGCTGCTGCATGGTAGTCAAAGGAGAGGGAATTACCAACCCAGATTCAGATTCCTATCTACATTATCATTTTGAAGAGTGGTATTATCTATGCTGTAAGTTGAAAGAGAGAGATGCTTACAAATGTGACAATACTGCACTTTCTTGCATATAATTTTAGCTGTTTTTCTGTACATCACTTTGTTTATTCCTGATGTAGTGAATGGGTATCAGTAGGATATTTGATAATAATGCCCAATTTGTAATCATCTTCCAACTTAGTTAACCAAAGATCCTGATTCCTGCTGTGGAGATCAGCGACAAATATGCAGAAAAGGAGGGCCGAAGTACAATGTCTAGGGACACACCACTAGTTATTGTTGCTATTTCTAAAGAGGTGATTGCCACCTTAACTATGTGTTTCCCAGCTTTCAGCCTGCTGGCTATCCACCTTACTTTGTATGGATCTGTTTTTAAAGCACTTACTTATTTTAATGATGTCAGCATGGGGTATAATGACAAATATTGTGGGCTGATCCAGATAAGCTGTGTGAACAGAATGACCACTGTTAACAGCCTGTGTGATCTTGAAGAAGTTAACTAAACTGAATACATAGAATTTACTTTTAACAAAGCCAAAAACTGATACGAGCATAGGTTGATAAGGTGACAGATATTATATTTTATGGGGTCAGATATGATGCATTCCATGGCTTTGCAAATAAAACTAGTCAAACTAATGGCTAATATCAGCCTTAATATCAAAATATTACTGATATTAACTTCTGCAGTTATATCTCTGGATGTGTCTGCTATACAAAATTGTACTGTAGTTTTTTGTCTAACTTCCACTGCTGGTGTAAGCTCCCCCCACTGCAACACTATTGCAGCCCATTTTTGCATTATTAATGAACATATTGTAAATATTTCATATTTTTCATAACTTCCCACAAACAATTTTCAGTTACTCAAGTCTTCTACATTGCACAGTGATGGCTTGTACCAAATCATGTCAGCTTGCAGATGCCACCTTACTTCCTAATATCAAAGACACCATCCTTAAGACATTGCTATTAATATAAACATATTATTAATTTTCATAAATATATGAAGCAAAATATATAGCTCAGGATTTGTTGATAGTACCTGTCTCCTTTCTATAACATTATTTACTACCATTCTGTGTACTTATTAGTGCCCACTTCCAAGTCCTGTTACCAAGGCCATTAAATGATTACTAAAGTAAATATAAAAATGGCATAGGTTTGACATTTCATATATAACCTTGAATATCACACGGAATGCCTACCTCATCCTGACTGCTTCACTGTACACACACATTTATGTCAACTTTTAGATGACATCTTATTCTACAATACTGAAGTTCATTAATAAAATTCACAACTACTTCTAAACCCTGACAAATATATATATATTAATTCTCTTTACCCCAAAACACGTCTATTAAAGCTACACTATTCATTATTACTTCTACCAACAAAACCATGATAGAAGAAGTGAATCACAGAAAATTACTGGGTGTTATCATAGATGAACAGTTGAACTTTGACCACCATGTAGCATGTGGATAAAAAACTTATTAAAAGATAGCAACATTATATAGAGTAAAATCCTTCCTCAGTGATATAGCCAGAAGACATATACTCTCTACTTTCTAACTGCCATCTCTCATCTATGCTGTCCCAGTCTTTACTAAACTTCAAGCCATACACCTGTCCATACTTGAGCAATGTTAAAGTAAAATAGCCAGATTTGCTGTAAATTATAACAATAAAACACATCATGGTCTAGAATTCAGATAATTTAACTGGTTAGAACTACCATATCAGCTAGCTCTTCCTCAGCTAACTACAAAATACACAGACTTCTGTATTAGCCAGAAAATATCCCTGTCTTTAACAAATTACTACAGCGCTACTCCTCCAAAAGAAGTTTATGCTCAAAAGAAAATCACTTAGCAGTATAAGCAAAACATCTAATACTGCAAGTGACTCTCTGTATTCAAATTGCGTAGCTAAACTATGGAAGCAAATCCCACCAAATCTGAAATCCATTTAGAATGTAAACTCATTTACGGTACTACTGAAACTTCACCTATTAAATCTATGGATTTACTCCTGCACATCTATAGGATAAACGCCACTGACATCTTCACCTTGTCATATCCTCAAACCATTTCTGTTCACTCAGAATCCTGTGCCCCACAACCAGTCTTCACAAATAACTGAATAGTTTTACTAGCATCTCCCAGCCATAGACATAGTTTTGCAACACCCACCTCTATGCTTGTGATATAAACAGTAAGATAGCTGTGTATAATTGTCTCTGAACCCACTTAATACCCCACTTCTTAACTGTAATATTAATATTTTCTGTCTTAGCAAATTCCTTCACTTACTTCCTTTAGTTTGAATTTCTAATCACTAATCAGAAGATCTGTGATATATTTGATAAACCCACTTCTTCAAATGTTCAATGTTCAAAATCTACTAAATGTATAAGTACCTTTTGTACTGTAATAGTTTTGTTTATTTTTATATGAATGTAATCTAATTAGCAAGTGCATGTCTGACTGTTAATGTATATTATGATTGTTCATGTGCGTAATTGAATACCTGTTTAAAAATAACTAATATGCTGGAGCTTTTCTTCCTGGGCCTCCACTGAAACATGTTTTATGACTAAACCCAGTTGGAGAAGCACAGTAAACAAAAGCAAAAATAAAATAAATAGAAATAAAATTTGAATGCAGGAAGTACATGTGAACAACTTGAGGAGTCAGTGTGCCTTTATCCATCCATCCACAACCCCTTTTTCTCTCATTTTTGCACATGGGGTCAGGGTATCACTTCAACAGTGATAAACATCTAGAGCCAAGGCTTACACCACATTGTACCTTTATCATTTTTTCTTAAGATTTTCAATGAGATTGCCTTCGCTGTCACGGTCAGACTATAGGCAAAGAGAAAGGAATAAGGGATCCTAAGTGAAAGGTCAGCACTGGTAGAGTTTCTAGTAGAATCTAGAACAGACACTGATGTTATAAAAGGATAATTAGTAGGGCATATAAAATATTGCATGATGAGTATAGGAATCTATCAGAGGAGGTTAGATCAGATGGCGAAGAGTGGATAAGCAGTTCACAAAGAAACAATAGGAGGATATATGCATGGCTTCCAAATATGCTACAAACTCTAGAAGATATAGGATCTTTGCTTAGAAGTCTTTGCATAGGTATTTTATACCCCAAGCAGATTCCAAAGAAGTTTTCCTCAGGTAGATGTTGGAGGTGTGATAGGAAAGAAAGAGATAATTGGGAACATATTTCTTGGGAGTGTAATGGGTTGGTAGACTTTAAAGATTCTCTGCAGACTACTGGATAAGCAAGTTGGGATAAATTTTTTGAGCTGTGATACAGAATTGGAATTGTCTTGAAATAGTAGGACCTCACTGAGTTTACTACTGGTGTCTGACAAAAAAGCAATTACTAGATGATGGAAATCAGAGTGTAAACCAACCAAATGAGAACTAGTGAATATAGTAACAGAGATAAAGGAATTCGAAGTGCGACCACTAGAAAAGGGCAGGAGCAAATTACTAAGAAAAATGGGAATTGTGGGAACAATACATGCAGAATAATGTTTTGGATGAGGAATGATGTTTAAGGGAAAACAGGAATTGAATGATCTATGTAATGTTTGACAATGACTTTATAGAAGATTATGTGTCACTATGGTTTGTTTTCATTTATATAACTGGATGACTGACTATGTCATAAGTGATAATTCAATAAAGATGTTTCTTGTTTAAAAAAATATTTTCAGTGCTGCAGTAGCGTTGCCGACTCACAGTAAGACGTTGTCCTGTTCGATTCTCAGCTACAGCGTCTTCTGTGTGGAGACATGCATGAATGGGCATACCTTCATTGAAGGTTGTGCATCAGGGCTGGCAACTCAGCATGTAAAAATCTGCTGCCAATCATTAGCGGACCGGAGTTCCGCTGTGGCGACCCCTAACCGGGAAAAGCCGAAAGACTCAACAACAAGTGTAAGCATCCTATTTCGTGCACTATCCTAACGTCTCACAATTGAGCTATAGATATAACTTACTTTGTGATCTGTAGATGTAGCCTTTAAAGAAGTATGGTCATAGTAAGTTGGAGATGGGCATACCTGTCTCAGGAGTCATGGGAACTGTTTAAGACAAGTGTGCTGCTTCAGATTGCACAGAAACTGACATTTCCTGTTGAGTATGTTGGTGTAGAAATAAATGACTAACTCCCTGTAGAGGGATACTTTTACTGATGTTCTTCGTGTTTCACTGTTACAGTCATTACATTTGGGTAATCTGCTGGCAGGTTGCCCTCAGTCGGCCTGAATAACAAAGACTTAGGTCCTGTGTTGGTTGCTGTCTCCTCTTCCATGACGTCATGTCATCTGGGGTATAAAACATGCAGCCGATGCCATTTTATTCAGTCTTTCTTGCCACGCAGTGCCCGAAGCAGAAGCAGTTCACAAGTGCCAGTCGGCCGACTCCTGAAATTTTCGCATTCGACTTTCAGAACCGAAGTCTTCAACTAAAGCTAAGTACCCCATTGGGGAAACTTTTTCTTGCTCCTTACCGATGTCAGTAAAAGTTAATAATTGCATTACTTGTGGGAAGCAAATACCTCATAAGGATTTTCATTTGTACTGTATTCCTTGCCTAGGCCTATATCATAATGTGCCTTGCTGTCGGTTTTGTGCTAGATTTAACCAATGCACTATTATGCATCGGTATATTTTTGCTCCAAAATATTTTGGATCCAGATTTAATTACCCTGAAATGTCGTCAGATAGCAATCCAACTACCGGAGTTCACAAAAAAATGCAAAGAAAAAGACAGAGACAGACCATCGAGGTCCAAAACTGACGACAAAGCTTCTGCTAAGCCAGTCGACGGTTCGCCGGTACTCAGTAAGGTGCTTTCGCAGCCCCTGTTACCCGCTACTTTTGAGTCACATTCCTCTACTGAGACCCATGCGGAGTCCGGTAGGCAGTGAGATTCTCAGAGTATTGAACCCACGGATGTCTCTCCCTTGGATGGGTCCAGAGCCACTGAGCAGGCACCGGCTTCTGAGGGTGTTTTCAGGCCTCAACATTTTTATATAAAACCTACGCCAGCTTCAAAAACAAATCAAAAACAACTTCTAAGTCTAAAAAACCGAGGCATGAGCCATGTGCTCAGGCCCCTATGCCTAAAAAACAGATGATCAAAATGGCTGAGGACTTAATTACCTTGATGAGGGGTTCCCAACCCCCCCCCCCCCTGCTAAGAGGCCTAGGCAAAACACTGATTATAAATCTTCAGATCAGGTTTCTATATGTTCATCGTGTTTCACTGTTGCAGTCATTACACTTGGGTTATCCTGCTGGCAGGCGATCCGCAGTCGGCCCGAGTTCCAAAGTCTTGGTCCAGCGTCGGTTGCTGTCACCTCTTCCCTGACGTCAGTGTGCCAGGGGTATAAAAGTTGCAACTGACGCCATTTTCTTCAGTCTTTCTTGCCACGCGGTGCCCGAAGCAAAAGCAGATCACAAGTGCCGGTCAGCCGACTTTTGAGATTTTCAAAATTGAATTTCAGAACCAGTCTTCAATAAAGCTAAGTACCCTTTTGGGGAAACTTTTTCTTGCTCCAGTCCGATGTCAGTAAAAGTTAATAATTGTATTTCTTGTGGGAAGCAAGTACCTCATAAGGACTTTCACTCTTACTGCATTCCTTGCCTTGGCCCTGATCACGACAATACTAGTTGTCGGTTTTGTGCTAGATTCAATAAACGCACTATTAAACGTCGGTTTGAATTTGCTTTACATTACTTTGGATGAAGATTTAACTATATCATGCTGTCAGATCAACCGACGACTGGAATGTATAAAAAACGCAAAGAAAAAGAGAGAGACAGGCATCTGAGGTCCAAAACCGACGACGAAGCCTCTTCTAGGCCAGTCGCCGGTTCGCCGGTTCTCAGTAAGGCGCTTTCGCAGCCCCTGACACCCACTACCTCAGAGCCACAGGCCCTAACCGACAGCCACGTGGAGGCTCCGAGGCCTGTGGAAACTCAAGGTATTGGGCCTACGGATACTATGCCCTCAGATGGGTCCGGAGCTGCTGAGCAGGCACCGGCTTCTGAGGGCGTCTTCAGACCTTCACAGCTTACAATTAAGGCTACAACAGCAGCAAAGGCAAAGTCAAAGACAAGGAAACAAGTGCAGCATTCTCCAGAACAGTCATCCTTGCCAAAAAAACAGATGCTTAAAATGGCCGAAGACCTTATTACTTTAATCAGGGGCTGCCATCCCCCTCCTGATAAAGGCCTAGGCAAGACACTGATTATGATTCCTCTGATCAGGTCTCCATTTCCTCTGATTCTTCTTCTGATCAGGGCTATTCTCTCCCTCCTTATGATGACTCTGATGCTGAAGAGTCCATTCCTTCAGCCTCACCACCTGAGGATTATTCTTTTGGGGAAACCCTGCACACCATGAGGGAGCATTTCCATTAGGAGAGCCAGGATTACTCAGAATCCAAGAAAAGACTCAGAGATTTCCATTTATTGCCTCAGCACAGGCCCCTGGCTATCCCCCCTGTGCTTGATATTGTAGATGATGTTTTTTCTGAATCCAGTCTGTCTCCAGATTCTTTACCCCCTGCACCAGTAAAGCCAGACAGGTACTACAGGGTCCCTGATGCTCATAAATTTCTTTACAAAAACCTAGCTGCAGACCCAGAAACAATTTCTCAGGGTCCTAAAGGGATTAAAGCTTCCACTGCCAAAATCCTGTCCCCTCAGATAGGGATTCAAGAGTTCTGAACAGATGGGGGAAAAAAGTTCACACTTCTGCTACTTTAGCTGTAAGAGCTTTAAACTGTCAGTTTCACATGCTTAAATATCAACAGTATCTCATGTCATTGTTAAAGCAGAAAATGGTTACAAATACAGAAAGTCCTGACAGTAAAGAAATGCAGGAATTATTGCATGCAGTTGAACAAGTGGGAAAGCATACTCTGCAATGTGGTTTTGATTCACTAGAGGCTTCTTGAAGAGCCGCAGTTACAGGCTCAGTAATTCGAAGACATGCTTGGTTGAAAGAACAAAGTTTACCTGACCATGTTAACGTAAAATTATTGGATGCTCCACTACAGCATGATACTTTGTTTGGTGTTAAGGCAGAAGAGGTGTTAAAGAAAATGGAGGATAAAGCAAAGTCTATGCAAACGGTGAAAGATTTCTTACAGGTTTAACCACCTAGATTTAGCAGACACTGGCCTTCAAAAAATTGGTCCTTTCCAGTATCAGACAGGCCACAAAGAGGCAGATACAGACGCCCAAGAGGCAGATCTCAGCCCCAAGGCTCCTACAGACCTAAGCAGTGGGGTGCTTAAGCCCCCAAAGGAGGAGAAGACAAATCACAACCTTATAGGAAACAGACACAATGACTTCCCCTCTGCAAATGCCAAGCTCTTACCAGTTGACAGCACCCCTTGGGGGAAAGTTAGCACTTTTCTCAAACAATTGGCACATGATCACCCAAGACCAATGGGTGCTGAATATTGTTTTGTAGGGGTACAGGTTTCACTTCCACACGCTTCCAAAACTAAAAGGTATGCCAAACCTGCCACAAAAACCAATGGGCAGAGGCACAAAAACAGATTACTGCTCTTGTGGATATGGGAGCTATTCATAAAGTCCACAAGAAGAACAGGGACAAGGATTTTACTCAAGACTTTTATTAGTACCCAGAAAAGACAAAGCCTGGAGACCAGTACTGGACCTGTCAATCTTAAATACCTTCCTGGATGTTCCAGAATTCAAAATGTTAACACTGCAACAACTACTGCCCATGCTGGGCAAGGAGGCTTGGCTAGTTACTTTGGATCTCAAGGAGGCATACCTGCACGTCCCAATCAGACAATTGTGCAGAAGATACCTCAGATTTATAGCAGGCTCAATGCATTACCAATTCTCTGCACTGCCCTTTGGCTTATCTACTGCGCCCAGGATCTTCACAAAATGCCTGGCACCAGTAATTGCATTTTGCAGACAAAAAGGAATTCAAATATATCCCTACTTGGACGACTGCCTTATTCAAGCAGAGAGCAAGGACATTCTTCTAAAGCACCTGGCATTTGTAAAAAGGTTACTAATTTGCCTATGGTACACAGTAAAGGAAAAGAAATCAAAACTAGTGCCCTCTCAAGAGATAATATTCCTGGGTGCAAGCTTAAATACAACTGCCCAGATGGCTTTTCTCATGCCAGACGAACAAAGGCAACTGACTCATTACTTCCAAATGATGGCAAAAAAGACCCAGCTCCCTGCAAGAAAGATTCTGCAGGCCCTGGGTTTCATGGCATCCTGCATTCTACTAATTCCATATGCAAAGCTGCATATGAGGAAACTACAATGGTATCTAAAAAGTGTTTGGACTCAGCATTGTCACAGCCTAGAGACAATCATAACCTTGATTCCCTGCCTACAACAGGAGTTTCGATGGTGGTCCCAGGCCTGTCACCACAACAAGGGACAGCCTTTCACCTTACCTACAGCCAGGCAGACAATAACAATGGATGCATCGGATTACGCCTGGGGAGCCCATATGGCAGGAAGATGTATTCAGGGCACATGGCCCAGGGAACAAATGCATCTTCACATCAATCAAAAAGAGATGCTAGCTGTACAAAATGCCCTGACAGCCTTCAAGGACCTAATACATCCAGGACAACTATTAATAAAGACGGACAATACCACAGTTATGTGGTACATAAACAAGCAAGGGGGCACACATTCCTACCCCCTATGCAGACAAGCCATGACTTTGTGGAACACAGCACTGACCTACCAGGTACATCTGCAAGCACAATTCCTGCCAGGAACAAAAAATACACTGGCAGACGAACTAAGCAGAAATCTCATGGATCCTCATGAATGGAAGCTAAATCCACAAGTGTTCAACATGATAACAAGGGAGTGGGGACGCCCAGACAGAGATCTTTTTGCCTCCCCTCACAATTGCCAAATACAGACTTTTTGCACAAAGACTTATCACTCTCAAGCATGGAAAGTGGATGCTCTATCATTCAGCTGGAAAAACCTGACAGTCTATGCCTTCCCTCCGATGCCTCTTCTCACCAAGGTACTTCTAAAAGTCAGACAAGAGAGACCAAAAATGATCCTGATTGCACCAGACTGGCCACGCCAGCACTGGTATCCAATCCTAAAAACTCTGTCCCAAGGCCCACCTTGGCCTCTTCCTCAAATCCCTCATCTTCTGACACAGCAAAACTATCAGATTCTGCACAGTCAACTCAGAGCCTTACACCTGTCAGCATGGCAAATAATGTAGCCACTCAGACTGCACTTCTCTCTAAAGCTGTTATGGATGTAATTTTGGAAGCCAGAAGGCCCAGCACTAGGAAATCTTATGCAGAAAAATGGAAGAGATTCTGTGCTTGCAACCAGGCACAAGGACTCGACCCACTGGTCCCTAATATACCTCAGATTTTACAATACTTGACTGAGATGTTGGACAAAGGCCCATCTTTCTCATCTATTAAAATCCATGCCTCTGCCATTTCAGCTCATTACAGTGCAGAACCTCCTATTTTTTCACATCCTCTACTACGACAATACCTCAGAGGGGCAAAGAATATGATCCCCTAGAAGAGCACCAGTACCAACTTGGGACCTCAATTTTGTTTTAGAAAAACTAACACTGCCTCCATTTGAACCAGCCAGCACAGCTGATCTTAAATTCCTGTCATGGAAAACTGCTCTACTCTCAGAGTTACAGGCATTGATGGCTGTAGAACCTTTCCTCATTTTTCATCAAGATAGGGTTTCTCTTAGAACAAACCCAGCATTCATGCCAAAAGTGGTCTCCAATGTGGCCTTAAACCAAACCATTCATTTGCCTACTTTCTACCCAAATCCCCAGAATAAAGGGGAAAAACTTCTTCACACTTTGGATATACACAGGCAGGTACGATTTTACTTGGACAAAACAAAAGCTTTCAGAAAAACTGAGCAACTGTTTGTAGCATATGCTGCAGGATCACAAGGAAAGCCTATTACAAAGCAGACAATCTCCAAATGGATAGGACACTGCATTCACTTCTGTTATGCACAACATGGCAAATCAGTGCCTAAGGGCATCAGGCCTCATTCTACCAGAGCAGCAGCCACTTCAGCAGCTTTCCTCAGAGGGGTACCAACCAAAGACATTTTAGAAGCTGCAACCTGGAGCTCAGCGCACACTTTTACCAAGCACTACCACCTACCTCTCTACTCCAATTCCAGAGCAGGCTTTGCCACTGCAGTTCAGTAGGGCTTGTTAGCCTCGCCAAATCCAATCTAGACCCAGCCACCCAACCTCAGCTTTGGGATTCTACCCAAGTGCAATGACTGCAACAGTGAAACACGATGAACATAGTACAGTTGTATACCTACCATAAATGTAGATGTTCGAGTGTATTCACTGTTGCAGTCCAGGTTACCCACCCACCATCCCCCTCTTTGCTGGGACTATTCTATACTTCTCAGCTCTATACAACCTATGTGGTGTATTTGCTTGTAGATGAAAGAAATGTTTATAATTATATATGCATGGTTGTTGGGCATATTTATATCTTTTCAGCCTTCCTATCTGGGGGCACCTGACATCTGGGGCAAGAAAAACTGAAGAAAATGGCGTCGGTTGCAACTTTTTTACCCCTGGCACACTGACATCAGGGAAGAGGCGACAGCAACCGAAGCCGGACCAAGACTTTGGAACTCGGGCCGACTGCAGGTCACCTGCCAGCAGGTAACCCAAGTGTAATGACTGCAACATTGAATACACTTGAACATCTACATTTATGGTAGGTACACAACTGTACTTTCTTCTGATCAGGAATTTTCTATACCACCCTATGAGGATTCAGATGCAGAAGAATCCATCCCATCTGCATCTCCTCCTAAGGATTATTCATTTGGAGAAACCTTGCATATTTTAAGGGAACATTTTCATTGGGAGAGTCAGGATTTCTCTGAATCAAAAAAGAGACTTAGGGATTTCCTTCTACTTCCTCAGCATAGGCCTTTGGCTATACCTCCTGTATTAGACATTGTTGATGATGTGTTTTCGGAATCAAGCTTGTCCCCTGATTCCCTACCTCTGGCTCCTAGTAAGCCAGACAGATATTACAGGGTTCCTGACACCCACAAATTTCTATTCAAAAATTCTGCTGCTGATCCTGAAACTATCTCACAGGGTCCCAAAGGTGTAAAGACCTCTACAGCCAAAAATCCTACCCCCTCTGATAGAGATTCCAGGGCGCTGGATAGATGGGGAAAGAAGGTTTATATGTCTGCAACCTTGGCAATTAGGGCCTTAAACTGCCAGTTTCATATGCTTAATTATCAACAGCATGTTATGGGCTTATTGAAACATAAAATTATGTTGATTTCTGATTGTGTGGAAAATAAAGAATTACATGAATTATTGCATGCAGCAAAACAGGTTGGAAAGCATACTTTGCAATATGGTTTTGATTCCTTGGAGGCCTCTTGCAGGGCCACAGTTACTGGATCTGTGATTAGAAGGCATGCCTGGCTCAAGGAGCAGTGTCTGCCTGATCATGTTAAAGCTAAATTGTTGGATGCCCCTTTACAGCATGATACTCTGTTTGGTAATAAGGCAGAAGAGGTTTTAAAGAAAATGGAAGACAAAGCCAAATCTATGCAAACTGTAAAAGATTTCTTACAAGTGCAGCCACCCAGATTCAGTAGGCACTGGCCTACTGCAAATTGGTCCTTTCCTGTGTCCAACAGAGACTCTCAAGGCAAATCCAGGTGCTCAAAAGGCTCTAGATACCAATCACAGTGTTCTTACAGGTCAAAGCAATGGGGTGCCTCCACCTCCAAATCTGGAGGAAACAAGACACAACCCTACAGTAAGCAGTCTCAATGACTTCCCTCTACCATCACCAAGCACTTATCTTTTGGCAGCCCCCTTGGGGGGAAAATTAGCACTTCATGCTCAAAATTGGCAGTTAATTACCCAGGACAAGTGGGTATTAAACATAGTATCCCAGGGGTACAGATTTGATTTCCATACTTTGCCAATTCCAAACGGTTGGCCAGATCTGCCACAAAATCAATGGGCAGAGGCTCAGAAACAAGTTACGTCCCTCATGGATATGGGGGCTATTCAACCAGTACCAGAACAGAAAAAAGGACAAGGTTTTTATTCAAGACAGTTCCTGGTACCCAGAAAAGACAATGCCTGGCATTCAATACTGGACTTATCGATTTTGAACATGTTCCTGGACATTCCAAAATTCAGAATACTGACTTTACAACAGCTACTGCCTATGCTGGACCAGAACGCTTGGTTAGTGACTCTAGACTTCAAAGAGGCATACCTGCATATCCCAAAAAGGGAATCGTGCAGAAGATACCTCCACTTCAAGGCTGGTTTTATGCATTACCAATTCTCTGCACTGCCCTTTGGCTTATCTACTGCGCCCAGGGTCTTTACAAAGTGCCTGGCAACAGTAATTGCATTTTGCAGACAAAAAAGCATACAAATTTATCCTTATTTGGATGACTGTCTCATTCAAGCAGAGAACAAGGACATTCTTCTTCAACATCTGGAATTTGTAAAAATGCTTCTAACATTCCTAAGGTACACAATAAATGAAAAGAAATCACAACTGGTACCCTCTCAAAAAATTACATTCCTGGGTGCAAGCTTGAATACAGCTGCCCAGATGGCTTACCTTACACCAGACAAACAAAGGCAACTGACTATATACTTCAAACAGATGGCAACAAAAATTCACTTATCTGCAAGACAAATTCTGCAGGCTTTGGGGTTCATGGCATCCTGCATTCTACTAATTCCATATGCAAGACTGCATATGAGGAAACTTCAATGGTACCTAAAAAGTTTATGGAGTCAGCATTGTCACAGTCTGAAAACAATGATTCCTCTCATTCCCTGCCTAGAACAGGAGTTTCTTTGGTGGGCAGAGACATGTCACCTAAACAAGGGACTGTCATTCACTCTACCCCCTGCCACACAAACCCTAACTACAGATGCATCACATCAGAATATGCTTGGGGGGCCCACCTGGTGAGGAGATGCATTCAGGGCATATGGAGCCCAAAACAAATGCATCTGCATATCAACCAGAAAGAGATGTTAGCTGTTCAGAATGCCCTGACAGCCTTCAAGGACTTACTTCATCCAGGACAACTACTGATAAAGACAGACAACACCACGGTTATGTGGTACATAAACAAGCAGGGGGGCACACATTCCTACCCCCTTTGCAGACTAGCCATGGCATTGTGGAACACAGCCTTGACTTACCAAGTACATCTTCAAGCTCAGTTCCTGCCAGGAAAACAAAATACTCTGGCAGACGACCTAAGCAGATGGACCCAGACAAGTGGAAACTGGATCCACAAGTCTTCAGCATGGTAACACAGAAAAAGGGGAGCCCAGACATAGATCTATTTGCCTCTCCCCAAAATTATCAACTGGACAAATTCTGCACAAGGACTTATCACAGACAAGCATGGAAAGCGGATGCTCAATCCTTCAGTTGGAAAAACCTATCAGTCTACGCCTTTCCCCCTCTTCCTCTTCTCTCCAAGGTCTTACTAAAGGTCAGACAGGAAAAAACAAAAATTATCCTAATTGCTCCGGACTGGCCTCGCCAGCACTGGTACCCAAGTCTATGGAATATGTCTCAACTCCCTCCTTGGAACTTGCCTCAAATACCTCATCTATTGTCTCAGCAGAACAATCAAATTCTGCACACTCTGCTCCAAACTCTGAACCTTGCAGCATGGCTGATCATGTAATTATGCAAACAACTCCTCTCAGTAAATCTGTTATGGATGCTGTTTTGGAAGCCAGAAGGCCTAGTACTAGAAAATCTTATGCTGATAAATGGAAGAGATTCTGTGCTTGGAACTAAGCACAAGGAAAGGGCACAGCAAAACCAAATGTCCCTCAGATTTTACAATACTTGACTGAGATGCTTGACAAGGGCCTATCTTTTTCTTCAATAAAAATCCATGTCTCTGCCATCTCGGCTCATTACAACATGGAGCCTTCCATCTTTTCTCACCCTCTGGTAAAACAGCATCTTAGAGGGGCCAAAAATTTAAGGCCTCCCAGATCATCACCAACTCCTGCATGGGACCTCAATTTTGTGCTGGAAAAACTCACCCTGCCTCCTTTTGAACCAGCAGCTACTGCTGATATAAAGTTTTTATCTTGGAAAACAGCTTTCCTTTTAACAATCACTTCAGCAAGAAGAGTTTCAGAACTACAGGTTCTCATGGTTTTGGAGCCTTTTATTACATTCTACCCAGACAGGGTGTCCCTCAGGACCAGTCCTTCCTTTATGCCTAAGGTGGTATCCTGTGGCTCTTAACGAAACTATTCACATGCCAACATTTTACCCAAATCTGCAGAACAAGAGGGAGCGGATTCTGCATTCATTGGACGTACACAGACAACTAAGATTCTACTTAAATAGGACCAAATGTCTAAGAAAGTCTGAGCAACTACTGGTGGCATTTGCTTCAGGATCAGAGGGGAAGGCCATATCAAAGCAGACTATTTCTAAGTGGATAAGCCACTGCATTTGTTTCTGCTGCTTGCATCATGGTAAACCTGTACCCAAAGGAATCAGGTCACATTCCACCAGAGCTGCCTCTACCTCAGCAGCCTTTCTCAGAGGAGTTCAACCAAAGACATTCTAGAAGCTGCTACTTGGAGCTCTGTTCATACCTTCACAAAGCATTACCATTTGCCTCTCTTCTCTAAATCCAGGGCAGGCTTTGCCACTGCAGTTCTGCAGGGCCTTATAGCCACCCCTAATGCAATTTATTTCCATCCTCCCATCCATAGCTTTGGGATTCTACCCAAATGTAATGACTGCAACAGTAAAACACGAAGAACATAGTGCAGTTGTGTACACTTACCATAAATGTAGATGTTCGAGTGTATTCACTGTTGCAGTCCGGGTTACCCACTCGCCCGTCCCCCTTTTTCTATAACTTCTCTTTCCTTCACTTTACTCTAAAGCCTTTATGGTGTAGTTGCTTTTAGATGGACATAAAGTTCATGTTGCTAAAAGTGCATTTTCATATACTACTGTTTATTTATATATACATACATACATATATATATATATATATATATATATGCACTGCATTCTTGTTAAGCTGGCTATTTTAATTAAATTTAAACACCATTACAGATATAAAAAAGTAGTAAAATGCTACTTGTAATTAATCACATGTAGAAAGTTTGACTGCATGCCTACTTTTTTGAAAGGAAGTGAATGTTTTATGCAACTGTTTGAGTAGCCAAAGAATCATTATTTATTGTTGGGCTTCAGTAAATACTGTGTGGCACTGAGCAAAATAAGGCATCATGTTTTATTTTACTAGTACATAAGAATATGTTTAGCTGATGAGGACTTTAAAGGACACAGAAAGTAACTGAAAGATGTCTTGTGAAAGTCTGTGAGATCAAACATTTGGAGCTTAGAGAATTGATACCCTTAATTTTCAAATGCCATCTGCAAAATTTATATTACAGGCAGAGTGCTGAAAACTGTGAGTAACTTCTCATCTAGTGAAAGACATCTGCAATTTTGTTTGTGTATGTGGGTTTGTGTGTGTAAGGAGAAACAGGCAAGCAGCTACAGATAATAGGTATAAGTAGGATGTTAACTGGTTTCACCACTTTCAGAAATTTGTTTTACCAGTTACTGGCAGCACTTCAGAAGTCTTGTTTGAAGATTTCCACACGACGACAGCTCCATATCAGTAATTAATATCTAATTGTTGCATAGCTGTACTTCATACTGTTACATCACAACTGTCTTACTGCTTGCCTTCATATAAACTTAAACCCAATAATGTGAGCAAGGGAACTGCCATATTCATAAACAGCCAAGTAAGGTTAATAAGCACCTTTCTTTGTTTATCTTCCAGATTTTTGGAATCATATTTACCATCAGTCAAGGAAAGATAATCGATGAGTTTGGAACCATAGCAGGAAACAGTTTTATCTGTGCATTCCTTCTTGTGGGAACAGTTATGACAGGTAATGTTTTAATATGTGAATGAGGGTTTTGATCAGTTATGCTGCTAACTGGAGTACTGTTTGTACCCCTCCAAGGGTATAACCTATGATGAATGCAGTCGCTGACCTGATATGGGGTGTGTGCATTATTCATTATCATTTATTACATAATGATGACTCACTTTAGCCTGAAAGTGGGGTTGTTTTCCTTTGGCATCCATAACAGGGCAGTTTTTACTTCAGTGTTTATTGTGACGGGGTTGAGGGAGGGGAAGAGGCTCAATTTTGTGGTTGGCTTCTTTATTTATTGTCAGTAACATGGAATTTCTCAAGTCTACTAAGCTGCATATCTGAAGAAATAGATGTGATAATGAAATGTATTCCTTATTTAATGAACTTTGCTTAAAAAGGGAAAGCTCTGTCTAGCTTACATACTTCATCTGCACTCACGTTCTCTGGAAAGTATTCTTCTAAGTGTGTGCTGTGAAAAACTGAGCTTCATGTACTTATTTTGTAAATAGTTCTGAAATTATATTGAACTATACATATAAAATTACTAAAGTTTTATATCACACTACTGCTTTGTTTGCCATTGCACAATTATGTTTACTTTGTGCTATACAGCTGCTCTTCATGTTAGGTCTGCCTCTGTCTATGGATTGTGTCATGGCTGGAAAGGGTCTTCAGACCAATACAGTCTTGTGAATAACAAATAAATGAGTATAATAAGTGAATTAATTATCTGGAAAATTTTTATAAAGCCACATTACTAGTTTAAAAGAGGGGTATTTTTAAAACGGCATTTTATTATTATTACTACTTGTCCATTTACTATTCTTACTATTTTTAGCGCTATTGTATCATTGCCTTTTTTTTTATTTTATTGTTGGTACTGCGTAGCACTGTAACACAAAGACTTGAGACACTACATAGGCCTAGCCCTGCAGCTATGCTGATTGCTAGTGAGGCAATCTGGGGGAGGGATGTATGCTAAGTAGCCATGTGCTGTCCCCCAGAACCACCTCCAGGAAGGTATCTACACACCAAGCAATTCAAAAAATCACTCTGCCATGCAGATCAGCAAAGGAAGTATTCAGATACCTACTATGACCATGGGATGGGGATCAGGGTGGAGGGAGCTACTAGCACCCGGAGGAAACCCACGTGACCACAGGGAGGACATGCAGACTCCGCACAGATGGCAGCCCAGCCGAGAATCGAACCGGCGAACCTCTTGCTGTGAGGCGGCAATGCTAACCGCTGCACCACCGTGGCCGCCCTGCCTAAAAAACAAATGATAAGAATGTCTAAAGACCTTATTACTCTAATCAGAGGAAGCCACCCTTCCCCCTCTAAGAGATCTAGGACTGATTTTCCTTCTGATTCTTCTGATCAGGATTCTGAAATTTCTGTTTTCTGTGATGACCAGGATTAGCCCTTATCTACCTATGCGGATTCTGATGCAAAGGACTCCATTCCCTCTGCTTCCCCTCCAGAGGATTTCTCTTTTGGGGAAACCTTGCATACTCTTAGGGAGCATTTCCACTGGGAAAGCCAGGATTACTCTGACTCCAAAAAGAGGCTTAGGGAATTCTTACACCTACCTCAACACAGGCCTTTAGCTATCCCTCCTGTACTGGACATTGTAGATGATGCCTTCTTGGAATCTAGCCTGGCCCCTGACTCTCTACCTCCTGTTCCCAGAAAACCTGATAGGTATTATAGGGTTCCTGACTCTCACAAGTTTCTTTTTAGAAATCCTACTGTGGATCCTGAGACCATTTCACAGGGACCCAAGGGCATTAAGGCTATTACTGCCAAAAATCCTACCCCCTCTGATATGCTGGATAGATGGGGTAAGAAGGTATACACTTCTGAAACCTTGGCCATTAGGGCCTTAAACTACCAGTTTCATATGTTAAAGTATCAGCAGCATATTATTGGATTGCTTAAACAGAAAATGATGTTGATTCCTGACTGTGTTGAAAGTAAAGATTTACAGGATTTAATGCATTCTGCTGAACAAGTTGGAAAACATACTTTGCAATGTGGTTTTGATTCATTAGAGGTATCTTGCAGGGCTGCTGTCACTGGGTCTGTACTTAGAAGGCATGCTTGGCTTAAGGAGCAATCTTTGCCAGATCATGTTAAAGCTGAATTACTGGATGCTCCCTTAAACCAAGACCACCTGTTTGGCAACAAAGCAGAAGAAGTACTTAAAAAGATGGAGGAAAAAGCTAAATCTATGCAAACTGTTAAAGATTTCCTGCACGTACAGCCTCTCAGATTTAGTAAGCATTGGCCCTCTAAGAATTGGTCCTTTCCTGCCTCTTCCAGGCCTTCTCAGTCCAAACCCAGAATCAGCAGAACACCCAGGCATCAGTGCCAAGGTACTCACAGGCCTAAGCAGTGGGGGGCTCCTACTTCCAAACCAGGGAGTAGTAAGACTCCCTCCTATGGTAAACTGTCTCAATGACTTAACTTTAAATCTTCCAAGCCCTGCTCAACTGACTGTTCCTTTAGGGGCAAAAATTGCCCAGCATGCAAAAAATTGGGAACTCATTACCCAGGACAAATGGTTTTTAAGTATAGTTTCCCAAGGACACAGATTTCACTTCCACTCCTTATCAACCCCAAACGGTTGGCCAGACCTACCCCCAAATCAGTGGGCAGAGGCTCAAAAGCAAATTCTCTCTCTTTTAAGCATCAGGGCTATTCAACCTGTCCCAGAAGAAGAATGGGGGCAAGGTTTCTACTCAAGACTTTTCCTGGTACCCATAAAAGACAATTCCTGGCGTTCTATCCGGGACCTGTCTATCCTTAACACTTTTTTGGTAATCCCAAAATTCAAGATGCTAACTCTTCATTAGCTGCTTCCCATGCTTGGCAAAGATGCCTGGTTGGCAACACTGGATTTAAAGGAAGCCTACCTGCACATCCCAATAAGGGAATCTTGCAGAAGATTCCTACACTTCAGAGTAGGCTACATGCATCAGTTCTCTGCCCTGCCCTTTGGCTTATCTACTGCACTCAGGGTATTCACAAAGTGCCTAGCTCCAGTCATTGCATTTTGCAGGCAAAGAAATATTCAAATATACCCATACCTGGACGATTGTCTAATTCAAGCAGAAATCCAGGACATACCATTAAATCATCTGGCATTTGTAAAGAAATTGCTAACATCTTTGGGATACACCATAAACGAAAAAAAATCACATCTTGTACCCTGCCAACAAATTGTATTCCTGGGAGCAAGCTTGAATACAACTTCCCAGATGGTCTACCTCATGCCAGAGAAACAAGTTCATTTGACAGTCTATTTCAAACTTCTGGCTACAAAGACCCAACTATCTGCAAGGAAAATACTGCAAGCCCTGGGGTTCATGGCCTCTTGCATTCTACTAATCCAATATGCAAGACTGCATATGAGGAAACTACAATGGTATCCAAACATTCTCAGGATCTAGAATCAATGATTCCTATCATACCTTGTCTACAGATAGAGTTCCTTTGATGGGCAGAGGCCTGCCACCAAAATAAGGGACTGCCATTCACTCTACCCCCTGCCGCCCAAACCCTAACAACAGACACATCAGATTATGCATGGGGGAGTCACTTGGCAGGGCAGTGCATTCAGGGCAAATGGAACCCAAATCAAATGCACCTGCATATCAATCAAAGAGAAATGTTAGCTGTACAGAATGCTCTGACAGCCTTCAAGGACCACATTCTTCCAGGACAATTATTGGTAAAGACGGACAACACCACTGTTATGTGGTACATAAACATGCAGGGGGGGAACCCACTCATACCCTCTCTGCAGACTAGCCATGGCTCTATGGAACACAGCCTTAAGTTACCAAGTGCACCTAAAGGCTCAATTCCTGCCAGGAAAGCTAAATACACTGGCAGACGACCTAAGCAGAAATCTCATGGACCCACACAAGTGGAAACTGGAACCAAAGATATTCAACATGTTGAGAAACAAATGGGGGAGCCCAGAGAGAGATCTGTTTGCCTCCCCCCAGAACTACCAATTGGACAAATTCTGCACAAGGACTCCCCACAAACAAGCTTGGAAAGTGGATGCCCTGTCCTTCACCTGGGAAAACCTATCAGTTTATGCCTTTCCCCCTCTGCCTCTCCTCTCCAAGGTACTACTAAAGATCAAACAGGACAAACCAAGGACAATACTGATTGCATTAGACTGGTCACGCCATCACTGGTACCCCCTCTTGCGCAGTGTGTCACTGCTGTCACCATGGCACCTGCCTCAGACCCCTGCCCTGCTGTCCCAGCAGGAGGGCCAGATTCTGCACCCACAGCGTCAAACCTGGCAGACTGGCTAATTACCTGATCTCTCCATTATCATCCCTCAGTAAGCAAGTGATGGATGTCATTCTGGAGGCAAGGAGGCCTAGTACTAGAAAATCCTATGCTGAAAAATGGAAAAGATTCTGTTCCTGGAGGCAAGCTCAGGGGTTGGGCACAGCAGCGCCCAATTTACCCCATATTCTTCAATACTTAACTGAGATGCTTCACAAGGGCCTTTCCTTTTCCTCCATCAAAATTCATGCCTCAGCCATTTCAGCTCATTACAATACAGAACCACCCCTCTTCGCTCATCCACTGCTGAAGCAATTCCTTAGAGGGGCCAAAAATGTAAGACCACCCAGGAGAGCCCCTACTCCAGCCTGGGACCTTAACTTTGTATTGGAAAAGCTCACTCTACCTCCCATAGAGCCATCTGCAAATGCAGACTTGAAATTCCTTTCTTGGCAAACAGCCTTCCTTCTAGCCATCACTTCAGCAAGAAGGGTGTCTGAATTACAGGCCCTCATGGCAGTGGAGCCTTTCATCATCTTTCATGCTGAGAGGGTGTCCCTCAGGACCAGTCCCTCTTTCATGCCCAATGTGGTATCCAGTGTGGCCCTTAATCAGTCCAATCATTTGCCAACTTTCTTCTCTAATCCACAGAACAAAGGGGAATGAATACTGCACTCCTTGGACGTGCACAGACAACTTAGATTTTTACTTGGACAGGACTAAGCCTCATAGGAAATCCAAACAGCTGCTGGTTGCATTTGCTGCAGGGGCAGAGGGGAAGGCCATTTCAAAGCAAACCACTTCTAAGTGGATAGGCCATTGCATTAATTTCTGCTATAAGCACCATGGAAAACCTATCCCACAGGGGATAAGACCACATTCAACCAGGATTGCATCTACCTCTACAGCCTTTCTCAGAGGTGTCCCTACCAGGGACATCCTAGAAGCTGCTACCTGGAGTTCTGTACATAACTTCACCAAGCATTACCCTTGCCAATTTTTTTCTAAATCCAGAGCTGGCTTTGCCACTGCAGTCTTGCAGGGCCTTATAGCTGGTCCAAATGCTATCTAATTACCTCCTCCCATCCTTAGCTTTGGGAATCTACCCAAATGTGATGACTGCAACAGTGTAACACGAAGAACATAGTACAGTTGTGTACACTTACCATAAATGTAGATGTTCGAGTGTATTCACTTTTGCAGTCCTGGTTACCCTTCCTCCAGCCCCCTGACTTCTATTGACTATACCTCTATTCTTGTTTACTGTGCTTAAAGCTTTTTGGTGCATTTGCTTTTTGTTGGGGGTGTAACCTTGTATGTAATTAATTCCCATTATGGGGGCACCTGACATCTGGGGCAAGAAAACCTGATGTAATGGCATAGGTTGCATGCTTTATACCCCTGCCTACCTGACATCATGGCAGATGAGACAGCAACCGATGCAGGATCCAAGACTTTGATAATCAGGCCGACTGAGGGCTACTGCAAGCAGATAACCCAAATATGATGACTGCAACAGTGAATACACTCGAACACCTACGTTTGTGGTAAGTGTACACAACTGTACTATCTGCACGTTGTGGTAGTAACTGCAATTCAGAGACATGTAGCAAATTAGCTGATAATGAGGTCTTACCAGAATGCTTGTAACAAGTCTGTGAAATTGTAAATTATCTCGGCATGGGAGCAGGCTCTTTCTAGCATGAGACATACGGCTTGTACTAGGCCCTTTAATGAATTCCCTTGTTACTTGTTGCGTGTCATTTTATTGATGGATTTTATGCAGTATTAGTTTATACAGCAGCACTATTTCAATGACAAAATACTTGGTAAGGCAAAGAAATGTTTACTTTGCAGACAAAATTATATTTCATTATTTGTTCATTTATTGATTAATTAGCCTCACAGGAAATGTCCGACAGCACAAGGAACAAGAAACTAAGGGTAATGCTGCTAAACGCCAGAAGTCTTAACCTCAAGATGCATGCACTCGAAGCTCTCCTCAGTATGGAGAACATCGATATCTGTGCAGTGACAGAAACCTGGTTCAAGGCTCCAGAGAACACCCCAGCACTACCAGGCTATACCTCGTATCATGCTTTTCGTCCCCAAAACCCGGACCGAACCACAAAAGGAGGGGGAGTTTCCATATTTATCAAGGATATCCACACCTCCAGGTTAGTGGCATTGCATGAAGTATCGGAGACCATCCATGTGCAACTAACAGTGGGCAAGACTGCTTTTCAGTTTATAGCATCCTACAGACCACCGTCTCAAAGTCAGGAATCCCATTCGGCTTTCCTGAAAACATTGGAGAACATGAAGATCTGTCCGAACACCATTATATTGGGTGACTTCAACTACCCAAACATTGACTGGGAGCACTACTCAAGCCCCAGCACCTTAGCCCAAAGATTCCTGGAAATTTTAAACTCAAATGCTATGGAACAACTAGTCACCACTCCCACAAGAGGGGACAACATATTAGACCTGATCATTACCAACATGGGGACTCTATGCTCCACACCAGAAGTATATCCCTCATTGGTAAGATCAGACCATAAATTAATTTCACTGGATGTCCACATCTCGACCCCACACCCAACCCAGAAAACCACAGTGAAAACTTCTCAAAAGCGAACTTCTCACTTCTCAAAACCGAAGTGGAATCCTTCAAGGCCCCAGGGCCAGTGGAAACTACAGCCCAAACTGCAGAATCCTATATAAATGCATTCTACGGACATCTCCAGGAATGCATGGATCATGCTATCCCAAACAAAACCAAGACCCAATCATCCAAAGGCAGGCGTCCAGTCTGGTGGACCCCTGCCATAAATAAACTGTACAACAGAAGGAGGAAGCTACTACATGATAGAGCAAAATCCCTAATAGGAAAGGCATCTCTGATCAGTACTAGCAAAAAATTACGATCCCTCATAAAATCCTCCAAGGCCAGCTTTGAGAGAAAAAATTGTACAGGACACCAAAGACAATCATAAGGCTTTTTCAGTTATATTAGAAACCTGGGATGCAACTCCCAGACTTGTTCTGAGTTGATTCTAAACGACAAAAAATACACTGAACCCACAGACATCGCCAATATCCTGGCAGACAGGTTCAGTGCAAACTTCTCCACCCCCCCCCAAAAGAGCAAGTATCTATCCCGGCAGAGGGCTGCCTCCCAAACATCTCAGATGCTCAGGTGAAGGCTGCCCTCTCCAAAGCAAAACACTGCTTCCATGGGACCAGATGGCGTCCCAGGTTGCGTCCTACATGAACTACAAGAGGAACTAATCCCTCAAATAAAACAGCTATACAATCTCAGCCTCACTACAGGATATGTGCCCACAGAATGGCGTACAGCAACAGTGGTCCCACTCCACAAAGGTGGAGCCTCTACGGACCCTGGAAACTATCGCCCCATAAGCCTGACTAGCTTAGTCTGCAAGGCTATGGAGAGGATCATCATGGAGCTCATAAACAAAGACATTGGGGACCTACAGACACTAGATCCTACCCAGTTCGGCTTTGTCAAGAGCAGATCCTGCCTTTTGAACCTGGTTGACTTCTTTGAAACAGTCACTAAAGCCATAGATGAAGGGAATGTAGTCCACACAGCCTATCTGGACCTTGCAAAGGCATTTGACACAATACCCCACTCGGGCATCATAGATAAGCTATCCAGCTTAAATATAAACCCCTATGTCACAAGATGGGTCACAAACTGGCTCAAAGACAGAACCCACAGAGTGAGAGTTGCTGGAGCCATGTCAGACTCGAAACCGGTCACAAGTGGCATCCCACAGGGTTCTGTCCTGGGACCACTCTTGTTCGATATATACTTTTCCGAGGTACAGGCAAACGTGGGAGGACTATGGCTCACTAGGTTCGCAGACGACTGCAAACTGGGCGCCATAATCAACTCTCCAGCTGACACAAACATCCTTCAAAAAGGTCTCACAGAGACAGATAACTGGTGCCAGCACCATGGTTTAAAGCTAAATGCCAAAAAATGTATAGTCATACCCTTTGGCAAAAACAATGTGCCCACAAATTACCACATAGGCGGAAACCCATTAAGTACAGAGAAAGTTATTAGGGACCTGGGACCCAAGTTGATAGCAATCTCTCCTTTGAAAACCACATTGCCAAAGTGGTTAGAAAGACCTTCTACATAGCCCACCTCATCACGAAGGGTTTCACATCTAGATCAAGAGAGGTAATCGTGCCCCTTTATTCATCCCTCATCAGGCCCATCATAGAATACAATGCGCCTTTTGGGATGTACCTTACCCGACACCTGCAGCAATTAGAAAGACCCCAAAAGTATCTCACCAAGAGGATCAAGGGTCTCAAACAGATGCCATATGCTGCTCGGTTAAAAAAATTCCAGCTCTACTCAGTTGCATACCGCCTACTTTGAGGCGATCTATGCCTGACATACAAAGCTATGTCAAATCCAGAATTAATGGACATGCTCCACCTCAGTAAATCTAAATCCCTTAGAGCCACATGCTCGAGGGACTTGAACCTCAGCACAGAAATAAATAGAACTTGCTGGAGGGACAGGTTCATAACCCAGAGGCTCCCTTCGCTCTGGAATAGAATTCCAGTTCATGTGAGGCAGAGCACCTCACTGAATCTCTTCAAGAAGAATCTCGATAAGTGGATGTGGGATCGTAGGTTTGTCCCAGGGATTACTCCCGTGTCACTATTAGACAGAGGCACAGTAAACTAAACCTTAAAAAGGGCACAGTATACTCAAATCAAGGGGTGGCGTAAGCCATACAGAATCGGGCTAGGCTTATAATTGCCCCAGGGCAGATAGCCTAGTATGAACCTATGAACCTATGATAATGAGGTCTTACCAGAATGCTTGTAACAAGTCTATGAAATTGTAAATTATCTCGGCATGGGAGCAGACTCTTTCTAGCATGAGACATACAGCTTGTACTAGGCCCTTTAATGAATTTCCTTGTTACTTGTTGCGTGTCATTTTATTGATGGATTTTATGCTGATCTTCAGTATTAGTTTATACAGCAGCACTATTTCAGTGACAAAATACTTGGTAAGACAAAGAAATGTTTACTTTGCAGACAAAATTATATTTCATTATTTGTTCATTTATTGATTAATTAGCCTCACAGGAAATGTCCCCCAAGCAGTGACCAGTTTCAGAAGAGGCCAGAGAAGAAAGGTTTTGGGTATACAAGGGTACAGGTGCACAGATAATGACATCTGTACACCTACAATAAGTTGATCAGTCATTCACGTTCTCATAGAGTCAAGCAAGCTGAAAATACAATACCATACAAAGCAGTGATGTACAGATAGTAATATTGGCAATAAGTATAGAGAAGTAATAGTAATAGATTAACTTTTTAAATAGTGACATATTGCTGTAATAACACTGCAACAAAGAGTGATTTTATTCATTACAGTAAGCAGTAATAGAATAAATCAAAGTAATTTCATCAGTGCAGTTATATTAGACCTCAAAAAAGTTAGATAGCATATGTATCCAGCTGGGTCTGATGTCGGCATTTAATAAGATTGTTTCTGCGGGGGGTAGTAGTTAATATTATGCAGATGCAAAGTCACCCCAGCAGAAAGTTGTTGAAAGTTTTATAAACTGATGTGTGTTTTGCCTTGGAAGTATATGTTGGTAAATAAATTGTTCTGTGCCTTAGACGACACATAGCTAAACAAATAATCACGCTGTGTGTTTTGAGATTCAAGGACTTTAAGGGCAAACATGTTTAAGGATCTGAGATTTTGCTAGCTGGATCACTGGATGAGAAGATCGTTTTGGGAGGATCATTACACTTTTCAGTGTTTGTTAAGAAGCTTGAAGGCAATCTTAATTTTGTACTGCAGAATGACGGAAGGAATGAAAGCTGTCCAGCAACAAATAAGCTGTTACAGTAGTGACCCTGGTGGTTTTGGCTGCAGCAAATCTTTCTGTTATAGTAAGCTCATTTCCTCTCACTTAATGCAGGTTTAGAGGTAGTAGCAAGGTTGTAATTTCAGAAGAGTATAGGGTACCTGGGTACAGGTAACTGAAGTTCTTGTATACTTATTTATCATTTACTAACTGGATGCACAGTTTGATGCATGGATCCTTTTCAGCCATCACCTAAGCCACAAATGTAAGAATAAAGTATATGGTAAGTAAGTAAATGGTGGCACAGTGAATAGTATTTTCACCTCACAGCAAAAGGTTTTGTAGTTTGACTCACAGCTGGGGTGCCTCCTGTGCAGAGTCTACATGTCCTCCCCGTGTTTGCATGAGTTTCCTTCGGATCTTCATTTTCCTCCCACATTTCAAAGACATGCAGTAGGTGGACTGGACACTCTAAATTAGTGATAGATGTGAGTGTGCATGTGAGTGTGTGGTGTGGAAGAACTACCACGGCAGTGCTAGTTACCCATCAGAGTAAATCTTGGCTCTGGATGACTGTCATTTTTGAAGTGACACCATGACCCCATATGCAAAACTGGGAAAAACAGGTTGTGGATGGATATATCTATGGTAGCAAATGACAGGACTTAAAATAGCTAATTAAAGCTTGAAACCTCACAGTTCTTCCTAGTCTAATTAATTATGAATGTCCAAGACTCCTTTGCCTGTATCTCTGGCCTTGTTTCAGGTTGTCTTTTGTCAGGCTCCCTGGCATCTCTGCTCTTGGACAGACCTTACTTAGATATTGGGATTCCTCCTGTATAACTCTTTCTTGGACAAGCCTTTGCCTGTGTATCGCTTACTGGCCTGCCTTGCTCCTCTGGACCAGACCCTCAAAAGGCTTTGTCACTTTGCACTCTCTTTGCTGTAAGAGGTAAACATCTATTTTGGATAGGCCCTGGCCTGGATATCAGGCACCTTCCTTTATAGATGCTGTGGACCACTCCCCCTGCCTGTGTCACACTGTAATTGCTGTGCTGTAAGTGGCAAACTTGCATATGGCTTTCAGCTTCATTCAGGAAAATGAGAGTTACTTTGGCTTCATCTATGGGCCATCTCTTTGAATGACAGTTCTTTCAACTCCACAGAGCCAAAAAAAAAAAAAAAATGTATGTAATATACACAAGCAAACATATTTACTGTAACCAGTCAACCAGTGCATAGTTGAGGAGGTAGTGGAGACTAGAGCAGTTTCAACTGCTGCCATTCTGTGAAAAAATGATCAAAAAAGGCATTTCCCTCCCTTTTGGAAACATATGTATTTCCCATTCTCCCTTCTGCATTTCCCTTGGCAAATTATCCACCTTTCTTCTCCACTGTGGTCTGTTTTTTCCACTAGTGATTTGTGCCCTTATCCTAAAGACAGTAATTACCCATTTCCCCCATTAGCATGATCATGAAGTGCAGTCATGGACTCATTGTTCATTAATTTAACCTCACTGTGTGTTTTTATTTTGGATAATAGAAGTATAGGAGGTTACTAGGCTATTGGCCCTTATAAGACTTGCCAATAGTTTAGCCCATGTTTAGACAAATCAGCACCCGATGCCCCTGTCCAGCAGGGGCATGGGTGGAATCCCAGGGGTATATTTTCTGTTTCCCATCCAGTTATCCAGGTTGCGCTTAAAAAGGGGTAAAGAGATACTCTACTTGATGTGGAGAGGGAGTCTATTTCATAGATGGGGGAGTCTCCGGGACACAAATCTGTCCTGCCAACAAGTCTCTTTGATGTCACAGACCAGGATGAGGCTGCACATGCAGGTTACTCGAGTGGAGCATGACTTGCAGATATGCAGCAGTCCCATGAAGGTGTGGTCCATGATCGCCTTGTATGCCAGACAGAGAGGTCACCTCTGAGGAGTCTGTATGAAACTGAGTAGAGGGATAGGGCATTTAGCCTATCTCTGTATGGTAGATGTTTGAGGTTGTGGATTCTCCTGATGAGGAACCTCTGTGGTCTTGCCAGTTGCTGCATGTGCTTTGCAAGGTGCATGCTGAAAGTGGCGTTGTACTCAATAATGTGCCTTATAAGGGAAGAATACAGGAATGTCATGACCTCCTTGTCCCTGGATGAGATACCCTTACTTATGAGGTGGCCCATATAGAAAGCTTTCCGTACAATGGAAGCAACATGGTGGTCTGTTGTAATAAACCCTATTTAAACCCCCTCTACCATTAATTTTTAAAAACGTAGTAATGTGGTTTGGGACGAACATTCCCCAGATATTCCATATTGCTATCTGAATGCAGTTTTATTGAAGGATGTTTTTTTTTTTTTGTTCCTCCCATCCTGTTTCCATGGGAAGTGGTCTCATCACTCCACCAATCTGGATAGAAAAAAGATTTTTCTTTCCCGCCTCCTGCCTTTTTATGCTGTCAGCATCTATGCTTGAAAAATTCAGCTGAAGGAACTCTTGAACTCTTGACATGGCTTCCAGTCCCCACAACATCCATTCCCCCTTTATATCCCTGAGGATTTTTGTTAACCTCTTACTGCTTTACATAGTTTTCTTTATGGGAGCTAAACTTATCAGTGGCAATTTACTTACTCAGATCCTTTCACGTTCTAAACTGCTGTATTTATCCTAGGTCCTGTTTCCTGTTGCAGGCATCCATCCCTTCTATTGCCATCATCTTAGTAGATTATACTGGGTTCCCCATTTCCAAATTATTCTGACCACTTTGCTAAGGTCACCATGACAGCTATGTTTCCTGATCCTCCTTCCTAATCATACTTCACCCTCCATCCCTACCTTGGACTGCCCATTTAGACAGCACTCCCCTTTCCCCTTTGATGTCAGGTAAATATTGTTGGAAGGACATGTTACACTATTCATTATTAGCCTTTATAGTACACAGATAATATCTTAAAATGAGTATCTTCACCTACCACAGCAATAGCTTCTCTTTCATGGCCCCAGTATTGCTATCAGGGCTTATGAGATGGCTGTGCCCCTCTCCATGCCCCAACACCCTCCCCACTGGAAGAGGCAAGCAAGCAATGCCTCATCCTTCCTCTTCCTCCCAACCAACTCAAGTAGATGCCTGAGCCAGTAATCAAACAAGGGTCCCCGGGTCATATTCATGGCTTTATCCCTCTATGCCAACAGAAATGACTTGGTAGCCTGTCTTTTACCACAAATTAGGCTTAAATTTGTATCTTCCTGCTTTTTGTAGGAGTGAAGGTTGCACTATTCTTCAGTCTTCCATTGCACTTCTGCAGTTATGAATTTTATATGGTCTTTTAGTTGTGAGAAGTGGTCCCTTCAGGTGTTTTTGAACTATCACAGCATTACTTCTTGATTCTGTGGACCCTAGATTGGTAAACTCCTGCTGAGCACTTGTGGTAGGTCCCTTATTTGGCCATCTTTCTGATGTTGCAATGGGTTGTTTCTAGAGGTGAAAAGGGCAGAACTCAGCACCTTTCATTCCTGTGGTTGGGAGCATGCTGGTAAGTTATTGGAAGCTACCACTTCAGTCTTCTCATGGATTAGTGGCCCCATTGGTGAGGTTGGTATAAGGTAAACAGAGAAGCAACAATAATTAAGTTACTTCCATAAAAAATGTGAACATTGCACACCTTTTACTATAATACAAACTAATGAAACAACAACACTGCAGCTTTCACACTGCTGCATCTCTAAATATACCAGTCCCAAGACTACATAACTTTGAGTGCAAGGAGAAATGTCCATACCACCCCCACACACTTTTCCATGATCCCACAAATGAATAGCCCTTTTTCTGAATACATACAGGAATTGATGCATCTAGTCCAGTGACTCACTTGCAGTCAGACCAGGGCTCAATGAACAGCAAGAAATTCAACCATGTGTGGACTGGTAAACTCAATGAGAGGCAGTCCAAAAATCAGTCTTTTCACCAGTTGAGGTGATCATTGTCCTTTTGCTCTCCTTCTGAGTCCGCAGGAGTGGGTATGTTTGAGCTGGTCATGTTTTTACTTTTGGGCCTGGGTGGGGGTCCTGAACTTTTTTTTTCTTTTTCGGAGACTCCTTCACACTGCAGAGTTCTAGAGTTATTATTACCCCTTAGTGACTGAGTAGGGGTGGCTTCAGACTTCAGTTCTATGGTGGTTCTGGGGGCTCTCCCTGGTTTGGATGGGGATGCCCCCCACCCATTATACAGGTTACAACAGACACCAACTTGGGAGCTGACCCTTGTATTTTTTCACTTAACTGATAGCCTTCTGGCTGGGGACTAGGGATGAGGGGCCTTGAGCTACTTGGAAGCCTTCAATTCTTTGTTTGGACAGACTGATACTCTGTGCTTCTACATTCTGTCTGATATGGGGTGTTCTTAACATTCTGGTGGCCAATATGCATGTGAGGGGTTAGGAGCAGAGTTAGGGTTAGCATACATAAGTAAGGTAATGTAGAGAGGACAAATGCTAACACTAGCTCTACTCCTAACCACGGCCCTACACATTAGGGTTCTAAACACCTTCCCTAGTCCTTACTCTAACTCTAACCCTCCCAATGGGAGTTCTTACTGTACAGTCAGACCGTATGGCAGTTCTGTAGAATAACAAAAAGCTGTAGTGAGTTAAGCCTTCTGCACTTGCTGTGCTGTTTTCCAAACACCTGCTGTGAGACTATAAAAGATAAGTGCTTATTTTCAACTGTTTTCTGCACTTCTGAATATCTGAAACAATATTTGTTGCATATCTGTTTAAACCATGCAATTATTTTTAGGTGCTTATTTTCAACTGTTTTCTGCACTTCTGATTAACTAAAACAATATTTGTTGCACATCTGTTTAAATCATGCAACTATTTTTTAGGCTTAGTGAATTCACTCCTTACCTCTGTTCTGATTCGTCTCCTTTTTGTTTCTCTGCTTGTTCTGTTCATTGTACATGTTGCTGAACTTGAAAAACACTAGCATAAAGCTGAATCTAGTACTGTTTGTGACCTTTGGAGCTAGTAGTGCAATTGATATTTTGTCTAGAGAGGCCTAGCTGTTTCTTCATGGGAGGGGGTTTCAGTTTGTCCTGATCTGGCTAGAGTTACTGCTGCAGGGCTCTGTTTTCCGATTGGATAATTTGGCTGGTTCCTGTTTCTCTGCTTAAATAGCAAGTATTTAAACTAGTTTGTGCTTGTTTACTCAAGGCTGCAGTGAGTTAGGCCTTTTGCCCTTGCTCTGTTTTTTTCCCCAAAAACCTGCTGTGAGACTACAAAAGATAAGTGCTTACTTTCCACTGTTTTCTGCACTTCTGATTAACTAAAACAATATTTGCTGCATATCTGTTTAAACTGTGCAACTGTTTTTTAGGCTTAGTGAATTCAATCTTTACCTCTGTTCTGATCTTGTATCCTCACCCACCTGCCCAATTCTTGTTGTGGTCTTAACACTTGGTGGCTTTTGAGTTGCCCATCTCTACTATAAATTTGATATTGGACACTTCTCCCAGTACCATTGCATCAGCTTATTCTACTGAGTACAGTGAGATCAGCTGTGAAGGCCAGTCTATTGCATCATCTCATTCTGAGTACAGTGTGATCAGTTGTGAAGGCCCACCACTTTAGCTTCTTAACCTTGAATTATCTTCTGTCTCCTCAATTTCTACTTAAAAATATATATATATTGTGCCTCTTCCTACATCATTTTGCTGCTTGTGCTTAGGTGTTCAACTGCATTTAGTTTGCCGCATTTGTTACTGCTTGTTGGTAGCCTGAGTAAATTGATGACAGTATTCTACTGAATTGCTGCTTTATTTGAGCATTTTTTACTGTTGTGATTGTGAGCTAATTTATCACATCTGCACTGTTTTAAAGCAATTTACTGATTACCTGCATTTTATTACTCTTTAACTGTATTTCATTGCTATTTACTGCAACTCATTACTGTTTCACTGCATTTTACTGCACTTCATTACTATAACTGTATTTTTTTGACTGTGAGTTCTGTTTTTGTCTGTATGTGGTTAATCTGTGATTTTTGTGAGTTTTACTATGTTCTTAACCCTTAAATTGAGTAGCATAGTCTGAATACAGGTTTTCTACACCCAGAGCTGTTTGTTTTTGACTTTTGTGTTTCTGGCAGCCATCTTGTATTTGCTGTTTGTGTTTCTGGCAGGCATCTTGTGTTGGTAGGGGCCTAGCTCCTCTATTAGTGAGAGTAGCAGGGCTGCTTGAGCCTTGTCTGGCACAGGTTGATTGGTAAAGAAAGCAGGGACTAGCAGGATTGGCTAGACTTCTGTGTTACTAGAATCATCTGTTTTTTTTGTGGTATTTAACCCCCACTTTTGAGCTGGTTTGGGCTTGTTTGCATGTCATGCACCACAGCTGCACTGGTTTTAACCCTTTGAGAGGTATTCCAGCTATAAATTTTCCCTTAGTAATACTTGTGTGATCACCTAGTAGTACTCTTAGACCTTCCACCATTTACCCCTTTAGCTCTCTCTGATTGGACAGTTTCCTATTGTTTCTCCTACCAATCTGGTTGATATGGGCATCCTGAGACAGTGTGGCAACTGCCTCATGTATACAGACAACCCTCTACTACCATCTAGGAACACAATTTGTGAGAGATGCAATTACATTAAGAACCTAGAGTCTATGCTCTTTCCCTCACAAGCCAGTATGTCTGGCACTGAGAAGGTTGTCAACACAAACACCACACCTCAAATACCACCCACATCTATACATTATACACCCACATATGTGAAGGTCCTGAACAAAAACATACCCAAACAAAAGAGACCTCCAAGGCAAAAACACAAGTGAACTCCACTGCCCACCACACCACACATAGTACACACACCTGTGTCTCACAGCCACTAAGGCCTAAACAATAAACCCAACATATTAATCATAGGAGACAACATTGTGAGACACACAGATGTGCCCCTCACCAGGCTGGATAAGGAGAAAGTCACTGTTAGTTGTTTGTCAGTTGCCAGAATTCGCCATATCACCCATGCACATAAGTCTCTCAACAACAGGTACTGTTATGACTTTGTCATAGTCCATGTTGGTGTGAATGACTGAGACATACCTCCCTGGGCTATATGAAGAGAGATATGGTCAAGCTCACTGAATATGTCCCAGGCAGGTATGTTCCTAGCCTTAAGCAGCATTCTACAGTCAACCAGAATGATGCTTCAATATAAACATCAAATGATTGACTTTAACAATTGGCTTAGTCTCTGGTGTCATTCCAAGGGGATTCAGTACCCAACAGCCTGGGAAGACATGATCGACAGACCACAATGTTTTGCCAGAGATGACCTTCATCTGTCTCCCTTGGGTTTCAGGCTTCTGGCAAAGGCTCTTGCCTCCCCCATAGTGCCTTTTTTTGGCAATGCCATGAGGTCAAAACTACCAATATGAAAATTTCATCAAAACACAAATTAAAGGTTATGCTGCTAAATGCTAGGAGTCTAAACATGAAACTGCACTCATTGCAAGCATTCTTAACCCCAGAAGATGCTGACATTTGTGCAGTCACAGAAGCCTGGTACAAAGCTGCAAAGAGCACCTTAGCCATACCAGGTTACTCATTCTGTCATACATTCATATTCCAAACCACAGGCAGCAAAGCAAAAGGAGGTAGAGTTGCAATATATATAAAAGACATACACATCTCCAGGCTGGTCAAACAGTATGATGCACAGGAGATACTCCAGGTGCAGTTAACCATTGACAAGACCCCTATTCAAATCATAGCTAGCTGCAGGCCCCCAACTTTGAACCAAAATGCCCACTCTACCTATCTGGACCGTTTCGAATCTGTCAAGATTCAACCCTTTACCCTGATATTGTGTGACTTTAATGATCCAACCGTAGACTGGAAGAACTACTCATGCCAAAACACAAATGTACAGAGATTCCTTGATTTTGTCAATGCAAATGGCTTGGACCAGCTGGTCGACACCTCCACAAGAGGTGATAATATCTTAGACTTGGTATTAACCAACATGAGTAACTAGTGCAGCATCCCTATAGTGTCACCCTCCCTGGTAAGATTCGACCACAAAGAGGTCACTTTCGAAGTCACCATCTACCCTGCCCCCCCCTCCGCCCCCAGCCAGCGTCAAACAAAAAAACTTCTCCAAAGCTGATTATAACCTTCTGAGGGAAGGTATAAACAGCTTCACAGTCCCCTCCATAGAAACTGGCACATATTTTGAAATCTACACCAAAGTACTATACAAGTATTTATTTAGCTGCATGGAATCAGGAATACTCAACAAGACAAAATCATCCTCCAAAAAGGAAGCGTAAACCTGTCTGGTGGACATCTGCAATAAATAAACTCTATAATAAAAGGAAAAAAATGTTGTCCAGGACCAAGAAGGAACAGGTGCCTAATTGGAAGCAATCTGTCCTTAGCCTGAACAAGCAAACAAGAGCACTAGTGAAATCTTCCAAAGCAAACTTTAAGTCTAAACTGGCCACATCTACTAAAGACAATCATAAGGCCTTCTTCACATATGTCTGCAGTTTCAAAAGAAGCACTCAGATCTGCTCTGAACTGGCGGTCAAGGACACCACATACACAAATGCCATAGATATAGCCAACCTGCTGGCAGACAGGTTCAGTGAAAACTTCACCCCTCTGTTCCCCCATCAGTAAATCAGGGCATCATCAGCACCTTCCTCCCTCCCCTTATCTCTAGGGAGGAAGTCATCACTGCCCTCTCAAAGGCAAAAAAAATACAGACTCCATGGAACCTGATAACATCCACATTGCATCCTACATGAACTCTGGCAGGAAGTGGCAGCACCATAAGGCACCCTATTCAATGAAAGCCTGAGTACTGGCTTTGTCCCTGCCAAATGGAGGACAGCCACTGTCATCCCTTTGTACAAAGGTGGAGTGTCCAATGATCCAGGAAATTATAGACCCAGCCTAACTAGCCTAATCTGCAAGGCCATGGAATGAATTATCATGGATCTCATTAACAAGAACATTGGCAACCTCCAAACACTTGATCCCACACAGTCTGGTTTCGTCAAAGGGAGGTCATGCCTGTTAAATTTGGTCGACTTCTTTGAGACAGTAACCAAAGCCATGGAAGAGGGGAAGACAGTGCACACCACCTACCTTGACTTGGCCAAAGCCTTCAATGCTATTCCCCACTCTGGTATAATAGATAAACTCTCTCAACTAGACATCAGTCCATATGTTACCAGATGGGTAGCAAACTTGCTCACTGATAGAACCCACCTAGTCAAAATACAGGAAGCCACCTCAAGCAGTAGACTCATAATGATTGGTGTACCCCAGGGATCGGTCTTGGGGCCTCCGTTGTTTGGGATATACTTTTCTGAGGTGCAGGCCAAAACCAATAGGCTATGTCTGACCAGGTTTGCAGATGACTGCAAGCTGGGCACTGTCATTAAATCCCCTAGTGATGTGAACATCCTCCAAGAGGGTCTCACCCAAACAAATGACTGGTGCCAGAAACATGGCCTCAAACTGAATGCTGAAAAATGCATCATCATCCCCTTTGGGGAGATTGATGTCCCTACAAATTATCACATTAATAACAAGGTCCTAAGCATGCACCCAGTCGTGAGGGACTTGGTCACCCAGGTTGATAGCAAACTGACATTTGACCACCATATTGCCTGCATTGTACGGAAAGCTTTCTACATGGCCCATCTCATTAGTAAGGGTATCTCATCCAGGGACAAGGAGGTCATAACATCCTTGAATTCTTCCCTTATAAGACCCATTGTTGAGTATAATGCCCCTTTCAGTAGTATGTACCTTACAAAGCACATGCAGCAGCTGGAGTGACCACAGAGGTTTCTCACCATGAGAATCCAGGGCATCAAACATCTACCCTACACTGATAGGCTAAAAGCCCTGTCCCTCTACTCAGTCTCATACAGACTCCTCAGCAGTGACCTCTGTCCAGCATACAAAGCAAGCTCAGACCCTGCCTTGATGGGACTGCTACACATCTGCAAGTCAAGCTCCACTTCAGTATCCAACACACGCGACCTCATCCTGGTCTATGACACCAATAGGATTTGTTGGAGGGAAAGATTTGTGTCCCAGAGACTCCCCCTTCTGTGGAATAGACTCTCTCTCCATGTCAAGCAGAGTACCTCATTAACCCTTTTTAAACGCAGCCTGGATAACTGGATGAGGAACAGAAAATACACCCCTGGGATTCCTCCTGTGTCCCTGCTGGACAGGGACATTGGGGGCTGACTTGTCAGAACATGGGCTAAATTCTTTGCTAGGCTTGTAAAGGCCTCAGGGCCAATAGCCTAGTAACTTCCTATGATCCTGTGAATAACAAACAAGATGGAAGTGGAACGTAATCCTATCCCTCATGCCAGGAGGCTGTGGTACTTTGGGAATAGATGATGTGCAGCAGCCATTTCCTAGCTGCTGTTTACATCTCTGGGTGTTGCAGGTCACTGGCATTCTAACTCATCTGATGCCTGATTCTCCACCCTGAGTGGCCCCTCAGTATCTGAACGACTTGGAAAATATTGAGAAATTGTGAAAACCCTCACTATGACATTTTTGTTTCCTTGACCAGCACCAAATGTGACACCATTTTCTCCCCCTCAGTTCCATCACTGGAGACTCCCCCAAGGAATAATGACACTCAGAAGTGGCCACCTTGATCAGTCTACACTTTTTCACCATTTTCTTCTGTGACAATGCTCCTTCTGATGGCAAAACGTCACAAAGCCAAGGTCATCCTCATGACACATTATTGGATTCAAGAACTCTGTTTCCCTCTGTTACTGCCTCATCTTTTGGAGAATCCCCTGTTCTTGAGATCCACAAGGACATCACTTACCTACCCACTGTACAAGATTTACCCAGACTCATACCCCTGTGGCTGGCCACTTGGCTTCTCCTCTTGTAGTAATTGCCATTAATTCTTGTTTTCTGATGGGATGGTCCCACCTCTCAACTGTCCAGCTTCATATTTTTGGTTTGTTCTTCATAAAATGTGTGGTTTTGTGGCAGATCAGTGAGAACTGAATTCAGCAAAAATACTAGACATTTGAGTTTCAAACTTCATATCCTTCAGTAAATGCATGGTAACGCAAAAGCTTTTATTCTAGCAACTTTTCTAAGTTTATAAGAACAATATTTAAAATCTGTCCCAATTGTTGAGCCTTTGCTTCCCCATTATAACTTCCTGTGCTAGGAGGTTGAGAGGTATGATGGTCAATATCCTGTCATCCTCTTAAAAGACGACACTAATATAATGTATAAGAGCAAATGGAAATGTTTTTTATACCTGGGCTAATTCAATTATTTTTACCATTTTCAACTTATTTTCTTGTGGTTCTGGACTATCTTGCAGATATATTTGAAACTGGGCTCATTTATTCATATATTAAAGTACATTTAGCAGCAGTTACTAATTTTTATCATTCCCAATTGTAATGAAGCCTGTAATACACTAAGATAATGTTACCCAGTTTTCTAAAAGAAAATGAATAGAAGGTAAACCAGCTGTTTTGGAGCAGTGTTAAATTTAAATAAATATGTGCAAGTACTTGTTTAAAGGGTAAAAGCTAAAAAAGATGGTTGCATTGTACTTGCCTTTTTCAGTTAGGCATAATGTTTAACTCAAAATAGTAAAATTGTACATAATTGTGCATTTGATTCTGTGAAAATGTATTTCATTTTCTAAAGCCACAGTCCTTCTTTTAAAAAGGACTGTCTGATAAATTCAAACAGATAGCCAACAGTTACAAAATGTTACTGAAGACTCAAAACCTGCAGTTTTGTTGGTGGAGCATACCTTGGGACAGATATCAAATTGCAAAAATATTGCCTGTAAGCTGTAGAGTCTGAAATCCTGTTTTGAACAGAATTTTGAACTTGAATGAAACAGCAAGAGAAAGTATATCTTTTGTCCAGGAGCAGTTAGAATTTAAATGCTTAATGTTTTTTTTTCTTCTGACCATCTTTAGCTGTTTTTAATAGGTTCATAGGTTCATAGGTTCATAGGTTCATACTAGGCTATCTGCCCAAGGGCATTTATAAGCCTAGCCCATAGTTATGTGGCTTTCGCCACCCCTTTAGTTTGAATAAAAACTATGCCTATCATTTTGCTGTGCCTCTGTCAAGCAGTGACGCTGAAGTAATCCCTGGGGTATATCTGCAATCTCCCATCCATTGGTCAAGATTCCTCTTGAACAAGACCAGAGAGGTGCTCTGCCTCACATGTACCGGGATTTTGTTCCACAGCATAGGGAGTCTCTGGGTGATGAATCTGTCCCTCCAGCATGTTCTATTTATAACCGTGTCAAGGTTTAAGTCTCCGGCCCTTGTGGTTCTGAGGGATCTAGATTTTTGAGGTGAAGCATATTCATCAAATCTGGGTTTGACATGGCCTTATATGTCAGGCACAGGTCACCTCTGAGCTATGAGACTGAATAGAGCTGGAGTTCTTTCAGTCGGGCAGCATAAGACATATTTTTGAGACCCTTTATCCTTTTGGTGAGGAACTTTTGGGGCCTTTCAAGCTGCAGCAGGTGTCTGGTCAGATACATTCGAACGGGCATTGTACTCAATCATAGGTCTAATAAGTGATGAGTACAGGGGACGATGACCTCCCTTGATCTAGATGTGAATCCCTTCATGATCAGGTGGGTGATATAGAAGGTTTTCCTAACTACTTTAGCAACATGAGTGTCAAACGAAGGCTACTGTCAACCTGGGTCCCCAGATCTCTGATGACTTTTTCTGTGCTCAGTGGATTGCCACCTATATGGTAGCTAGGGTAGCCTTGTTTTTCCCAAAGGGTATGACTATGCATTTTTGGCTTAACTTCAGGCCATGGCTCTGGCACCAGTTATCCATTTCTGTGAGGCCCTTCTGGAGGATATCTGTGTCAGATGTGTTTTACTATGGCAGTTTGCAGTCATCTGCAAACTTTGTCAGCCATAACCCTCCTGTGTTTGCTTGTACTTCAGAAAAGTAGATGCCGAACAAGAGTGGACCCAGGACTGAGCCCTGTGGGACACCACTTGTGACAGGCTTTGAGTCTGACATGGCTCCAGCAACTCTGACCCTGTGGGTTCTGTCACTTAGCCAGTTTGCAACCCATCTTGTGATGTATGGGTTTACATTCAAGCTGATGAGTTTTTCGATGATACCTGAGTGGGGTATTGTGTCAAGGCCTTTGCCAGGTCGAGGTAGGCTGTATGGACTGCCTTTCCTCATCAATGGCCTTGGTGACTGTCTCGAAAAAGTCAACCAAGTTTAAGAGGCAGGATCTGCCTTTGACAAAGCCAAACTGAGTTGGATCCAAAGTCTGCAAGTTCCCTATGTCTTTATTTATGAGTTCCATTATGATCCTCTCCATGGCTTTGCAGATAAGGCTTGTCAAGCTAATGGGGCGGTAATTTCCAGGGTCTGTGGAGGCACCGCCCTTATGAAGTGGGACCACAGTATCCTGAGGTGAGGCTAAGATTAAACAGCTGTCCTAACTGTGGGTTTAATTCCTCATTGAGTTCATGAAGCACACAGCGGGGACACCATCCGGTCCCATGGATGCTGTGTTTTTGCCTTAGTGAGGGCAGTTCTCACCTGTTGGAGATGTTTGGGGCTACAATCCTCTGGAATAGATATCTCTCCTTTTGGGGAGGGGAGAAGTTTGCACTGAACCTGTCAGCCAGTATGTTGGCAATGTGTGTAGGTTCAGTAATTTTCACATCATTTTGAACTAATTCTGAGCATATCTGGGAGTTTCCTCCTAGGTTTCTAACATAGCTAAAGAAGGCCTTATGATTCTCTTTAGAGTCCTTGGCGATTTTTCTCTCAAAATTTGCCTTGGATGATTTTATGAGAGCTCTTAGTTTTTACTTATAATGATCAAAGGTGTCTTACCTTTCAAGGATTTTGCTCTATCTTGTAGTAGCTTCCTCCTTTTGTTGTAGAGCTTGTTTATGGCTGGGGTCCACCAGACTGGACGCTTGCCTTTGGTACAGAGAGTCTTAGTTTTGTTTGGGATTGCCTGATCCATGCAGTCCTGTAGGTGCTGGTAGAAGGCATTTGTAAGTGATTCAGCGGTTTGAGTAATGTTTACCACTGGCTCAGGGGCCTTAAAGGAGACCACACTAGTTTTAGAAGTGTGAAATCGGCTTTTGAGAAGTTTTTCACTGTGGTCTTTTTGTTTCAGGTGGGGCGGATGAGGACCTCCAGCGAGATTAGTTTATGATCTGATCTCACCAGTGAGGGGTATACTTCGGTGTTGAACATTTTGATCCCATGTTCGTGATGATGAGATCAAGTATGTTTTCTCCTCTTGTGGGGATGGTGACTAGTTGTTCCATGGCATTTGAGTTTATGAACTCCAGGAATCTTTGGGTTAGAGTGTTCGGGCTTGAGTAGTGTTCCCAGTCTATATTAGGGTAGTTAAAGTCACCTAGTATGATGGTGTTTGGAGATACATTTATCCTCCAATGTTTTCAGGAAGGCCATGTGAGGTTCCTGAGTTTGAGAGGGTGGCCTGTAACATGCTACAAATTGCAGAGCAGTCTTGCCTATGGTTAATTGCACCTGGATGGTCTCCGATGCATCATGCGTTGCCACCAACCTTGAGGTGTGGGTGTCCTTTATGAATATGGACACCCTCCTTTCTTGGTGTTGTCCGGATTTTGGGGCCGGAACGCATGATATGAGGTGAAACCTGTTAGTGCTGGGGTGCTCTCAGGAGCCTTGAACCAGATTTCTGTCACAGCACAGACATCGATGTTCTCCATATTGAGAAGGGCCTCGTGCATCTTGAGATTGAGACTTCTGGCATTGAGCAGCATTACCCTTAGTTTTTCCTTTTTGGTGTTCTAGGGTGGTAGGTTTAGAATTTGAGCCTTGCCTAAAAAGGCACTATGGGGTGGCAAGAGCCTTTGCCAATATCCGAAGCCCAGGGTGACAGGTGCAAGCCTAGTCCAGCATGTCATCCCAGGCGGACAGACATTGGATCCCTTTGAATGACACCAGAATTTAAGCCAATTATTAAAGCTGATCATCTTATCACTGTATTGTGGCATCATTCTAGGTGAAGGTAGGATACTGCTCAAGGTCAGGGTCATACCTGCCTGGGCTACATAATCAGAGAGCTCCTCGATGTCCCTTTCATGTAGTCTCAGGTCGTTGACACCAGCGTGGACAATGACTGAGTCGTACTTGTACCTGCTGTTGAGAGACCTGAGTGCTTATGTGGCGGATTCTAGCGCCTGACAGGCAGCTTACTGTGACCTTCTCTTTACTCAGTCTGGTGAGCGGGACGTCAGTGTGTCTGACTATGGAATCACCAATGACAAGTGTGTCTGGCATTTTGTTTGGCCTTAAGGGCTGTGACTGTTTGACACTCTGACTGTGTGGTCTATGTGTTGCATGTGTTGGGTCGTGAGGTGGTAGTTGTTTGGGTGTCTGCTTTGGTGGCCTCTGCTGTTTTGGTAAATTTTTGATCAGAGCCTCCGAGTATGTCTTTGTGTGAGTATGTGTATGATTTGAAGTTGTGATGGTACCATGTGTGACTGGGTATGTATTGTGTGTGGTTACCTTCTCCTCCTGTCTGGTCTTGCCAGTCCTATGTTGAGAGAGCTCAGCCTCCAGTTTGGCCGTATAGTTGCATCTCTCGCATGTATTTGTGTTTTGTGGGAGAAGGAGAGGATTGTCTGTGTACATGAGGCAGTTGTAACATTGCCTCAATATTCCCAGGTTCACCAGTTGAGCTGGAGTTTTATTTTTAATTTCTTGTACACTCTTTTACTGTTTGCATATTTGCTTTCAAGTGTGCTGTCTTAATTATTTTATATCAAGTAAATAATTTAATTGTTCAGCTTTAACTGATTGTGGCTGGTGGTTTATTTATTGATAAGGGTTTATGCATTTTACTAGTGTATCCAACTCTTTGGTGGCAACCATTTTGAAGAATGACTGCTCAAAACTGTTTGCTACCATTTACTTTAAAATTTGACAAAGAGGGAGTTGGTACTGGGGAATCACAATCCCTCCATTCTGAAAATATTGTGTGTGTGTGTGTGTGTGTGTGTGTGTGTGTGTGTGTGTGTGTGTGTGTGTGTGTGTAAAATAATTCTGATCAAGCTTCAGTTACTGTTGGTAGGTTGTTCTGAAAGGCACTGGGTTTAATCTAAAGTAGAAGAAATCATGAGGAACCAGAGAATATAACTGATCTGTGGAGAGCATAGATATTATTGGGTGCATTGCTGATGGCAGCACTGCAGATTTACTTGTATCCCTTTAAGGTCAATTGCTCTTTTTATTTTAATGAGTACCAGTGGCAGGTGTCTGTTTCTCTGTTTTTTAAACTACTTAATCTAGACTCATTTCTATTTTTGCTTGCAGATTAACCAAAACAACCATCACATAACTATCTAAGGTCATGTTTCACAACCCAAACTTGCTAACAACCTTTAATATATCCATTGTACGTGTCATTCTTTCTCAAGTACCTATCACTTTGTTAAAAACATATTTCGCCTAACATCTATTCATCGAACTGAATCCATCAACCACTATTTTGGCGAACAGTGAAATAACTGAAATTTTTCCCAGGGAAGGAAGTTAGTTGGCTGTTGTTGCAAATGTGCCCTTTTCCCCAATGTAGTGTGATTTCGTAGTTAGAATATGTAATTAGGGGAGGTGGGGGGGGGGGCACAGCCCCCCACCTTGGTGGGTTTAAAATCATGTTGTTTTTGTTGTGGTCACTGTGGTGGCCAAGTAGCTTTATTCACTAGGAAAAAGTTTTGATGATTCAACTGTTTGCTGAAATGGTGTTTGATAGATTCAGTTCAAAGAATTGAAAAAAAGAATTGTGCTGTGATGTGATTTATATAGATTTAACTTCAGCATTTGAGAGGGTCATGCACAAAACACTGATCAATAAATTAGTACAACTAGGTATTGATGTACTGTTGATAAGATGGATAGCTGCATGGCTTACAAATAGGACATGGCAAGTATCACACACCAACTGGCCAGGTGAAATCCTTGGTTACAGTCAAGGTGTCCCACAGGGCTCTGTACTAGGCCCATACTTGTTTAGATTGCATCTTTCAGACCTTACTTTTTCATCTGAGGTGTTCTACAGTCTATATGCTGACGACCTGAAATTGGGTAAACTGATTACAAGTGTTACAGATAAAGCATGTCTGCAAAATAATTTGACTAAATTGACCATTTGGGCACAGGAGAATAATATGTTGATAAATACATCAAAAACTAAGCTATAAGATTTGGGAGACATAAACTGAAAGGTGAATATTTAATACAGCACACAGTGAAACTGTAGACTAATTTAAGGACCTGGGAATATGGCTAAATTCAGCTATGAGTTCTTCTAATCATATCAACCAGTTGGCTAATGATAGTTATAGAACTATAGATTGTATAAAATGTTTTATAAAGTCTAGGAAATCAAACATAATGAAGTCATTGTTTGTTAGTTACATTAGACCCAAACTTGAGTATGGAATAACAATATGGAAACCCTATAGGAAAACAAGCATGAATAAACTGGAACGAGTACAGCGGAAATATACTAAGGGCATCCATGGATGTGAAAATCTAAGTTATTATGAAAGAATAAAATATCTGAACTTGTACAGTGTCTCTTACAGATATTTAAGAGGAGATCTTTTTCAGGTATATAGGGCATTTAGGGACAACTACCTCTGGGAATGTTTGGGGTTATCAGAAAGTACTAGAGAATCGTCAGATAACCTATGTAGAAGACTCTATAGGAATGAAAAGTATACTAATTGGTTCTCTGACAGAGTAGCTGATGCATGGAACAGACTACCAAATTACATTAAAGCAAGTACTAGTTTAGATATTTTTAAGAACAGCCTGGACATTTATTATTTGGCATATTGGCAGGCTAGAAGGGTTTTAATGCCTGTGCTTGAAACATTTGTATGTATGTATGTAAGAATAGTGGTTTGGCAAAGTAAGTTTTCGACAAAGTGATATAGACCCTCTTTCTTAGTGTTCGCTCCAGAAATTTGAGAATCTCTACCCACTAGCAAAAATCCAGAAAGCAGCTTAAATAATACCTGTTTAATGCGTCTTTAGAGGTGGCATAACTTAAGAGCTTAGTTTAAAACATTTTTTTTGTTTCACATGTATTATAATGTGTTAATCTACTACATTGTCCAGAGGAATGACCAATACAGTTCACAACTAGAACTCTTCCTTCTTAGCCATTCCTGTTCCAGATTTTCTTCCTTCTTCTCCATTCCTTTTTCATGATTATCTTTTCAATCTTTACTTTATACCCCATTTTCTCTTAACAGACTTCCCACTCTCTAAAGTTGTTGTGTCTTTCGGCTTTTCCCAGTTAGGGGTCGCCACAGCGGAACTCCAGTCCACTAATGATTGGTAGTTGATTTTTATGTGCCGAGTTACCAGCCACGCACAACCTTCAACGAAGCTACGCCCATTCACGCATGTCTCCACGCAGAAGACGGTCTAGCTGAGAATCGCACTGGACAGCGTCTTACTGTGAGGCGACAACGCTACCGCAGCACCACCACCACGGGTCCACTTCCCACTGTCTAAAGTACTATCTATTAAATTCCAACCTTTTCATAACTTCTGAATTTTACACATACTGTAAATGCAAAAACTGGTAACTCATATGATGGTTTAATTATGAAAAATGTGCTATCATGTATAGGGTGCTAATGTTGTACATATGTATATATTTCTAGTTTTCCATCTGGCAATACTTTACCGATCTATATGTATGTGTCATATGATGGTTGAAATGTGAAAAATATATTATCATGAATAGTTTGCTTTTATCATGGTGTGGATGGGAGGAGAAATGGCGTAGGAGTTATTCTGAAGGAACAGTATGCTAAGAGTGTTTTGGAGGTGAAAAGAGTGTTGGACAGAGTGATGTTTATGAAGCTGGAAATTGATGGTGTAATGATGAATGTTGTTAGTGCATATGCTCCACAAGTTGGGTGTGCGATGGATGAGAAAGAAATATTTTGGAGTGAGATGGATGAAGTGGTGATGACTGTACCCAAGGGTGAGAGACTGGTCATTGGAGCAGATTTCAGTGGGCATGTTGATGAAGGGAACAGAGGGGATGAGGAAGTGATGGGTAGGTATGGTGTTAAACAAAGGAATGCAGAAGTTCAGATGATAGTGGAGTTTGCGAAAAGGATGGACATGGCTGTGGTAAATACATATTTTAACAAGAGGGAGGAGCATAGGGTGACATACAAGAGTGGAGGAAGATGCGCACAGGTGGATTATATCTTGTGTAGGAGGGCCAGTTTGAAGGAGATTGGAGACTGTAAAGTGGTGACCGGGGAAAGTGTAGTTAGGCAGCATAGGATGGTGGTTTGAAGGATGACGTTGGTGATCAAGAAGAGGAGAAGTCTGAGGGCTGCACCAAGGATCAAATGGTGGAAACTGAAAAAGGGTAATTGTGAGGTGTAGTTCAGGGATGAGTTAAGACAGGCACTGGGTGGCAGTGAAGAGTTACCAAATAGCTGGGTAACTACAACAGAGCTAGTAAGGAAGACTGCTAGAAAGGTGCTTGGTATGACAACTGGACAGAGGAAGGACGACAAGGAGACGTGGTGGAATGAGGAAGTACAGGAGAGAATACAGAGAAAGAGGTTTGCAAAGAAGAAGTGTGATTGTCAGAGAGATGAAGAAAGTAGACAGGAGTATAAGGAGATGAGGTGCATGGCAAAGAGAAAGGTGGTTTAGACTAAGGGTAAGGCATATGAAGAGTTGTATGAAAGGTTGGACACTAAGTAGGGAGAAAAGGACCTTTACCGATTTGTCTAGACAGAGGGACTGAGCTAGGAAAGATGTGCAACAGGTAAAGGTGATAAAGGATAATGAGGGAAACAGACTTACAAGCAAGGAGAGTGTGTTGAGCAGATGGAAAGAGTACTTTGAGGGGTTGATGAATGAAGAGAATGAGAGGGAGAGACGGTTGGATGATGTGGGGATAGTGAATAATGAAGTGCAATGGATTAGCAAGGAGGAAGTAAGGATAGCTATGAAGAGGATGAAGAATGGAAAGGCTGTTGGTCCAGATGACATACCTGTGGAAGCATGGAGGTGTTTAGGTGAAATGGCAGTGGAGTTTTTAACCAGATTGTTTAATGAAATCTTGGAAAGTGAGAGGATGCCTGAGGAATGGAGAGAAAGCATTTTGGTAACAATTTTTAAGAATAAGGGTGATGTGCAGAGCTATAGTAACTACAGAGGGATTAAATTGATCAGTCACAGCATGAAGCTATGGGAAAGAGTAGTGGAAGCTAGGTTGAGAAGGGACGTGATGATTAGTGATCAGCAGTATGGTTTCATGCTGGGAAAGAGCACTACAGATGCAATGTTTGCGCTAAGAGTGTTGATGGAGAAGTACAGAGAAGGTCAGAAGGAGTTGCATTGTGTTTTTGTCGACTTAGAGAAAGCGTATTACAGGGTGCCTTGAGAAGAGTTGTATTGTATGAGGAAGTCAGGAGTGTCAGAGAAGTATGTAAGAGTGGTACAGGATATCTACGAGGGTAGTGTGAAAGTGGTGAGGTCTGTGGTGGGAGTGACGGATGCGTTTAAGGTGGAGGTGGGATTACAAAAAGGATCAGCTCTGAGCCCTTTCTTATTTGCAATGGTGATGGACAGGTTGACAGACGAGATCAGACAGGAGTCCCCGTGGACTATGATGTTTGCAGATGACATTGTGATCTGTAGTGAGAGTAGGGAACAGGTGGAAGAGACCCTGGAGAGATGGAGATATACTCTAGAGAGAAGAGGAATGAAGGTCAGCAGGAATAAGACAGAATATATGTGTGTGAATGAGAGGGAGGATAGAAGAATGGTGAGGATGCAAGGAGTAGAGGTGGCGAAGGTGGATGAGTTTAAATACTTGGGATCAGTAGTTCAGAGTAATGGTGAGTGTGGAAGAGAGGTGAAGAAGAGAGTACAGGCAGGATGGAGTGGGTGGAGAAGAGTGTCAGGAGTGATTTGTGACAGACGAGTACCAGTAAGAGTGAAAGGGAAGGTCTACAAGAGGGTAGTGAGACCAGCTATGTTATATGGGTTGGAGACAGTGGCATTGACAAAAAGGCAGGAGTTAGAGCTGGATGTGGCAGAGTTAAAGATGTTAAGATTTGCACTGGATGTGACGAGGGTGGACAGGATTAGGAATAAGTATATTAGAGGGTCAGCCCAGGTTGGAAGGTTTGAAGGCAAGGCCAGAGAGGCAAGATTACGTTGGTTTGGACATGTGCTGAGGAGGGATGTTGTGTATATTGCTAAGGATGAAGCTTCCAGGTAACAAGAAAAGAGGAAGGCCTAAGATAAGGTTTATGGATGTGGTGAGAGAGGACATGCAGGTGGTTGGTGTGACAGAGCAAGATGTAGAGGACAGGAAGAAATGGAAACAGATGATCTGCTGTGGCGACCCCTAATGGGAACAGCTGAAATAAGATGATGATGTGTCTATCTTCAGTTTTCCAATTATCTATACTCTACCATTCTGTATGTATGCACACACACACACACACACACACACACACACACACACACACACACACACACACACACACACACACACACACACACACACACACACACACACACACACACACACACACACACACACACACACACACACACACAAAATTTGGTCAGCTAAGCAGATAGTCGAAAGATGTGGGAGATCCCACAATTTTTGGTTTGATAATATGCCCTTTCCTTGATATTGTGTGAGCTTCAAATTAGGACATATAATTAACAGGGGACATGAGGGGCTTACCCCTGCAAAAAATGATGGTTTTGTGTTTTTTAAATTTTAATTTGGAGTGCACTGTTGTTATTGCTTGGCACTTGATTAGTAGCATGTCATCATTTGCATTTTCAAAGCAAAAACAAAACGTCAGTAGGAAAAACCACTTTAATATCGA
>NC_056737.1:195873943-195909492 GCF_019279795.1 Protopterus annectens
TGTTATCTGCATTTCCCCCTGGCCACTGCAAATTAGAGGTATCTGGCCTTGGAACCCATCTCACTTAAGAATGGTTTTGGTCCAGGGAACATGCCAACTTTGTGGACTTGGTGGGGGGGGGGGTCACATCAGTTTTCTCATAGGGAAAAAAATTAATTCTGAGAAGCACAGACAGCAGAAGCCACTCTTGAGGTACAAACAGTCAGTTACATTGTGTCATGACAGTTGTTGGAACTGGTGTTTCACATCTAGTAAACTAGTGTTATTCGTTCCGTTTTTCTAAGCATCATATAATGGGTGATTTTTTTCATCATTTATAACTATCACGATTACTAGTTTAGCTTCTGACATCATATATTTTTTCACCTTATAGGCTTCATAAAAGCAGACCTCAGACGGCAAAGAGCTAATTTTGATGTCTCAGGGACTGTAAGTATGCTGTAATCACTCTAATCTGACATTGACTTTATACTTTTCTTTGCTATGTGTTTGCATGTATGTCTCTGCTGTATGTAAAACCCACTGTCATTGGCAATGTAGTCAGAATTAATTTGTACAGTTAATGATGCATTCACAAACTTAAAAACATTTCTGTCATTAGTTTTAAATTCTTTTACTCTCTTGCTTTATGGAAAAGCTGCTTACAAAAAAAATTATACATAGTATATTTTGATGTTGCTTGTAACATTTCAGTACATCTAATCTGAACATAATTTGCAATGTTTTTTTAAAATGGAGAAATTGCAGAGAAATGTTTTGCCCTCTGCTTGTCATTTGTTCTCTTTTCTGGATCTCCTTTAAACAGTAACATTCAGCATATCTACACCCTTCATTTAAATTACAAGGACATCTGAGTGAGTGTTGTATTTAATGTCCGGATGATCTTCGTCAAAAACTGTTATGGTGCTCCCTTGTTGCTATTTATATATTTATTTATTTATTTATTTATTTATTTGTTTGGTGTTTGTTAGCTGGGTTATAGAGTTGATGCAGTATCCTTTTTAGCCTCTGTCTGGGCTAAGGGATTCCACTTACTTTTTTTAGTGAAACAAAGCACCTATCCATGCTCAAAGTTTATATTTATTTATATGCCATTTGTTTATTGGGAAATTCTGACTGGGATAATGTCCCCTTTTCGTTGGAGGCCGAAGGCAAAAAGCTTCACCTTGACATAGTGTGATTAAAGTTAAAGTTATTACAAAACCTAATACCAAAAAGCAACACATTAATGAAGTGAAAAAATGACAGTTCGTACAATGTGAACTTTTTCATACATAGTGCAAATATTTGGGCAGATATTGCAAGCTGAAAAAGAACACTGCCAATAGTTAAAGAATTCAGAAGGTGCAGTTCATAGATGACATTAAACACACTGAATACACTCTTTGGAATGGTGATCACTAGATAATATAGCCAGGGCAAAACTGTATTTGTCTTTTAATCAAGAAATAGATTGAATAAGTTCAGACAGGAGAATCAGAAAGAAATTAATAGCCAAACTACATGCTATATACAGATCTATAAATATCTATTCCACATGAAGTTGGACTGGAGACAGTAACTTTTAAGTGATTCCTGCTTGAAGGATTTTAGGGGTTTCTTGTTACAAATAATTGAAACATTTCTTAAACAAAAATATATTTTATTTTGAAAATGAATGCTGTCTACAGTTAAGGGTACTACTATGAGTGCAATGTTTACTCCCATTTATGCGGATGTTTTCATGGAATTTTGTGAATGCTGTTATATTTGTGACAATGCTTGAAATGCATTTTAGCCTAGGATAGTAATGTGGCAGCATTTCCTTGATGATTGTTGGCTTTTATGAAAGGGGGATTTAAATAAACTTTCAGCTTTTTATAAAATGTTTGAACAACAAACATAAGGGGATTTCTGTCACAGAAAACTATAGTCTATTTATTATAAATTTTCTAAATACTAATAGCACAAAACTCCTCAGTGGTACTATTAAAACTGCTTTAGACCGGAAGCCATTTGCAAGAAATGTATTTTTGTCCAAAAAGAGCTGCCATCCCAGTTTTATGAAAAACAGCCTTCTGACTTCTGATTGTTGGGTGGCACAGTGATGCAGTGGATAGAGTCATCACCTCACAGCAAGAGGTTCTCCGATTCAATGATCGGCTGGGGTGCCTTTTGTGTGGAGTCTGCATGTTCTTCCTGAAGCTTTCCTGTGGGTACTCCAGTTTCCTCCCACATTCCCAAAAACAGCATGTATTAGCATCAGACAATTTTTTCTAGACTAGATCTGAATAATTGTAAGCTTGCCTACAAGAAAGGGAAGACTTTAGGAAATATTTTAGCCATGCCCAAGAAGTTTCTCATTCATTCTTTGATACTAACCAAACTAACAGGTAGTAGTCTGTGTAGACATGATAGCATTTGCACGATTATTGTCTTTCAACATCAGAAGTCTCATCACATGCAGCACACAAAATGTGGTTTATTCAAATACTTGTACATGCGGGGCCTTCTACTTAGGGCAAACCTCCTGCCATTTAGTCATAGGATCTCATTCCATTTGAGTGATTTGAGGTGTGTGAAACAACAAAATGCCCAGTACAGGGATACACATACCTCTCAACCTGTTAGAGCAAGAAATCTGGACAAAGCCATAAATAAAAGTGGAACAAATGCTCAAAAATATGGATAATTTTTAAATATTGCTCTTACAGCCTTAGAAAGTTGATAGAATGGCAGGTTTTGCATTATCATGAATTTTTGAAGGGTTTGAATTATGAAACGCAAATGTTTGTCATTATTTTCTAACTTCAGTCTTTAATGGTTTGCCACTAATTTGCCAGAAAAATCACAATTTTATGAAAAAACTGACCAGAAATATGAGGCAAAAATCTGGACATTCTGCGAAAATCTGTACAGTTGAGAGGTATGCATACATTTAATACATTCCACTACATAGTTTATTTTTATTGGTGTTGACATGATTTAGACAAATAATTTAATCAAGTCTGAGGTTAAATAGGCACTTGATAGGAAAGAAAGAGTGTGGATGCTAACTTTGGGTGCTTTACGCTGAATCAGACTAAACATATGATCTTTGAAGTTGGAAGTTTTTGTAGTATTAAAAGGTATGTGCATGTTTCACCACTTGATGGCAGCAGTGATTGATTGTTTCATTCACTGTACCATACTTATTTGTAGGAAATTCTGTTGCTGGAAGGATTTTTAAAGCAGCATGTGTCTTGTGCATCATTTACTACTTGATGGTAACATCGATTTTTTTATTTTGTTCAAAATATCTTTAGCAGTTTCTGAATTTAAATGTAGTTTCTGGTATACGTTTGGATAATGGAAATTTTATTTGAAAATTTCCCACTGGACATATATTTTTTCAAGAATAAGTATAATACTAACAGTTTACAGTGATATGTTTTGATTATTAGGGCATTTTATTGACATTTGAAGATCAGCTGATATGTATTTCAATGGATAATATGTATTTAAAGATGTGTTTATCTGAAGTTTAATAGATATGCTGATGAATGCCTGAAGGCCAAACACTGGTTCATTCTGTTAATATTTGTCTTCCTTGCATTGGCGTCCTGAACAAAACTGGATTGTGAAAACGTCAAGGTGCAGGTTACTTCTGTGTTTGACTATATCTTTTGTCTTTCTGTGGACCTTCCAGTTCATGCTCCTCCTTTAAGTTTTGTACGTGTATATATATTATGTATATAGATGTATACATGTATATGTATACATGTATATGTATATATATATATATATATATATATATATATCTACACACACACACACACACACACACACACACACACACACACACACACACACACACACACACACACACAAAAGCAAATAGGATATATAAAATCAATGTGCAGAAACATCGATCACTTTACATCAATTTCTGCATTTCAAGACTTAAGTTTAAATGAAAACAAATGGTCAAAACTATATCACTCAGTCAATCGCAACATGAAAACAAACACTCTCCTTTTGTGATCATTTTACCACCCCACCCCCCCAAAAAATACTAACATTAAATTCAGATTCATATCTGAAGAGTGATACTGCTACAGAAAGGACTGAGATTAGGTTTAGGGTTAACTCACATGAGTAAGGATGGGCAGGAGGGACTTTAGCTGCCTAATGTTGAGCTAACCTCAACATCCATTGTTCTGCCTGCACTGGTTACATTAACACCCAGAATTCCATATAATCAGGAACAGTCTTGCACCATCTGGCTGAAACCCTCATGCCCAAGACCTTTGTCGGTTCCTGATTCCCTTCTATAATAGCATCTGGAAACTTCAAGTCTACCCCTGGCAGATACACATCCCATGTGAGTATTGCCATCTTCTTCACATCCCACTGATTTATTCTCACCTGCAATCTCTCATCCTGTTTCCTTTATTCTGTAGGTAGATGACACACTGTATCTGTCCACCACCCCCCTTCCTCTACATTAACTTCAAATACACTTAAACAGTTTTAAACCTACCAACTTTCTTTTTGCATTCTTGGTTTGAATTTATTTCTCTCCTCTTTGACCTCATATTTGTCATCCACATTTATAAAGATGGCAGTTCCATCTTTATGTCTCCCTTCTTTGCCATTCTGAACAACCTATACATAGCAACTCCATGTCTTAGCCTCCTCTTATCTTGGGTCTATATTTCTTTGATGTCAGCAAAGTCCGGTCTCCCTCCTCTCCAGAACTAGTGCTTGCAGCTGGCCCATCTTCCTATACAGAGTCCTTGAACTGCAGAGTTGTTCCATCCAGCCGTGCTCAGTCACCCACATCTGCTCCTCTGCTGTGTTGTGCAACTCTTGACTTCCTCTCTGTAGCCTGAATACTTGCATTTTTATGAAACTCTCTTGTCCATTCTATCATAGTCTAAAGGTATGGTATTGAGATCTACCGTTCTAATCTTACAGTAAGCACTGCTTTCCCTTCTTAGCCAAATTGCAGACCTCCCCATCATGCTACTTGTCCAAAGCCTTCCTTTCATGTTCACTTCCACTGCCTGCCCATCTTCTGGTTCCTTACCAAGCTGGATTCTGGTAGTAGTAACAATTCTGAGAAGGATGCCTCCACCCCTCTGTCCTATTATCTCTCTGCCTACTCCCTGATCCTTACTAAGTTTGTAGAAAGTATAAATAAAGTCTGCCTCGGAGTTTGTCATGACATTACTTTTGCCTGCACCATGATTTCTTGCACTATGAGGTTGATGGGTTTATTCCATCCCTCTCCCTCATAAGTCATAACCAGTTACAGGCATTGAATAATACCTGAGATCCTCGATGTATGTTAAAAAGCACCCTGTTGAACTAACTTATTAGCTAGCACAGTAAATTAATGCTGTGTTTACTGTGGCAAGGGCACAGGCATCAAACCCACCCCATTTGTAGCTGACTTCATGTTTTTTTGTTTTTTACTCTTTTTCTTTCTGTAAAGTAAATCCGTTATATTTAGTGGTGAGGCAAAAGACTAATAACTTCTGTGGAAAATGGAAGGGAACAGTACTGGAACCCATTTTAGTGCTTTTAAGACACACTACTTATACTGTCCATGGTGTCAGTGGTTCGCTACACAACAATTCTTTTAAGGTAAAGTATCCCTGGTGTCTAGTGTTTTCCCTGACCCACATTTCATATCAGTGGCATCAAAGCACAAAATTCAAGAATAATCCCTGGTGTGTAGTGTTCCCTGACCCACGTTATGTGTCAGTGCCGTTAAAGCATGCAGCTTAAAAGTAATTCCTGGTGTCCAGTGGTCCCCCATCACAGTTTAGTTTAAGTGCCATTAAGGCATGAAACATAAGCCTTCTCCCTGGTGGCTAGTGTTTCCCATCCTGATGTCTGATCTGTGTAAGTACCATTAAGGTACAATGATGTACTGTTATCCACAGTGGCTAGTGTTTCCCACCATGTAGAGTTATCCCTTGTTCCTAGTGGGCCCTCCTAACCCACAAGTTATATCTGGTGGATAGTGGTGTGCCTGACCCAATGTTTCCAGATTTGCTCGTTAGTCTAAGAGTACGTGCAGGTATAAGGGCCTCCACCCCAACCACACGTAAATTCACACATTCATTCAATACACACAAAAGTGTGTGTGTGTGTGTGTGTGTGTGTGTGTGTGTGTGTGTGTGTGTGTGTGCGCACATGCACACACACATGCATACACACTCCACACAATTGCACTTACTGACACATGCACCTATGCACACACACTTAACCTATGCCCTCACTAAATCCCCCCAATGCTACCTCCCAATCAGACACATACAAACACATACCCTCACACATGCAGCTCCTCACATACAGTCAGGCAGACACCCTTAACGTTATCTGGCCACTAAACATCCCAGCACATACCTTTACTGCAATGGATGAGTACTACAAATGGCCAAGAGTGGCCATGCTAATCTACACAGCCAGGCAATTCTCTGAATTTCTCAGCTGTTTAAATGCCCTACTCAGGCAGTTCTGGGAGGGGGGAACCACATAGCAAATTAGTATATGCCTCTCCCCAAACTGCCTTAGCATGACCGCTAAGACAGCCCACCGAGATGCTTCAGTTCTTCATGCAAACGCACCATGACAGGGCTGCTTCTGAATGCAGAAAGTTTACAGTGAGGTTTAGACAATGTGTATACCTAGTGATAACCTTTCCTAATTTCATAGGAGGTTACTAGGCTATTGGCCCTGAGGCCTTTATAAGCCTAGCCAAGAGTTTATCCCAAAAAAGCTCAGTAGAACCAATGAGTACTTACTTCAAGCCCTAGACCAGCCAACTTTTACCAGACAGTAGCCAGTCAACAGCAATTACTCTCACTAAAGTGAAGAAAGGCTTCTGCTAAGCCAAGATGGCCTGGAACATGTGCTCAGAACAAACAAACACTGCAAACAAACAAACAGGCCCCAGAGACAGCATACCTGAACAGGGCTGTGCTACAGCTACTAGCTACACTATTTTAGTCAGAAAACACTACAGAAATGTTTATCACAGCAGACAAACAGCAGTGAGCCACTAAATTAAAGTTTTAAACATTTAAATGAGCAAGGGAACTATAGCTAATGCTTTTAACTGCAAACAAATCAGTTATATGATTTGGGCCATTGTCTTAACCTCTACTTTCCAACTGCCTTCTACTTATTTTATTTGCCATGCATTTTAGCTACTGTTAATTCAGTTAATTTCCAGTGCAAGCCAGCATCTGAGATTGACAGATGTTTGTTCCACTTTGTATATGTATTGAAACTGACACTTAAAAAATCCAGACTGTGTTTTGACAAACTGTTTAGTTTCTTTATCGCTATGATATGATCTATTTCCTAGTGCGGCAGAAGAACAGACCCAGTTCATGCTGTTTTTGCATTGTTCCGCCAAGCCTGTGGTCACTATATTCTTTACAGTCAGATTTATTAGGAAATGCCAGATACAGTACACCAGACATCTCAACCTTCCATCTCAAACGTATAGATCAAATAGTAAAATGTAGCATACTTACAACTTAGCAATAGGTTTTGTATGCTTGTAATCTTTAACTTAGTTCTTGTGTGCACATGGTCTGGAGCTTAGTGCTTGTGTGTGTTTAATCTAGAATTTAGTTTGTATTCCACTGTTATCAAGGGCAGTAAATTTATTTTATATGGAGACATTGTTGTCAAGAAGTAAACATATAGTTAGAGTGAAATGGTTTATGCTCTTATGAGCAGGCTGGCAATATTCCTGGACTGTTATGGACAATAGTTTTCATTTTTGTTTAAATAGCCACACATAACTCTTGAACTTTAAAAAAATGGATACATGTTTGCAATCATCATTGTGAAAAAAATCAGCAGATATACTAAGAACTGAGAATATTTTTGTTAAGGCTGATAAAAGATTGTTTTTCATGTCATAGCATCTTCTATATCTAAATTAAAAAACAGTCACTTTTCTGTGGCACATCCAGGTATCTGTTCCCTTCTGTGAACCACTGGTGTCCATAAAACCGATGATAATAAAGTCTGGCTAAAACAATAGTCATTTAGTCACTAAATGTCCCTGTGTCCTTTCTTAAACAAACTGATGTTATCCACTGATTTCTTAAAAGGCTAGGTGAGGTGTGATTCCAGTATCGCTCATTTATCTTCAGTAGTAACTGTACATTTCTGCTATTTGTGGCTTTTTGTTTAATTTTTATAAGCTTTGCTGCTAATTATAGCTTTATTTTCATGCTTTGCATTACTAATATATTTGTGCTGTTTTGTGTTAACTGTTTACCAGTTTAATTTGCTCTAGCTGTCATTACAGACCATAGCTACTGGGTCCATCCTTCCAGATTACGGCTTGAATGGTTCCACAGTCCCCTCACATCCTTCACAATCTGTTTACTAGTCTTAACAATCAAGGTAGGAGAGTCACAATTAATTATTTTTTAATCACACACTGTTTGTATGCTGGCACAAACCCAAAGTTTTCTTTCATCACAAGCCAAAATATTCAGATTTAAATGGGAAAAACTAAAATATTGTTTCATCTCATCTATATTCCAGTGAAATTTGCAGGGTATAAGTACTTAGAGTAGTTGTACAAGCACAGGACATTCAGCTAAAGCCTGGTAAATCAGAAGGGGTTAAGGACACAGACTTGTGGTCATTCAGTGAAAATATAAAATTGTCCAGGTTTAGATATTCTTTCTTTATTTTAGGTGAATATCTCAGGTATTAAGCTACACTATCATTTCATTCTTTTTTAACCTTCTTTTTGCAAAATGTATTTGTGATAAAAGTAATAGAAGAATGATAGTTACGCACATCACATTCAGATGATTAGTTACTTAATGGTTTATTTTATTTAGCATTTGTCATTTCATGAATAACCCAGCCACTGTGGGTGCACAAGCCACTGCATTTCTTTGTGCCGGCACGGATAAATGAGGAGGGTTTGTCAGGTAGGACATCCTGCGTAAAACTTGGCCAAATATGCCGACACCAGTAAATATTTACATACCAGATCGGTCGAGGCCTGGGTTAACAATGACCGCTACCAGTACTGTTAGCCAACAGGGTGCTGGCGGAAATTGGGCTACTGTTGGCCGAAGGAGAAGAGGTGGATGGCATGGCTGAAGGCAGGAAGAGAGGAGAAAGGCTAGGACTGTGGTAGTGAGGGTTGGAACTTTGAATGTTGGCAGTATGACTGGTATAGGGAGAGAGCTAGCCGATATGATGGACAGAAAGAAGGTTGGTATATTGTGTGTGCAAGAGACCAGATGGAAGGGGAGTAAGGCTAGGTGTATCAGAGGTGGGTTCAAATTGTTTTATCATGGTGTGGATGGGAGGATTAATGGCGCAGGAGTTATCCTGAAGGAACAGTATGCTAAGAGTGTTTTGGACGTGAAAAGAGTCCCGGATAGAGTGATGTTTATGAAGCTGGAAATTGATGGTATAATAATAAATGTTGTTAGTGCATATGCTCCACAAGTTGGGTGTACAATGGACGAGAAAGAAAAATTTTGGAGTGAGATGGATGAAGTGGTGATGACTGTACCCAAGGGTGAGAGAGTGGTAATTGGAGCAGATTTCAATGGGCATGTTGGTGATGGGAACATAGGGGATGAGGAAGTGATGGGTAGGTATGGTGTTAAACAAAGGAATGCAGAAGGTCAGATGGTAGTGGATTTTGTGAAAAGGATGGACATGGCTTTGGTGAATATGTATTTTAACAAGAGGGAGGAGCATAGGGTGATATACAAGAGTGGAGGAAGATGCACACAGGTGGATTATATCTTATGTAGGAGGGCCAGTTTGAAGGAGATTGGAAACTGTAAAGTGGTGACCAGGGAAAGTTTAGTTAGGCAGCATAGGATGGTGGTTTGTAAGATGACATTGGTGATCAAGAAGAGGAGGAGGAATGTGAGGGCAGCACCAAGGATCAAATGGTGGAAATTGAAAAAGGGTAATTGTGAGGTGGAGTTCAGGGAAGAGTTAAGACAGGCAGTGGGTGGCAGTGAAGAGTCAACAAATAGCTGGGTAACTACAGCAGAGCTAGTAAGGGAGATGGCTAGAAAGGTGCTTGGTATGACATCTGGACAGAGGAAGGACGACAAGGAGACATGGTGGTGGAATGAGGAAGTACAGGACAGTATACAGAGAAAGAGGTTGGCAAAGAAGAAGTGGGATTGTCAGAGAGATGAAGAAAGTAGACAGGAGTATAAGGAGATGAGGTGCATGGCAAAGAGAGAGGTGGCAAAGGCTAAGGATAAGGCATATGAAGAGTTGTATGAAAGGATGGACACTAAGGAGGGAGAAAAGGACCTGTAGCAATTGGCTAGACAGAGGGACCGAGCTAGTAAAGATGTCCAACAGGTAAAGGTGATAAAGGATAATGAGGGAAACATGCTTCCAAGCGAGGAAAGTGTGTTGAGCAGATGGAAAGAGTACTTTGAGGGGTTGATGAATGAAGAGAATGAGAGGGAGAGAAGGTTGGATGATGTGGGGATAGTGAATAATGAAGTGCAATGGATTAGCAAGGAGGAAGTAAGGATAACTATGAAGAGGATGAAGAATGGAAAGGCTGTTGGTCCAGATGGCATACCTGTGGAAGCATGGAGGTGTTTAGGTGAAATGGCAGTGGAGTTTTTAACCAGATTGTTTAATGAAATTTTGGAAAGTGAGAGGATGCCTGAGGAATGGAGAAATAGTGTTTTGGTACCAATTTTTAAGAATAAGGGTGGTATGCAGAGCTGTAGTAACTACAGAGGGATTAAACTGATCAGTCACAGCATGAAGTTATGGGAAAGAGTAGTGGAAGCTAGGTTAAGAAGGGACGTGATGATTAGTGATCAGCAGTATGGACTCATGCTGGGAAAGAGCACTACAGATGCGATGTTTGCTCTGAGAGTGTTAACGGAGAAGTACAGAGAAGGTCAGAAGGAGTTGCATTGTGTTTTTGTCGACTTAGAGAAAGCATATGACAGGATGCCTAGAGAAGAGTTGTATTGTATGAAGAAGTTGGGAGTGTCAGAGAAGTATCTAAGAGTGGTACAGGATATGTATGAGGGTAGTGTGACAGTGGTGAGGTCTGTGGTGGGAGTGACAAATGTGTTTAAGGTGGAGGTGGGATTACATCAAGGATCAGCTCTGAGCCCTTTCTTATTTGCAATGGTGATGGACAGGCTAGATCAGACAGGAGTCCCCGTGGGCTGTGATGTTTGCAGATGACATTGTGATCTGTAGTGAGAGTAGGGAACAGGTGGTGGAGACCCTGGAGAGCTGGAGATATGCTCTAGAGAGAAGAGGAATGAAGATCAGCAGGACTAAGACAGAATATATGTGTGTGAATGAGAGGGAGGATAGAGGAATGGTGAGGATGCAAGGAGTAGAGGTGGTGAAGGTGGATGAGTTTAAATACTTGGGATCAGTAGGTCAGAGTAATGGTGAGTGTGGAAGAGAGATGAAGAAGAGAGTACAGGCAGGATGGAGTGGGTGGAGAAGAGTGTTAGGAGTGATTTGTGACAGACGAGTACCAGTAAGAGTGAAAGGGAAGGTCTACAAGAGGGTAGTGAGACCAGCTATGTTATATGGGTTGGAGACAGTGGCATTGACAAAAAGACAGGAGTTAGAGCTGGATGTGGCAGAGTTAAAGATGTTAGGATTTGCAGTGGGTGTGATGAGGGTGGACAGATTAGGAATAAGTATGTTAGAGGTTCAGCCCAGGTTGGAAGATTTGGAGACAAAGCCAGAGAGGCAAGATTACGTTGGTTTGGACATGTGCTGAGGAGTGATGCTCAGTATATTGGGAAAAAGATGCTAAGGATGAAGCTACCAGGTATCAGGAAAAGAGGAAGGCCTAAGATAAGGTTTATGGATGTGGTGAGAGAGGACATGCAAGTGATTGGTGTGACAGGGCAAGATGCAGAGGACATGAAGAAATGGAAACAAATGATCCACTGTGGCGACCCCTAACGGGAACATCCGAAAGAAGATGATGATGTTATTTCATGAATAATGTACTCTGACTGTCTACCTCATTTCAGAGCTGAGATAGGATGGGTGTTCTCTTCTCCATGTTAGCCCCTATCTCTGGGGCCAGGAACCTAAGAATGCAGCCTCTCACTCAGCAAATTAGCCAATTTGTTGCTCCTTCATCAGGGAGTTAGAGCTAATTGAGATGGCCTAGCAACCATTTAGGTTTTTTGCCCCTTATCATCCCACAAACCCTTGGTGCCTGCATATTAGCATGCTGTACAGCTTTGTCTTCCAATGGCCATCAGCAAGGGCAAGTCACTCACTCCTGTAACTGATTTAACCCCTCAGAACTGCCCTACCCCCTGGCAGCCATCACACTTCAGTGGTCTCTGGTCTCCACAGGGAATTACAACACAGGATCATGTGTACCAGGCATACCATTCCACCAAAGAGAAGTGACCAAGGTTAGCCATGTCTATCATCTCTTCCCCTCTCTCCACTCCAACAGGCACCTTAAGCCATAAACTGAATTTAGGTCATCTGGGTTGTATTCATTTCTTTTTTCATTTGTGCTCGCACATGATATATGTTGTTTTAAACATCATTTTCAGTACTACCAGAATTTCCTATAATATAGTTTCTGTGTCCTTGTCTCAGTGAGTCTTTCTCAAACCATAGAAATATCTCTGAACTTTCTCAGGGAACCAGAAAAGTGCTTTGTCCTCTCCATAAAGGGGAAAAATATTCTGCATTGTGTGCCACTGGTGCCAGATTGTAATAGTATTGCTTGAGTGTTACTGTTCCTTTGATAAAGAATGGTTGTTAATATACTGTAATAGAGAGTGCCACTCATTGAAGAAGGGCTGCTTCCCCTGGTTGGCAGACCAGGAAATAGAGAAAGGTATAGCTTTGAACTTCTCATTTTGTAAAGCATCTTCTCAGTAACTTTACATCAGAGATTTTATTCTGACTTTTTCTAAGTAGCCAGCCAGCTGATTCTATAAAAACTGTGAGTTCTACATATCAGTAGCCTTTCTCACTTACTTGGCTTCATCTCACTTACAATCTTATTGTGAATGGAAATTCAATTGATGGCTTTTCAGATCAGGACAAATATATTGGGGGGACCTATATCAGCAAACCTTGGCATCAGTTTTGCACCCGAGTATTGGCTTTACAGATCCTTAAGTAAAAAAAGAACATGTCTCCCCCCAGTACACATATGTGGAGTCACACAACTCATTTTATGTACTGAAACTACAGTTTACCCAGCATTGTTTTCTGCCTTTGTCAATAGTGTGCAAAATAAAGGAGATAGAAATCAACTAACATGGCCAGGTACATAAAATATGATGAATTTAATAAAAGGCTTTCATTATACCATAGAAAACAAAAAAAGATAAGCGCTTTCACGTTATTAGATAAAGCTTCATCAGATCCATGAAAAACAGTAATAATCATTCATTAAAATAGGGAAATACAACCAATCACATATCAAGGCATCCACACCATCCTAATTACAATTCACAAAGTTCATTGAATAAAAAACAAGATTTGCATAGTTATTGATTCTATTGGTCGAGCTCTCTTATACAGGAATTTTTAATGGAATATACTGATTGGTTACTTCATCTGAATGTTGCTGTTTGTCTTTCGGCTTTTCCCGTTTAGGGGTCGCCACAGCGGAACTCCGGTCCGCTAATGATTAGCAGTTGGCTTTTTATAGTGTCGAGTTGCCACGCCCATTCAACTTTTCAACTGTCTTTCGAATGCCCACTTGACCGTGGGGAGGACATGCAGACTCCACACAGAAGGCACTCCCAACCCAAGATGAGAATCGAACGGGAGAACCTCTTGCTGTGAGGCAACAACGCTACCGCTGCACCACCGCGTTACTTCATCTGAATAATTAAACCAATTTTTTGACCTGCATAATCTTTAGTTCTTGATGCGTTAGTTTTGATTGGTGATAGTACTTTGAGCAGTGATTTTATTGGATTCTATTTTAATAGATTTTATTGGCTGAGTTCCTGATAACAGGAGCTTTCAGTGGAACATGTTAATTGGTTATATTGCCTGAGTAATAAACTCACTGCTATTTAGAACTGTTGGATCAGATTAGCCTAATGACTGAATTCTATGGGAATTGGATAAGATGCCTTGAATTTAAGAGTTTTAATTGTTTTTTTGCTTGAAGAACTTTATGAATTGTAATTAGTGGGGCATGAATGCCTTGACATGTGATTGGTTGTATTTCCCTATTTTAATGAGTGATTATTACTGTTTTTCATGGATCTGATGAAGCGTTATCTAATAACGCAAAAGTGCTTATCTTTTTTATTTTCTATGTTTTAATGAAAGGCTTTGATTAAATTCATCGTATTTTATGTACCTGTCCATGTTAGACAGTTTCCATCTCCTTTATTTTGCGTGGTGCTGTTTTGGAAATTGACTAATTTTAGCCATTACTGTGTGTGTGTACTTGGTGTGTTTGTCAATAGTGCAGCTGTTCAGATAGCTCATCTTTAATTGTGGCACATTTTTCATGCAACACCAGGATAGGTAACTCAGCACTGAGGCTTTTAGTAGCTAGAAGGGTCACTGCAAGATTGTCTTTTGGGGGTGGGAGGGATTAGTAACCATGAGACAAGAGTAAATTGTGCCAGTTACTAAACTGGAGATGAGATTGGAATTCTGATGGTGTCTTTTTGGCACTGCATTGAGAAGGTTAAATAATACCACCTTGAGAAGGTTTCATGATAAGTAGTTTAGGGTGAGGGATATTAAGTAAGAAAAACACACAAGTTAACTTGAGTATGTTAAGTTGACTGGGTTAGTGATAAATTTAACATGGAGATGTAATCATCAAGGCTTTGCACTCCATGTGTCAGAATATTTCAGTTATTAGTAGGGCAGCGAAGTTCATCATGACATTCTAATCTTGCAATGGCAAGGCAGATTTTGTCATTACTGATAATAGAAGCATCTTACAAGGCACAACTGTAGAATAACACTGCCTTTAACCTAGCATTAACAGCCGCATGGAGTGCTGAAATCATGACAGTAGCAATGAATATAAACAAACTGCTTTTACTCAGAAAATAGAAGAGAAGAAAAATATTCACCAAACTGTTGAGAGAGGATGGGTGCTGAAATGGAGGCAGATATTATGACCACAAGAGAGACAGCTGTGTAAAAAAAAAAAAAAAAAAAAGGTGAAAGAAAAAAATGGAAGATGAACTATGAGGGTCAAATTTTTTTTCACAGGGATGGGAGATTTTGGGGAGGATAATGGCTAATGAAAAAATCAATTATATAACTAACATTGGGTTGGTGCCAGTTTTCCAAACGCAAATTGAAAGTGCATGTAACTAATTTACTTATTTCTAATGAAAATTATTAATTATTTGTTTTATTTAACATAATTAATTTTTGTTTTGGCAAGATCTTCATAAGTCATCTGCAAAATTAACCTCTTCATGCCATAATGTTTGGGCTCCCTAGTCCATAGAACGCTGAGTGGCTGTGGATGTATGAAAATGCAAGTGTTTGAATCCATTGTTGCATTTGGTCCATCACTGTCATTGCAGACTCCTTACTTGTAATTCCACTGACCTCGGTTTAAGAGTTGGTCCTGTTTGTTGTATAATAACATGTAAAGAAGAAAAAACAAAGGATACTCTGTTGTGGTAAAAGGTTGCGCTTCATGCTACATTAGTGCCACACTTATGTTGGTGAGAAAATGATAGCAGGGAATATTCAGAAGGATTTCTGCCATCTTCCCACATACTTGCCACTTACACAGAGCCTTTTAATCTCACGGATGTAGAAAAACAGAAGGCAGAACCATATTGTACCACAATATCTGAATCAAAACTATTTGAAGATCACTTGAGAGTGGAAACATAACAGTAAGTAAATTCTTGATGGTTTGATGAGTGCAAAATACTCCTACTTCAGGGAGAGTCTTTTAGACTTTATGTCCTAGGATGTGGTCATTCCAACCTGTGAGGTACACTGTATCATAGCATGAGTTCTGCACCACTGTTTTCATGTCACTTTCTATTACCTGTTTGCATGCATGCTGGCATAAGTCCCCCATTAAACCTGTGCTGGTGGGTACCATCTTCAGTTCTTCTCACTACTTGAAACCACTGATCAAATGACTATACTTTTGTCCTTGAAAATGACATCACTTGTTTTGACCATTAACATTCTCCTGTTGATAAGTGTAAACCTCCATGTTATGTTTCATTGATGGCATTTATTTGTACCATGACTGTATCAATTAATTTTCTTCAGAAAAAAAAGTAATCCACTTAAATATGGTATATTAATAAATAAAATAAAATAAATAAAAACCTTCTAAATAGCAGTGGGTTTCGAGAGAAGTATGTTTTGGTAAACAAATTACACCTAAGTACTTTCACGTGCTGTGTCTATTATTTCTGGTTGAGGGCCATAACTTTAATGATTTTGAGTACCATAGCAAATAAGAAAATGATTGAGCATAGGAAGCTGATGACAATAGAGTTGTATGAACTCTAGCAGAGGTTTTCTGAGGTGAAATGGAAAAAAATAGTTAAGGAACTCTATACAAATCTGCTTTGACTGCAGAGGTGGCACAAAGGTTAACATTGTGTCCTCACAACTGCTGATTCTCCAGTTCAGTTCTTGTTAGGAGTGACTTCTCTGTGGAATTTACATGTACTCCTTGTGTTTACAAGGGTTTTTACGGACTAATGCAGTACCCTCCCACATCCCAAAGGTATATCATAGCTGAAATGGAAATCCATCAGTTTGCTAGTAGGTGTTTATGCCATCTGAATGACCCTGACTGTGTGCAACCTGTAATAGACTGTTTTTTTTTATCCAGGATTACTTTGTTTTCCAAACACTTGCCAAGTGCTGGGATAGGCTATAGCTTCCATGTGACTCCAAATTGGATTAAGTGGGTAACTGGAGAACAAATGAATAATTGCCACATCTGAAGGTTCCAGTCAGAGACATGTCAGATGTTCAGGAGACCATCTTTAACACAGAGCGAGTCAAACCCTACAATAACTCAACATTGTGGCCCATCATTACAAGTGAAAAGACACTATCAATATGGTCCATGAATCACAGCTCACTGCCATTGGTACTAAGGGAACTAGATAGCTCCCAGAAGTCATTGAAGATGGAAAATAATCCATTACTATCACTGACACTTTGTATATGGTTTACCTAGTCAGCAGGCCTGAGTCCAGCAGTACAGTGGTTTCTGATTGCTTGACAAGAGCAGTGCTCAACATCTGAGTCTTTAGTGGCATGACATGGAAAGAGGTTGCATCCATGCCTTCACAGCCAGTTCATCCGTGAGCCTTCAAAACTTCACAGGTTCAAGCACCAATGTTGGCTTAAGCCTGCCAGTGTTGTAGTTGGACCATTATTGGTAATACCTAGATTATTACTACCTGTATCATTGCTAGATCTTTCTTCATTTAATCCAAACTGTTGGAACAATACAAAAAACACAAATATACAGTAATAGAATCATAGAATCATAGTAAATGCAAGTCAGCTGGGCTAGGAGGCCATTAACACATTGCCAGTTCCCACACTAGGCTGTCCCTCCCTTTTCAAGGAGGGACAGGCTAGTCATACCAGTAGTAAATTTGTAATACCCATCCAATTATCTACCCCCCTTTTGAAGGAAGATACATGCCACTGCTTAATTTGGAAATAAAGTTTGTCCAGAGAAAGGGTAGGCACTGCATGACAGATCTATCTATCCACCTTATTTTGCATATATTTAAGTAGATTTAGGTCTCTGGTCCTAGTTGGATGTTTGAATTATGAATTTATAAGAGGTCTTTTCTTACTAGATCCCTTATGCCTGAATAAGTGAGGCATAGATAGATCACCCCTAAGGAGTCTATATACTACTGCAGGCAGAGATAGAGCTACAAGTCTGTCTCCTTGTAGCTCAGGTTTTTTCATCCCCTGATCTTTTTAGTTAGGAATCTTTATGGTATTTCTGATTTTTGTAAGTGACTAGTGAGATATGTCCCAAAAACGCATTGTATTCATCTGCAAACTTGGTTAATCAGAGATCCTCTTTTGTGATTTGGAGGTCAAAGAAGTAGATGCTGAATAACAGAGGGTCCAAGTTAGTTCTTTGCGGAACTCCAGTGAACATTTTATGCTCTCTGAAGAAGTGCCCACCACCCTTACTGTGTGTGTTCTGTCTTTCAGCCAATTTGTAACCTGTCTGACTATGAAGGGTCAGTTTGGAATGCATATAGTTTATTATGTTGGCATGAGGAATAATATAAAATGCTTTGGCAGGGTCAAGGCACATTTTATGGATATATTCATCAAACAGGTTCTAACATTGACAAAGCAAACTGCTGGGGTCAAGTCCAGTAAGATTTTTGATGATAGCATTAAAGAGATCTGTCAGGATATGTTCCGTGGATTAGTATACAAGACTGATGGGTCTGTAATTTCTGGGGTCAGCAATGGGACCACCCTTATTAAGTGGTATCACCACAACTGTGCAATATAGCTGTGGACATAGCCAGTTGCTAGGCATAGGATGATGACTAGATTAAGGAGTTGGTCTACCATTTTTGTTTCGGTGCTGTTTATTAGGCAGCCGGGTATATTAATTAGCAAGTCTCATGGAGGATGTATTTTTCATTTTGAAAGATTTTTAGTAAGTGCTCTTTGTTGATAACCGAGTATCAGAGACTATCTAATCATCTTATATGCTCAATTAAGGTGCTACATTTTTAGCTGTTCAATATGTAAGGTTTGTAGGAGAGAAGCTAAAACTGAAAGGACTTGTTTCTGTCAAATACAATGTTGCATGATATGGCATGGAACAGCACTCCGCACAATTAAACTGAGAAAAGAAACTAAAAGAACCAATAGAAAATCAGCTAGGGCTTTAGCCAATAATGTTTGCTGCTCAAAAAACAACAGCAATATATTCCCTGTCACAGAACAATCACTACTGGCCCTCAGAAATCTATCACCCTGACCAAAACCATCTGGAAAACTCCATATAAGTGTGAAAATAGAGATACATAGAGAAACACAACTTAATACTAGGGTGACACTTTGTATCACGGTATCAGCCAGGTGACTGTTATACACACAGTAAAGCAACTTTTAGCCAAACAGACTAAAAAAAGTGAAATATAAGGAAATTCAGATAAAATACAGTTTAGGTAATAAAATTTACTAGGCAGCTTCAAGGGCAAGTCAAATCTGGTACTTTCCTTCCTGTTTTGCTAACGTTTGAGTTTAATGCATCTGCTAATACAGAGTGGCTGTACACAGTTGCAGCAAAGACATCCAGTCCTTAGGTGAGGAACCCTTCTCTATTACCCTTTATATGTCAACTTCTTTTTAAGAAAAACAGCTGAAGAGGAAAGGTCATACATTCATAGGTGAGTACTAGGCTAGCTGTCTTTGTAGACTATTTGAAGCCTAGCTAATTTCCTTGAATGGTGAGAATCAAACCCTGTACCATTTTTTTCTTCTCAGAGGATGTATATTTGGATCATGAAAATAAGAGAACCCAGACATCAGCTCTTTCTCCAGATATTTCAGCTTGTCAAACCTACAGTGGAGGATAGAGTTGTTTGGAAGTAAAAAAAAATTCTTCCTAAAATGGAGGCCAAGATGGTTTCTGAAAACTTATATACAATTCAATGAGTTCAGAGTCCTTCCAGGATATATCCGCTTGTGTCTCACAGCATCCTGGTTTACAGTTTACCCTGATGCAGCTTTATTTTTGTATAAGGGCTTGTTTAGCTGTTTCATGTTATGTTGAAGTCACTAGCATGTTGTTGTTTTGACTTCTAATGGCTAACAAGAATTACATGATCTTTCTTGCATCTGCACATTCTGCTGTAATTGTGTAACTTCTTTAATAATAAGTTATACTTTGCAACCATTTATTAATGCTTATTTAGTTGTTAATTGTTACTATTATAAAATTATTTGTGTCTTTGAACTATTGCTGATACTTAAAGTGACTAATCAGGTATTTGTATTGTGATCTCATTTAGCAAATAACAAGCAGCAGGCACAACATAGCTAACTAGTTGTGCAACCTGGGGGGAAACCATAATGTAGAATGGGGTGGTCTGCTTGTCTGTTGGAATGCAGTTGTTTGGAGACTATAAATTTAGCTAATAGTAGTTAAAATTTTTATCTATGTGGTCCTGTTTATTGTTTTTGCGTTCTTCCTGGGGTGCTAGTAAGATAAATCTGCAGCTTTAGTTGGTGGGTGATAGAGGGATGGTGGGGTTCTTTGTGAAGAAGAGGCAATAATGGTAAAACCGGACAGCAGATCAGATCGAAGGACCCCATTCAGAAGTAGGTCCTCCCTTCTAATGATGAACTGAGACAAGACATTCTGCATTTTCCTTTCTGGATTGATGTGCTCTCTGGACATGCTTCTCAAGACCCTGTAGAACAGGTGCAAAAGACAGAATAGGCGTTGACACAGAGAATGGGTTGTATGACCCCCCCTCCCCTCAGTTTTTTCTTCTTCTAGGTCAGTTTGTTACCTCAAGAAGGAAAAGTCATATCAAAAGGATAAGAGTGGCACATAAGGATTATGCGAATTTGCTCCACACCCAGCTCTAACAGCCAAGTATCCTAGGGGGCAGGCTAGATAGGTTCTGCTGTAATAGTCTTGGCTATCCCTCAGGACTGCATGTGGAAGGCTAATCTTTTATGTTTAATCAGCCTATAAAATTGTAACCAAGGACCACTTCCACATCTTGGAACTCTTAGGTCCCACCACAGAGGAAGTTGCATTCCAAGATCAGGCTGGACACTGCGCTGTCTTTTTGGCTTCATAAGGCCATTGTAATCACCAACCCACCTGCTCACCTGTGGACAAGCCTGCCTCACTGAACAGTAAGTTTTCTGTAATTGCAGGGTCAGAAAACACTTGCAGTCCTTTTTTGTAGTACCACTCCCCTGTTACTAGGCCATAAAGTGGTGTACTTTCCCTTCTAGTCTTATTTTGTGATTTCTGTGGCCCTCAGCAGTCCCTGATGATATGTGCTTTACTTGTGGGTTGAAGAGACCCGCTGGCTCCTCCATAATGCAGGGAAAGTAGAGCCTACACAAAGCAGGTTTCGCAGAAACGTACTCAGGCTAAAGGCTCTGTTCTTTGCCCATTAGGCTGTGAAAGGGGAGTGGAGCCGGAAATTCTCTTCTTTTGGTCTGAAATCTAGGCCAAAGTGTGTTACATGAACAAGCAGAGCAACACTCACTTGGCCCTATGTAAAGATAAGCAACTGGTGTTTGGCAATGAGCTATAGAGTGGGACATGTCTTACAGCAATTAATCCCCTCTCCGGTCCAGCTGGTGAACCTGGGAATCTTGAAGCAATGTTACAACTGCTTAATGTACACAGACAACCCTCTGCTCCTCCCAACAAATTCCAACACATGTGAGAGATGCAACCATATAGCCAAACTGGAGGCTAAGCTCTCTCAACTCAGTACTGGTGTAACCAGTCAGGAGGAGAAGGAAACCACACTCACTACAATTCCAGTCTCACATAGCCCTACCACGACAGCAAACCAAACACATAAACACACAAAAACATACTTGGAGGCTCTAAATAAAAATCTGCCTAAGCAGCAGAGACCTCCAAAGCAGACACCCAAGCAACCGCTACCCCAAAACAAAACACATGCAACACATAGCTCACAAAGCCAGTGTGCCGAACAGTCACAGCCCTTAAGGCTAAACAACACACCTGATACACTTGTAATAGGTGACTCTATCATCAGGCACACTGATGTCCCGCTCACCAGGCTGAACAAGGAGAAGGTCACAGTGAGCTGCCTGTTGGGTGCTAGGATCTGCCACATAACACAAGCACTCAGGTCACTCCAAGGCAAGTACAAATATGACTCAGTCATTGTCCATGCTGGTGTGAATGACCTGAGACGTACCTCCCTGGACTACATGAAAAGAGACATAGAGGAGCTCTCTGAGCATGTAGCCCAGGCCGGTATGACCCTGACCTTGAGTAGCATCTTACCCTCACCAAGAATGATGCCACAGTATGAAGACAAGATTATCAATTTCAACAATTGGCTTAAGTATTGGTGTCATTCAAAGGGGTCCAATGCCTGTCAGCCTGGGATGACATGCTCGACAAGCCACGATGCTTCACTAGGGACGGCTTGCACCTGTCACCCCTGGGCTTTCGGATATTGGCAAAGGCTCTTGCTACCCCCATAGTGCCTTTTTTAGGCAAGGCTCAAAAGGCAAACCCACCTCCATAGGTATCACAAGGGTTAAGAAACTAAGAGTAATGCTACTCAACGCCAGAAGTCTAAACCTCAAGATGCACGCACTCTAAACTCTCCTTAGCATGGAGAACATCGATATCTGTGCAGTAACAGAAACCTGGTTCAAGGCTCTCGAGAGCACCCTAGCACTACCAGGTTATACCTCATACCATGCTTCTCGGACCCAAAACTTGGACCGAACCACAAAAGGAGGGGGAGTATCAATATTCATCAAAGATACCCACACCTTCAGGTTGGTGGCACAGCACGAAGCATCAGAGACTATCCATGTGCAACTAACAGTGGGTAAAACTGCCTTCCAGTTTATAGCCTGCTACAGACCACCCTCCCAAACCCAGGAACCCCACTCGGCCTTCCTGAGAACACTGGAAAATATGAAGATCTCTCCAAACACCATTATATTGGGTGACTTCAACTACCCAACCATAGACTGGGAGCATTACTCTAGCTCCAGCACCCTAGCCCAAAGGTTCCTAGAATTTATAAACTCAAATGCTATGGAACAACTTGTTACCACTCCCACAAGAGGGGAAAACATACTGGACCTGATCATCACCAACATGGGGACTCTATGCTCCAGTCCAGAAGTGTATCCCTCACTGGTAAGATCAGACCATAAACTAATCTCACTGGATATTCACATCCCGACCCCACCCCATGCCCAGAAAACCACAGTGAAAAACTTCTCTAAAGCAAATTTCACATTCCTCAAAACCGAGGTGGAATCCTTCAAAGCCCCGGCCTGTGGATATCTGCCCAGACCACAAAATCCTTTATAAACGCATTCTATGAACACCTTCAGGAATGCATGGATCATGCAATCCCAAATAAAACCAAGACCCAATCCTCCAAAGGCAGACGTCCTGTCTGGTGGACCCCAGCCATAAACAAACTATACAATAGAAGGAGGAAGCTACTACATGACAGAGCAAAATCCCAAAAGGGAAGGCATCTCTGATCAGTATTAGCAAAAACTACGGGCACTCATAAAATTGTCTAAGGCCAGCTTGAGAGAAAAATTGCACAGGACACTAAGGATAATCACAAGGCTTTCTTTAGTTATGTTAGGAACCTGGGTGGGAATTCCCAGATATGCTCAGAATTAGTCCAAAATGACAAAAAATACACCAAACCCACAGACATTGCCAGCATCCTAGCTGACAGGTTCAGCGCAAACTTCTCCCCCCCCCCACCCAAGGGCTAATATCTATCCCAGCAGAGTGCTGCCCCCCTGACATCTCAGATGCTCAGGTAAGAGCTGCCCTCTCCAAAGCAAGAAACACAGCATCAATGGGACCAGGCGGTGTCCCGGGCTGCATCCTACATGAACTCCAAGAAGAGCTAAACCCAAACTTAAAACTACTGTTCAATCTCAGCCTTACTACAGGATATGTACCCAAAGAGTGGCGTACAGCAACAGTGGTCCCTCTCCACAAAGGTGGTGCCTCAATGGATCCTGGAAACTATCGCCCCATAAGTCTCACTAGCTTGGTCTGCAAAGCTATGGAAAGGATCATCATGGACCTTATAAATAAAGATATTGAGGACCTACAGACACTGGATGCTACCCAGTTCGGCTTTGTTAAGGGCAGATCCTGCCTCTTAAACCTGGTCGATTTCTTTGAAACAGTCACCAAGGCCATTGACAAGGGGAAGGTGGTCCTCACAAAAGCCTTTGATACAATACCCCACTCGGGCATTATAGATAAGCTCACCAGCTTAAATATAAACCCCTATGTCACTAGATGGGTTGCAAACTGGCTCAAGGACAGAACCCACATGGTCAGAATAGCTGGAGCCATGTCAGACTCCAAACCAGTTACAAGTGGCGTCCCACAAGGCTCAGTCTTGGGACCTCTCTTGTTCGGTATATATTTCTCGGAGGTACAGGCCAACATGGAAGGACTGTGGCTGACCAAGTTCACAGATGACTGCAAACTGGGCACCATAATAGACTCTCCAGCTGACACAAGCATCCTCCAAAAGGGCCTCATAGAAACAGACAACTGGTGCCAGAGCCATGGCCTCAAGCTAAGCACCAAAAAGTGTATAGTCATCCCCTTTGGCAAAAACGAAGTGCCCACAAATTACCACATAGGTGGTAATCCATTAACTACAGAAGAAGTAATTAGGGACCTGGGGACCCAAGTTGATAGCAATCTCTCATTTGACAACCACATGGCCAAAGTGGTTAGAAAAACATTTTATATAGCCCACCTAATCATGAAGGGATTCACATCTAGATCAGGGAGGTCATCGTGCCTCTTTACTCATCCCTCATCAGGCCCATAATTGAGTACAATGCCCCTTTTGGGATGTACCTTGCCAGACACCTGCAGCAACTGGAAAGACCCCAAAAGTACCTCACCAAGAGGATCAAGGGGCTCAAACAGATGCCGTATGCTGCCTGGTTAAAGAAACTCCAGCTCTACTCAGTGGCATACCGCCTGCTCAGAGGCGATCTGTGCCTGACGTATAAAGCCATGTCCAACCTGGAATTAATGGACATGCTGCACCTCAGAAAATCCAAATCCCATTGAGCTACGCTCGAGGGACTTAAACTTCAGCACTGAAATAAATAGGACATGCTGGAGGGACAGATTCATAACCCAGAGGCTCCCTTCACTCTGGAATAAAATCCCAGTCCAGGTTAGGCAGAGTCCCTCATTGACTCTCTTCAAGAGGAATCTTGATGAGTGGATGGGAGATCGTAGGTTTACCCTGGGTATCACTTCTGTGTCACTGTTAGACAGAGGCACAGTATACTAACCTTGAAAAAGGGCATAGCAAAATTAATTTAAAATGTGTGGCGAAAGCCATACACACTCTGGCTAGGCTTATAAATGCCCTAGGGCAGATAGCCTAGTATGAACCTATGAACCTGTGATGATGGCCACTCCAACATCAGTTCCAGCCCTTTCCTGCAGGGTAAAGGAGATCTGTCCCTTCAGAATCTACTGGGAATGAAGTGCCCTAGACTGAGATCTGTTCACAGCACAGTACAATACAGCATCTTAACATGTTTGATGTCAAATACATTTTCCTTCCTTCTAGGGAAAACTTTGTGTACATCTTTCCCCCCTTTTCCCCTTTGTTTCTATCTCTGCTAGCAGGATTGGTGTTAGAATTTTGTGGTCCCCCAGCAAATGCCAAGTTGGGGGACCCATGGACACTTCTAGTCTATGTATCACCATGTCATTGCCAGCCCTTCTTAAAAACAATTCAGTTCATGGTGCAGAGTTTTAAGAGTAGTACTGACAGACTGACATGTACCTACAGTGCTTTTACATTACAATAGGTCTGTGTACCACACTGTATTGGCCCATCTCACAAAGGGACATTCACAGTTAATGACATTTAATTGCAATGATGATACATTACAAAACTCTATGTACAGGGCTCGACATAGGTGAAATGGTGGTGTAGGAAATGCTTACTGTCCCCCTCTCACACACACACACACACACACACACACACACACACACACACACACACACACACACACACACACACACACACACACCCTCTAGTGTTTGGTCTCTCTTACCCCCTTCCTGTGCTTCCCACACCATGCACATTACTTTTTGTTCTTCTTCTTCTCATATTTTTGCCTTCCTCTTCAGTATTTTCAAAGACACCATGGCTTTCTGTATGCTCTGAAGTGCATTTTAAAGTGTTTTTCTTTTTAAACATTTCAACCAATGATGGCTTGAATAAAAATCATGATTAAAGAAAGAAATTCACTGTTGATGTTAATCTTTAGTTTTCCTTGCATCCTTTCAACATACCTTATCCGGCTAAGACAGCACAGTAATAACCATTTAAGAAATAACTCCATTAAGAAGCCAGGGCCCAAGAAGCCATATGTTTAAATCTGCTCTGAGGTGCATGTTACAGCATTTTCCAACCTTTTAATCCGATGGTGTCCTGAACAAAAATCACAATTAAGAAAATAATTTCAGTCTTATTTTTTCTTTCAAGGAAGACATAAGTTATACCCAAGGCTTAATGTTCAAAGCTGACAAAATATTACCTTACAACAAACTGACATGGCAATTATTTGTGGGGATACACAAATCCTACCTCAGAATACTACCCCCCCCTACCTGTGCATCCCTCTGGTGTTCGTTTAGGGTTAAAGCAGTGGTTTAAACAGCCACTGCTATGTATTCCAAGTGCCTCCTGTCATGCATATACACTGCATGCCTTCTCACTCTTCATCCCTATCCTTAAGTCAATTACCTGATGTATAATAGTGAGGAAAGTACAAACAATGATGATTATAGTAAAGTATTGCACTTCTTTTTGCTCCTAGACAGTACGCTTCCCCTACACAAGCTGTTGTGACCTTTTTGTGGACCTCCAAGGTCTGTAAGAAAAGTAATAGAAACAATGACCACATTGACTCAGCCCAAACACAAACTATTATGACCACCTGGGCACACCTGTAATGGTTGATTGTGATGAAAATTAAAGAAAATTAACAAAGTACTCACTGCAGCATCCCCATCCCACTACAAAAGATACAGCAACCTTTTGTACACACTTCTGAACAGTGGTACGCAGACTCCACAAACAAAACATAGCCAAGAACTCAACAAAGTAAACACTGTTGCATATAAATGTACAACTGCTTTCACACACATCCTCTTCCTGACAAACCACCAAAGACAGCCACCTGTCATGTGTAAGATCTACGTTTGTGGTAATAAGTAAAAGAAAATATAGCCAACTTGTTACTCCTAAATATACTGCAAGCACCCCCCCCCCCACACACACACACACACACACACAAGTGTAATGGCAATGTTGATGATGTTTGTACCTTTATAAAAAAATTAATTTGCTTGTAAATAATTTGAGACTACTGTAAATAAATCCACACATCACAGTTTCATATTTCTTACTGTCCAAAAATGCATATTAACGTAAAATGTAATATTTGATTAACTTTAAGTGAATTGGAGTAATATTTAAATATGCTCCTGAATTTCCGCATTTATTCTGCTACTAGTTTTGGCTTTGCCCAGAATTGTTAAGCAAAGGTGTTGCCAGTTATAATATATGGTATTCTGCAAGTATTTATTAAACTCCCTGAATGTGCAACCCATCCTTGAAGATTGGGAGAATCAGCTCTTCTTAAAATCCAGGGTTTAAGTACTGAGACTGTCAACCTCAGCTACTTATCTCTAGCCCTTATCTTGCTCATGTTCCTTCACTGATTACTGGCTTTATCCTAATGAGTCATATTAGAATCCTGTTTTGGATAAAGTGTGTAACTGGAAAATTAATAATATTTTTTCTCCTTACTTTTCCTAACAAGCAGCAGTTTTGTGGAGTCCCACACATATTCAAGGATGACTGAGAGGCTCCCTGCAGCCACAGGTACTGCAGGTGCCTAAAGCAGGCTATGAGTTTTATTTTAGAGAAGGGAATGCCCATTAGCTGGATTTAAGTCATGGGCACTATGTCAGTAGTAAAACACGTAATGAAATTATGAAAGCTGCTATTTGATAAAAACTGCTACCGTAGCCAGATATGTCTTTGAGTTTTAAAAGAATTATATAAAAAAAGAGTTGTTATTACCCACCTGGTTTATTAATGGTGTAAGCTGAAGACATTTTTAGCTCTTCACTTAAAGCTGAGAGAGGTGAGGTACTGTTTCGGGGACTGGCACTGGACCCCAGATAAGCCAGCTACAGCTGTGGCTAGTTCTAGACTAACTGTCATTGTCGGCCATTTTAAGCCTAACCAGTTATCCCATTTGGTGCTTAACATTAACCTAAACCATTAGAATTTAGATTCACCTACTCCTTTCCAGGATCTTTATTTATATGTTACTCTAATGATAACTACTAACTCAAAACATATATATTTGGTGGGAAAATGTGCTTTGGAATAAAGTATTTACAGGCTGCCTCTGTCCATTAGTTGTACAGGGGGGAGTCCTGAGGTAAATTTCCTAATTCCTATCCATTGATCAAAGTTTTGGTTAAATGTGGTCAGGGATGAACTTTGTTCTACTTGGATGGGGAGTCTGTTCCAGAGCAGTGGTATCACTTGGGAGATATACCTGTCCTTCCAAACCATTCTGTTAATGTGCACAAGAGCTTTATTTTCCCAGATTGAGTATTTCTAATCCCATTTGACTTGCAGATGCATAATAAGTCCATCAGTAATAGGTCGTAGGATGCCTTGTATGCTAGGCACAGGTCATCTCTTATTAGTCAGCTAGAGACCGAATATAGCAATAGGGCTTTGAGGAGGTCCCATATCGGACATATTGATTACACACTGTATCTTTGCCTACTTTCGCTACCTCTTTGTTATCATTATATTTTAATTATTCTTCTACTGTTTAGTTAGGTTGTAACGGAAAATGGACTAGTCCAAGTCACTTGCCTTTAAAATAAAAAATAAAAAAATAAAACAAATATTGTCAAATTATTTGCAGTTAGGAAAACAAGCAATTACCACTTAACCTTCACACCATGTAGAGCTGTGCTAGGCTCAGCTCTACGTGGTGTGGAGAGCTGTGCTAGGCACCCCCTGTTATAATTTTTTATGAAACATTGATTCACCAAGGAGATACTTACTTGGTGCAATATGCAAATGACTTTGCACCTTTTATTCTACATTACTCTGTACAGGTTGCAAAAGTCAGCCTTTAGCCCAGTTTTCACAACCTACAGTACTGGCTTGCTTGCACAGGAGTGCTCATTGTGGAGAAAAAAAATGCATGCTGCATTATTGCAAAATTCCAGCAATAAAGGTGAGCACCTCAATTTTGATTCACACATGAATGACATCATTAAAAAGTGTGACTACGAAATAAAAATAATACTAAGGACCATTAATAACAGGGAAGTTGCAGTTTTACTCCCAATCTACAGTTCCGTTATAAGACGTATCTTGGAATATAAAGTGACCATTAGCATTTATAATGAACAAACTATAAATAGATTGGAAAGAATCCAAAGGTGTTTCACAGGATAGACTTAATCTGTGAAACATCTGAGTTACAGGGAAATATTAGAAAATCTCTCTCTCTCTGTTCACAATATATTATAGATTTGTAAGAGGGGATTTAATTTTGATTTCTAAAAGTAATCACAATAATATTTATTGAGCTACAATAGGGATTTCATTTTCCTCTTCCAACTTTAACTCTAGTATTACATTCAAATTAGTAGTTTCATGATGAATGTCTGCTTTCTTGCTGTGATTTTTCATATTAGAGTTGGATGGTGGTGGAATTCTCTACTAGTGCATTTAAGAAGCTTGAAGGGCTCGGTATTCTTTAAGACCTAAATGCTTGGTTAGGGAATAGGGTATTTGACCCTATTTTAAAGCAAGCAGTCTCTTTGAAGGCCTAATATAAGGCTCAGAATCTAGATCTTAAAAAGATGAAATACTGAAATGATGACTCCCTCATCAAAAAAATTGCCTCAGTCACAGTTTTAGTACAGTAGTTGTAACAACACGTGTCATCTAAAGGAGGACTGTTGATTTGCTGCCAACTAAATTTGACTTTGCCTCATCCATAACTGCACTGTTTATAGATGACTGCTACTCAGTATTGCTGACGTGCTTTTCTTAGATAATTTACAGTACCTGGCTGTAAGGTTTTATTACTGTATGTATAACATCCTGATAGTGCCGTGCTCTTTCAGACATACCTTGAACTCATGTTATGCAGCACTCAAACTTTTATCTGTGACAATGCCAATGTTGCCTTCCTGTCTTGTTGTACAGATAGTGAGCAAATTTGCTGTAAGTGTAATGGAAGTGAGATACTGTTGTCAGTGCTCTAACGCTTTTCTCCTAGTATACACAAATACTTCATGCGTTCATCATTTCTGAAGCCAAGTGAATACACTGTGGATGTCTGTGTAGTATATTCTTTCATTCTTTCTTAACTATATATTTATTTATTTGACTTTGTCCAACTGACTAAAACTCATGTCAGCAAATGCCAGGAGAGAAAAGCTTCACATTTAAGCTCTACATGATGTACATTTATAATTGTAGGGTAAAAGCATCTATACGTGAGCTTACTTGCATGATTTTTAAATATTTTTAAATATTTCTTACATGAACATAGCATTAATGAGAGAATTTTATATAAATTGGGTAATTATTGAATAGAGAAATAACATACATAATATATTAAAAGCATGATGGCTGCAGGGATAACATCAAACTGGGGTATTTTTGAGTTTAGTAATAATTTACAGACAGACAAGTCGAATGTAGTTTAAAAGGATGAGAGAGATATGAAAGGAAAAATTATGAAAATGAGCAGGAAGATAAAATGGACAGAGGGGAATTGTAGTTATTGATGGGGTGTGAGAGAAGGTGGAAAAGTAAGACTTTAGGAAATAAGTGCAGTACGAGGGGAAGCGACACAGTAAAAAAAAAGACTGAGTAAACAAAGTGGCTGTAGGAGTTGGAGAAAAGTAATCTGATTAAATCTGACCAGGTGGGCACTATTTCATTCCTGTCTTTTTTTTTTTTTTTGCAATCATTAGCTATTATTATTTACTATTTATAAAATTAAAACCCAAAATGAAGCTTAGAGTGATGTGTTAAATGCAGGGCCTGATTAACAGGGAGGCTACACCTCCAGGACCAGGCATCGGAAACAAGCCATGCTGCTGCTTCTCCATTTAATCTGAAATCCCATGATATTGCCATACCAAATAAATAGGCCTTTTTAATTATCAGCTTGGCATCCATAATCCAGCAGTGACCAAATAAGTGAATAAATAAACAAATAACCAAAACTTAAAAAAAAACATATGCTACATACTCAGCAAATAATGTTTAAGTGCTTTTGTTTTAATCAGCCAAGTCTTCATCAGAAACAGTGCACAAATGAATGAGACTAGTTATAACAGTTAAACTGCAGTCACATGGGATATAAACCACAGTATCTTCCCATATAATAAAACAAGTCTTCAATGAAATGGGAATAAAGCAACGCATTTTCACATTCAGGCATTTTATATAAAACTTTTTTTTTCCAAATTGGCTAAGACTGAAGTGTTGCAGGCTTGAGCCATAATAGTCCACATCACAACACTGTTAGTTTGATGAAAATTTTTCTCTTAAAAAAAAAAAGTTTTCCAAGCTAACTCAAGAAGTGTGTATATAAAATTAAATTTTCAAATTTAAAAAATAACCATGTTGGATAAATATGTTCACACTAACAACATCCACAACATCGAAATCAGTTGTAGTTGAAGGAAACATGGCAATAATATCAACTGTCACTAAAATTATACTTTCTTGTAGCTACACATACATTCTTTAGTTTTTCAAGAACATGACAAGTATCTCTAGTGTACATTGTAATGTGTGCAGGAATCTTTTTAATGTGTTGCTGACAAAAGTGCAGTTGCTTCCGTCTCTGAACCACATACAGCCACTGTTGGATGAAAGGGCAGTGTTGTGTCTTTATGAAGCCTTGGAATACCAAACTCATAAGCAAGCTAACATTTTGGTACTTGTAAAAATTCATAAATATTAATATCACAATCACTGCTTACCTAAAGATCAAGTAAAATGTCATCAAATTTCATATAAACAGCCATTACTGTTAATTTGCTAATTACTTTGTAGTTGATTCCATCATTAAATCTTTGAACATTGCTTTAACATAGTTTTGTTCATTGCCACAATGCCACCACCTTTATCTGCTTTGGTGAACACTGTACTGTCCATGCTCCTTAATTCGCTTAAAGTATTCTTTTGTGTGGCATTCAAATTAGAAAATGTATTTTTTAGTGGATTTGTTAAAAGTTCGCTAATATTCACCTTGCTTCAATTTTTAAAAGTTCTCTAATATTTGCTTTGCTTAAGTTTTTAAAAGTCTATATTTTTTTCATATATACATATAAACATATATACTTGCTAAGCAGGTAAGTCAACTGTGTACAGTGTCCTTTTTCAAGGGAGACCCAGGAGCACTTTCCATTTAAGTGACTTGCTCATGGTTGCATAATAGGTTAATGGAGGTGGAAGAATCAAACCATGTACCTTTGGGTACATGAAGCAGCTCATTGAACAGCACAGAGCCTTAATCCTTTGACACTTTAAGGCAGTTGGACTGTATTGTAACTAGTGCTGGATTAAAGGCACTTTCCTTTCATTGCATGTTATCAAAAAACTTTTGACTGTCTTTGAATAGAAACACTAAGTTCAACCATTGTGCAAACTACTTAAGCTTAGCTAATGTTCCACAAGTAGATACAATTATAGAAGGAACTAGCACCGTACCTTTTAATAGTGGTTCTTCTTGAGCTTTAATCAAAATAGTATCACAAGGGTTGTAAATCAGAAATACTGTGTTTTCTTGGTTAAAGTGTTATGTTCCACTATGTTCTCTCTCTTGCTCTCCCTAACTGCAAGCTATGACCTGTCCTGCTATTGAATGGCTGTTGTAAGACTTATTGATCTTTGATGGGTGATTGTGCTATTGTCCTGTAATCTCATTGGTTCACTTTCTAAATCCTACTGATTTAAGAATGTGTCTCTTTCTCCTTCAGACTTCCTGATGTACATGAACAAAAAGGTAGAATTGCTCTCAAAATATAGTGTACTTTTGGCTGGTTAAAGGGGGAGAGGAAAATTTTTCATTGGATTCTGCATGACTGTATGTATTTTTCTGACTTCAAAAAACAGAATAAAAAGTTCTGTTTTCATATTCATCTTTGTCTCATTTTAATTTTATGCTAGAAGTAGGCTCATTGCTTTATACATTCTTTCTGATGAAGTCTTGGCTGATTAAAGCCAAAAGGGATTAAACATTATTTGTCGAGAACATGGATTATTTTTTTAAAGACTTTATTTGCTATAATTGTCTGTAGTTCATTTCTCGCAAATCATTTGCTTGAGCAACAGCTATGAACACTTTATATAACTTTAATACTGGTCATGATAGCAAACTATGAAACTACATGTGACTGTATATAGCAAAGTTATTAAGCTTCTTAATTTAAATTAAATTCTGTTTACATTTATTTCACTATCAAAAGATACCAGGTTGACTGAAATTTTCTCTACCTGAAAGATAATTTAAAAAGAGTACCTTGGAGACTTTATAATACGGTAATTGTTTCAAAGACATATACAAAGTGTGATTTTGGTAATGTTTCACCAGGTTTAAGAAATCCAATTTGTTATTTATGATTAACACTTTTTATGTGAATTTTTCTTTCACCATAATACTTATTTTCAATATTTTGTAGTTTTTATTTTGTAGAAATCCAGTTTGTTTTTATGATTAACACTTTTTACATGTGTTTTTCTTTCACTTTTCAATATTTTCAATACTGAGTAGTTTTTGTTTTGTTTTTTTGGTTTGGTTGGTTCATTTCTGTTTTCTGTGGTCAGAAGAAGGGACAGGGAAGTATAGAAAAACTGACAAATCATAAACAAGTTTCCTCTTCTGCTACAATTCACAAAATTTAATGAACAATAACAGTGTCTGAATTTAAATTACTTGACTTCACGTAAATTTCAGCAGTAATTTAAGTGGGTTTTATATTATTTGCCTACCTGAAATTCCAAAATATTCTGAAAGATTAAAAAAAATTATAACTGATTTTTTTTAGTTTTGGTCTGTTATGCCCCAACACTGGCCCAGTAATCAAGGAGCCTCAATCCTCACAATAAGCACCAGTGGGGGATGTACATTGGGAGGGTGACAAGTACACACAAGGTATTTCCAGATGCATCTCTCTGTATCAAGTATAATTTCCCTTAAGAGCACACAGAGACCACTGTCAGTTTGGAGCTGGTTTCTCCCTCTTTCTCCAGATCCCCAATAAGAGTCCCCACTGGCACAGCTGTAGAGTTGAGATCTCAGCTGAGTGACCAAGCCAAGACCTCCAGCACCTCCTCTATACAACCAGTGCTTCATGTCCCTGCCCAAGTAGCTGACACGTGCACTCTTTGATGTTTGAGTTATAAACACACACACACATCTGAGAAAGGCCTGGCACAAGTTTACTAGCTATGCCCCCTTCTGCCCAAACTACAAGGTCGTTATTACTGCCACCAGCCACCTCTTCAGCAGCTACTTTAAGGCTCTTAACAGATGGTCTCCAATCTTACTGTGTAATGCCACTGTCAATACAAATGGTAGTTTGACCAAGAGCAAGGCTGTTAGGAGTGGCTTACACAGTGTCACCAAACAAATATGCAAGTACTCCCAGAACTTAAATATCTCTAGACAGATCAGCCACAATGAAAAGTTTAAAATATATGTAATAATAAAACAACAAGAAAATAATCAGCATATAAGTACAGTTACATCAGAGTTCAAAATCACAGGAAATATTTAAAGCAACATTGCAGGACAGTCTCAAATAAATTAAGAAAAACATGTAAGAGAATTGCTGCACCCTAATAACTTACTTTAGAGTAAACAAGGCAGATGTGATGAGTGGATCCTGATGTTGTCAGATCAGAGACAAAATACAGAATACAGTCTCTCTCGCTCTCTCAGAGAGTTCCTTAATATCTCAAATATTACTGCTGGAATAGCTTGCAAAATGACATAATTTCTTGTCATGTGACTCTATCCCAGGTAAAACCCCCAGTGATGCAGCTGGTAGCATTTAGCATGCAAACACAACGGCTTTTCTTAGATCTAAGGCAGATCTTGGAAGTCATAAAACATTAAAACACTTCCAAGACAATACAGAAAACTTCTAGTTCTAGACATTGTGTCTGTAACTGCACTGAAAGCGAAAGATAACATCCTTTTATTACGTGACCATAAGGTAATTTAATTTCAGCTACTTTTCTGAAGTTAACCTCTTATGTTTCAGTTTCCATTGTTAAAATATATACATCTAAACAGTTACAGTAGTGCAGGTACATTTCTGTTCTAATTCAATAGGGCATGCTGTGGTTACATCTTTGAACAGCACTTTGTAAAATACCTGTTCAGCACACGTCTATACAAACCATCTTATATGACATACAGTTCTAATACATTTGTAACACAAGCATATGAACCATGGCGATATTCACAAACGACATGTAATTAATTTACAAAATTCCAGATAGCCGAGCTGGCAGTATCTCCGTTCATGACATAGTCTGTTACTTAAATTTAGTTAGTATATTTTGCTTTCAGGTAGTTCCTGGCCTGTTATTTTGGGTCAGACCTCAAAACCCTTAGCTAACATTGTACAAGAAAGCCTCTTTCATTAATTTTAAAGTTCCTCTTATTTCTGAAAT
>NC_056737.1:195909992-195940859 GCF_019279795.1 Protopterus annectens
TATATTTTTTTCATCAAATTCCGGGTTCAGAGAGGTCATACACTGTTGCTGTTATATGGATTTCAAAGCTCCTTCCTTTTTCCCCTCCTTTTGCCTGCTGTGTGGATTATTGTAGCTTTAGTTATTTTCACCACAACTTGGTTTCATCCATATCCATTTCTCTGTCTCAAGATGAAGCCCCCTAGTAATAGATACTGCTGGGACATCAATAAAAGTGAGATGCACCTGAAACTTCTAGATAACCTGTTCTAACATGTTTGAGGTTTATTATTCATAAGAGTTTTACTATGCTATTCTAAGTAGCTGTTATAAAGCAGATGCAAGACAGCACAGTCTTAACTAAAAGTAAGCATACAGTATGTAATACTGCATGCATACACCCAGCCTTCTCTAAGATGTATTTACTCATGTTTACGTTACAATTAGAGAGCACTAGTCATGCCAAACCATAGTGACAAAGGGATATCCAAAAGTAATTATTTTGTTTTCTTGTATATTAGGTAAGAGAATCATGACATTTCGTCTCTTTCTTGTAGTTAGACAAAATGTTCTGCTCCATGCACCTGTCTTTCAGCCTTTACTAGCACATTTGTCACCACATACACTGTGTCTGATACAAAACTGCATTGTCATGATCCTTGCTGTTTTAGAATTTGTAGAGAACATTTGGTCACATACTGAAGGATGTTTTATGCATGTTGAAAATCATCCTGCAGCCACCTGACTTGTAATTACAGTTAGGAAAATAAATGCAAAATCCATTTCAGACAGATGCATGTCATATCTCATAAAAATAATATTCTAGTCATACCTGTCAAGCACAAGAGTAGAATTGCTGAGTCCATTCCACCTGGGCCAGCAGCCAATTCAAATAATCAGCCTCAAGGATAAGATCAGTCCATTTGTATTGTACATCTGGCTGTTAGTTTGAATTTATCTGATAATAAATTCAGTTTCCTTTAAGCAAATACAGCACAGTAGTCACGGATCACTGCCAGGTACTCTATTATTCCAGTCCTCTGCCTTTGTCATTAGTAGCTGTTTTTTTTTGTGTGTGTATCATATCTTTTATTTTGTAGGCAGGCCCTCTGATTGCCCACTGTTTTAACTCCAGACAGTAATAATGAAATTGTTTCCTAGTACTAGGCGCATTTTTATTTTGTTTGAAGTCTTTCTGGTCTAAAATTGGACGTTCTGGATGTTTATATATTCAGATACAGTTCTGTGGCATGAGAAACTAGTTGTTTAAATATAGTTTAAAAGAAGAAAGGAAGTTGTTCCACTTAAAATTGACCACATTCTTTTCTGTGACTGAAAAGATAGACATTTACAGTAGTCCTCTCTTTTTCTCTCACCAGACTGTATCATATCACACTGTGGACTTTCTTCTTGGCATTAGGACATTTCCTGACAGAGGCATTCATTTATAAGACTGCACCACTGACCATTGGAGTCTTGGCACCCCTTATGGTGGCAAGTAAGTAACAGCTGAAAAAATGGTTCCTTGCACAAGAGCTGCTGGTTGTATAATGGTATTTCCTGTAATATGTGTGCTAAGTAAGCACTTTTATTTTAATATTTATTTACTGAATTATTTTATTGCATTTTGATAACTAGGTTGATCTCTTTAGGTAAGGACCTTTCCTGGAAGAGATGTGGAAAATAAGCTATGTGTAAGATAAGACGGAAATCTATATTTTAAATAAAGAATACAGTAGCATGCATGTTTCTTACATGTTGCTTGAAGAAGTTACACTGTCAGTGAGAATACCTGTTAAAGAAGAGTGTCAAATAGTTGTGAAGTGCAATGCACACTTGGTTGTGGTGTGCTTTGTCAGATAGATGAAGTAGGTAATCACGCAGCGTTCACAGGTGTGTGCAGTCATTATAGTGGATGAGATGCGATGACCCTAAAATATGGGATAGACTCATCAGAGTCCCTAATTACAGGAGGGAGAGAGAGTGGATTACAGTGGTATGTGGAGTAAACAATAGTAGGGGTCAAGCACTAACTCCTTATTCAGTGCCTTCAGTACAGAAGGGATAGGAAAGGTGTGAGGTTAGATAATCCTGTAGCATGCATGTTTTTTTTTTTCTTGCAGTGGCTTTTCATTTTAGCCTTAAAAGTTTGTAGAGAAGATCATTTGTTTATATCAGCTGGAAAAAAACATTCTTTAATGTAGAGACAGACCCTCAGAAGGCTATGATTCTGAGTTTAAATGTAATCTGGAGCACTTGTTAACAGATGTGTATCATGCAGATTTTATTTATTTACATTTGTGCACTGAGAATTTCCATCTGAGCATAGCACATTTTAACTGGAGTCTCAGAGAGAGAAATGTTCTAAACATAAAAGTGATACATAGTACAATATGAGGCAGAAGTAGAAAAGAAGTGAAATGGAAACGCAGATTTTTTTTTTAAGTTACAAACAAAACAAGTAAAGTGTTACAAATGACATTTGCGTAAAGGTTGATCTGGTTATTACAGACTGCATATGTTACCAGCAATTATCTTACACCACTTGTCATGGAAATAGAGAGAACTAAGTACACCAGGACTTCACGAATACACAGAATAAAAAAAGAATATTATAGTTTATTAAGACTAATAAATGATTCACTTACGATAAATAGTTCTCATTCATTTGCTCAGGTAACACCACACATGAAAGACAATTACTGAGTTGAATGTCTAACTTGGGTTTAAACACTGTTGTAGTTACGATCAGCCTTAGGATAAGCAGGAGGTTATTCCATAATTTGCAATGAACACAGGGTAAAAAGAACCACTACAGTGATTAGGTACACCAGTGCAGGGTCCCAGGGTCTCTGCTGTATGCTTTGTTTTGTCCTTGTGTTTGAGGAGTGAGAGTTGAGTCCCCACTTTTGGTGTTAATTCAGATACATTCAAGAAGGTTATAACACTTGACTGTTTTGTCACAACAAAATCTACTTCTCTTCTTCGTCATGGGGAGTAACTTTAACTGTAACTCAAAATATTTGGGTTTACCTACATTATAGGTTCATAGGTTCATAGGTTCATACTAGGCTATCTGCCCGAGGGCATTTACAAGCTCTACCTATAGCTTGGCTTGCGCCACCCCTTTAGTATCGGGAACTATACCCATTATTTTGCTGTGCTCTGTTGTTGAGCAGTGACTGAGGTAATCCCTGGGGCATCTGGCGATCTCCCATCCATTGGTCAAGATTTCTCAAGGCCAGCGTAGGTGCTCTGCCTCACATATACCGGGATTTTATTCCACAGCATAGGGAGCTCAAGATGAATCTATCCCTCCAGCATGTCCTATTAATAGCCGCGGTCGAGGTTTAAGCTCCCCACCCCTTGTGGCTCTGATCGATCTAGATTTTTGAGGTGAAGCATATTCATCAAATCTGGGCTTGATATGGCCTTGTATGTTAGGCAAAGGTCAAATTCTGAGCAGCCGTGTTTAATTGAATAGAGCTGGAGTTCTTTTCTAGTCGGGCAGACAGATGTTTGATTTTATCCTTTTGGTGAGGAACTTGCCTCTCCAGCTGCTGCAAGTGTCGGGTCAGCATATCTCAATGGGGCATTGTACTCAATCATTGGTCTGATGAGTGATGAGCACTACTACATGACCCCTTTGATCTAGATGAGAATCCTTCTATGATAAGGTGGGTAAGGTAGAAGGTCTTCCTAACTACTTTAGCTACATGGGTGTCGAATGACAGACTACTATCGTTCCTGGTCCCCCAGGTCCCTGATAAATTCTTCTGTGCTCAGTGGATTGCCACCTACTATAGGGTAACCTTGTTTTTCCCGGCGGTATGACTATGCATTTTTGGCATTTAACTTAGGGCTTGGCTCTGCACCAGTTATCCTGCTTCTGTGAGACCCTTCTGAAGGATATCTGTGTCAGATGTGTTTTCTACTATATTTCCAGTTTGCAGTCATCTGCAAACTTTGTCAGCCATAAATCTCCTGTGTGTTTGCTTGTACTGAAAAGTAGATGCCAAACAAGAGTGGGCCCAGGACTGAGCCCTGTGGTACACCACACAGGGCTTTGAGTCCGACATGGCTGCAGCAACTCTGACCCTGTGGTTCTGTCACTCAGCCAGTTTTGCAACCCATCTTGTGATGTATGGGCTACATTTGGGTTTCGATGAGTTTTTCAATGATACCCGAGTGGGTATTGTGGTCGCTGCCTTCGCCAGATCGAGGTAGGCTGTATGGACTGCCTTTCCCATGGCTTTGATAAGTACGGTCGCTAATGGGGGCTGGTAATTTTAGGTCGGTGGAGGCAATCGCTTTGTGAAGTGGGACCACAGTTGCAGTGCGCTACCCTGGGTACGTCCAGAGTGTGGGTTTAATTCCTCAGTTCGTGGAGGCACAGCCGGGGACACGCTTTGGAGAGAGCAGCCTCACTGGGCTGAGAAGTTTGGGGGGCTGCACCTACAGATATCTCCTTTGGTGGGGAGAAGCTTGCACTGAACCTGTCAGCCAGTATGTTGGCAATGTCTGTAGGATCAGTAATCTTCACATCATTTTGAACTAGTTCTGAGCATATCTGGGAGTTTCCTCCCAGGTTTCTAACATAGCTAAAGAAGGCCTTATGATTGTCTTTGAGTCTTTAGCTATTTTTCTCTCAAAATTTGCTTTGGATGATTTTATGAGAGCTCTTAGTTTTTACTTATAGTGATCAAGGGTGTCTTACCTTTTAAGGATTTTGCTCTATCTTGTAGTAGCTTCCTCCTTTGTTGTAGAGTTTGTTTATGGCTGGGGTCCACCAGACCGGACGCTGCCTTTGGTACAAAGAGTTTTTGTTTTGCTTGGGATTGCCTTATCCATGCAGCCTGCAGGTGCTGGTAGAAGGCATTTGTAAGTGATTCAGCGGCTTGAGTACTGTTTCCGCCTTTTAAAGGAGACCACACTAGTCTTTAGAAGTGTGAAGTCGGCTTTTGAGAAGTTCTTTACTGTGGTCTTTTTATTTCAGGTGGGGTGGGATGAGGACCTCCAGCGATTAGTTTGTGATCTGATCTCACCAGTGAGGGGTATACTTCGTGTTGAACATTGTGCTCCCATGTTCGTGATGATGAGATCAAGTATGTTTTCTCCTCTTGTGGGATGGTGACTAGTTGTTCCATGGCATTTGAGTTTAGGAACTTTTGGGCTAGTGTTTGGGCTTGAGTAGTGTTCCCAGTCTATATTAGGTAATTGAAGTCACCTAGTATGATGGTGTTTGGTGATACATTTATCCCTCTAGTGTTTTTCAGGAAGGCCATGTGAGGTTCCTGAGTTTGTGAGGGTGGCCTGTAACATGCTACAATTTGCAGAGCAGTCTTGCCTATGGTTAATTGCACCTGGATGGTCTCCGATGCATCGCATGCTGCCACCAGTCTTGAGGTGTGGGTGTCTTTGATGAATATGGATACCCTCCTTTCTTGGGTATTGAACGATGATAAGAGGTAAAACCTGGAGGAAAAGCTCTGGTGCTCTCTAGAGCCAGGAACCGTGTTTCTGTCACTGCACAGACATCGATGTTCTCCATACTGAGAAGGGAAAAGAGTGCGGGCATCAGTGCGTTAATTTTGGCATTGGAGCAGCATTACCCTCTTATTTTTTTTTTTTTTTGTGTTTAGGGTGGTAGGGTTTTAATTTTGAGTCCTGCCTAAAAAAGGCACTATGGGGTGGCAAGAGCCTTTGCCAATATCCGGGAACAGGGGTGAACCCAGGTGAGGCAAGCTCGCCCCCCTCGGGGCAGCTGGCTTTTGTCCAGCATGTCATCCCAGGCAGACAGACATTGATCCCCTTTGAATGACACCAGAGTTTAAGCCAATTGTTATGATCATCTTATCTCTGTATTGTGGCATCATTCTTGGTGAAGGTAGGATACTGCTCAAGGTCAGGGTTATCTGCCTGGGCTACATAATCAGAGAGCTCCTCTCAATCTCTCTTCATGTGTCCAGGAGGGTCGCGCGCCAGGTCGTTTACACCAGCGTGGACAATGACTGAGTCGTATTTGTACCGTTGAGAGACCTGATTTGCGTTGCGATGTGGATTCTTTCTGCGCCCGACAGGCAGCTTACTGTGACCTTCTCCTTACTCAGTCTGGTGAGCGGGACATCAGTGTGTCTGACTATGGAGTCACCAATGACCAGTGTGTCTGGCATTGTGTTTGCCTTAAAGGGCTGTGACTGTTTGACACTCTGACTGTGAGGTCTATGTGTTGCAGGTGTTGTGTTCTGAGGTGGTGGTTGTTTGGGTGTCTGCTTTGGTGGCCTCTGCTGTTTTGGTAGATTTTTGATCAGAGCCGCCGAGTATGTCTTTGTGTGTTTATGTGTATGATTTGAGGTTGTGATGGTACTATGTGAGACTGGGTCTATAGTGTGTGTGGTAACCTTCTCCTCCTGACTGGTCTTGCCAGTCCTATGTTGAGAGAGCTCAGCCTCCAGTTTAAAATTTGGAAGGTATCTCGATGTATTTGTGTTTTTGTTTTGGAGGAGAGGGAGATTGTTGTGTGCCATGCGAGGCAATTGTAACATTGCCTCAATATTCCCAGGTTCACCAGCTGAGCAGCAACTGATCCCCGACATGCTAGAAGGACTAGACAAAAACTTTAAAAGAGATTCCGAGGATGTGGGTGACCGAGAAATGGGGTTTGCCTTTATCTATAAGAGTGCCTGATCAAGGTAATAAGTACTGTAGGAGCAAGTGCTAGGTTTAACAGATAGAGAAAAGTCTACTTGGAGTCAAGTAGAGATGATCTTTTAGGTATTAGAGAAAGTGCTAGTAACAGGGATGCTTAAAGGTAAGATTGAAAAGAATGCACTCTGCAGTGTGCACTAGAGAAGTTAGATATGAAAGTAGGTAACTTGAGTTTTACCTGTTTAAAAAGTTAAGGTTTAGTGGAGAGTTACTATTTTTAAAACAGCAAGATGGACTGAAAGGGGTGGTTACTTTGTATTTTTGGTACTATGAAATACTGTAGGATGGCCAATAAATTTAAATAATTGAAGGGGTGGGATTTCAAAAGTGATGGTTTTGTGATTACTCACATAAGCCAGTGAAAGTAGAGAGAAATGAGATATATGGTCAGATTAATATAAGAGGCGGCAACTAGAAAGACAGTGGTATTCTGCCTGACTCAGAACAGAGCTGTGGTCTCTTTTGAAGTTTTAATATGCTGTTAAAACAGAATGCAAGCAAAACACAAGATAAAGAAAACAAACTACAGTATTCAAAATATAGAAAGGTAATACAGAAATACAAAAAATAACAGCAAACTAACCTTTCCTTCACAGCAAAGTGTAGCAGAGTCTGGATGAGCCTTTCTGGTAAAGCTCTGAAATGTTTTAGTTTACTCCTTAAATAGAAATTTTAGTTCCTAGCTCCACCCCCTCTGTTAACAAGTGGATATGTTTTTGCTCCTTCTTAAGTAGAGTTTTCATCAGCTATCCTTTTAACTCATAGGGCATCCTGTGATGGTCTGATGCTAGCATTGCATGGTAACTTTGTTGGTATATGAGGCTCTGATATATGTAGCCAGCTTTGCATGGTACCTTGATTATTAACTAAGGTACAGAAATATAACTAGAATTGCATGGTACCTTGTTTGGTAAATGTACTGATATATATATATATATATATATATATATATATATATATATATATGGGCTCTGATATATAACCAGCATTACATGGTATCTGGGTTGGTGCATTAGGCTCTAATGTAAAACCACCATTGCATCATACTTTGGTACATGAGGCTCTGATATATAACTAGCATTGCATGGTACTTTGGTCAGTACATTCAGTGCTGATATATAACCAGCAATGCATGGTACCTTGGTTGGTAGTTGAGACTGTGATGTATAACCAGTATTTTGTGGAACCTTGGTTGTACATGAGGCTCTGATATATAACCAGCTATGCATGGTACCTTGATTGGTGCGTGAGGCTTTGATGTACAACCAGCATTACATGGTACCTCTGATGTATAACCAGCATTGTGTACTACCATGACTCGAACACAAGGCTCTGATGTATAACCAGCATTGTGTGGTACCTTGGCTGGAACACGAGGCTCTGATTTATAACCAGTATTGCATGGTACCATGGTTAGTACACGATGCTCTGATGTATATCCAGCATTGTGTGGTACCTTTGTTGGTACACAAGGCTCTGATGTATAACCAGCATTGTGTGGAACCTTTGTTGGTACATAAGGCTCTGATGTACAACCAGCATTTTGTGGTCCCATGGTTGGAACATGAGGCTCTGATGTATAACTAGCACTGTGTAGTACTTTGGTTGGTACATGAGGCTGTGATGTATAACCAGCATTATGTGGTACCTTGGTTGGTACATGAGGCTGTGATGTATAACCAACATTATGTGGTACCTTAGTTGGTACATAAGGCTCTGATGCATAAGCAGCATTGTTAGTACTTTGTTTTTTACAGGAGGCTCTGATGTATAACCAGCATTACACTGTACATTTGTGGTTCATAAGGCTCAAATGTATATTCAGCATTGTGTGTTATTTTGGTTGGTACATAAGGCTGTGATGTATAACCAGCATTGCGTGGTACCTTGATTGGTACAGGAGGCTCTGATATATAACCAGCATTGCATGGTACTTTGGTCAGTACATTTGGTGCTGATATGTAACCAGCAGTGCATGGTATCTTGTTTGGTACTTGAGACTGTGATGTATAACCAGCATTTTGTGGTACCTTGGTTGGTACATGAGGCTTCGATATATAACCAGCTACGCATGGTACCTTGATTGGTGCATGAGGCTTTGATGTACAACCAGCATTACATGGTACCCTGGTTGGTACATGAGGCTCTGATGTGTAGCCAGCACTGTATGATACTTTGGTACACGAGGCTGTGATGTATAACCAGCATTGTGTGCTACCATGACTCGAACACGAGTGATGTATAACGAGCATTGTGTGGTACCATGGCTGGAACACGAGGCTCTGATGTATAACCAGTATTGAATGGTACCATGGTTGATACACGAGGCTCTGATGTATAACCAGCATTGTGTGGTACCTTTGTTGGTACACAAGGCTCTGATGTATAACCAGCATTGTGTGATACCTTTGTTGGTACATGAGGCTGTGATGTATAACCAACATTATATGGTACCTTGGTTGGTACATAAGGCTCTGATGTATAACCAGCATTTTGTGGTACCTTGGTTAGTACATGAGGCTCTGATGTATAACTAGCACTGTGTACTACCTTGGTTGGTACATGAGGCTGTGATGTACAACCATCATTAGTTGGTACGTGAGTCTGTGATGTATAGCCAACATTATGTGGTACCTTGGTTGGTACATAAAGCTCTGATGTATAACCAGCATTGTTAGTATTTTGGTTGGTACAGGAGGCTCTGATGTATAACCAGCATTGCACTGTACCTTCGTGGTACATAAGGCTGTAATGTATAATCAGCATTGTGTGATACTTTGGTTGGTACCTAAGGCTGTGATGTATAACCAGCATTGTGTGGTACCTTGGTTGATACATGAGGTGCTAATGTATAACCAGCATTACGTGGTACCGTGATTGGTACAGAAGGCACTGATATATAACCAGCATTGCATGGTAACTTGGTTGTTACATGAGGCTCTGATGTATAACCAGAATTGTATTGTACCATGGTTGGTACATATGGCTCTGATATATAACCAACATTGCATAATACCTTGGTTGGTACATGAGGCTGTGATGTATAACCAGCATTCTGTTGTACACTGGTTGGTAGATGAGGCTGTGATGTATACACAGCATTGTGTGGTACCTTGGTTGGTGCAGGAGGCTCTGATTTATAGTCAGCATTGCATGGTGCCTTGCACGGTACAAGAGGCTCTGATGTATTTCCAGCATTGTGTGATACCTTGGTTGGTACAGGAGCTTTTGATGTATAACCAGCATTGTGTGGTATATTGGCTGGTACAGGAAATGCTGATGTATAATTAGCATTGCATGGTACCTTGGTTTATACACAAGACTCTGGTGTATAACCAGCATTGTGTTACACCTTGGTTGGTACATTAGGCTGTAATGTATAACCAGTATTGCATGGTACTTGTTTTATACATGAGACTCTGATGTATAACCAGCATTGTGTTACACCTTGGTTGGTACATGAGGCTGTGATGTATAACCAGTATTACATCGTACCTTGGTTTATACATGACACTCTGATGTATAACCAGCACAGCATTGTGTTGCACCTTGGTTGGTACATGAGGCAGTGATGTATAACCAGTATTGCATGGTACCTTGGTTTGTACAATAGGCTGTGATGTATAACCAGTATTGCATGGTACCTTGGTTTGTACAAGAGGCTGTGATGTATAACCAGCATTGTGTTGCACCTTGGTTGGTACATGAGGCTCTGATGTATAACCAGCATTGTGTGGTACCGTGGTTGGTTCATGAGGCTGTGATGTATAACCAGTATTGCATGGTACCTTGGTTTGTACATGAGACTCTGATGTATAACCAGCATTGTGTTGCACCTTGGTTGGTACATGAGACTGATGTATAACCAGCATTGTTCTGCACTTTGGTTGGTACATGAGGTTATGAGGTATAACCAGTATTGCATGGTACCTTGGTTGGTACATGAGGTTCTGATGTATAACCAGCATTGTGTTGCACCTTGTTTGGTACATGAGGCTGTGATGTATAACCAGCATTGTGTGGTACCGTGGTTGGTGCGTGAGGCTTTGATGTATAAATGGCATTGTGTGATACGTTGGATGGTACATAAGACTTTGATGTATAACCAGCATTGCTTGGAACCTTGGCTGGTACATGAGGAGCTGGTATATTTTAAAATGTTATACATGTAATACATTATTACCTTGAATATTACATTGAAGTATGTTGACAAACCAACTAAGGTTTTAGTAATTATTTTATTAATATGTACAGCCCTGACTCTCTCCAGACTGCAAGAATTTACCCAAAGTTGTTTTACCTCTATAGAAATCAAGCTAAAAAAACTCCCCATGCTCCTTAACCCTAACAAACAAATTGAATGTTCTTCACTCCAAAACAACATGACAGCCAACAGGAATCTTTCTTAATTACATCAGCAAACAATACTAAAATAAAGATATTTATACACAGTAAACTCTTAGGAGTTGTCAGTGATGAAAATTGGACAGTGGCACAGGAAAATAACTTTCTTGGGTGGCGTAAGCTATGGTACCTTGCTGGCTAGGCTTACGTAGGCCCTTGGGCCGATAGCCTAGTGCCTACCTATGAACTTATTTGTTACAAACCATAACAAAGATCAATCAGAAACTGGGCTATGTTAAATTTTTCACTAACTCATCATCACATAGAATCCACTACTCTTGAGCACGGAAATGGCTTAACTGTCTTGAACTAAACACCATGCATTTGGTGTCTGCATGTAAACTCACTTACTACTTAGATAAATGCCCCAGAATAAAAAATATCTTATAGCCTCCCTCCCCTTCATGAGACCACCGCTCTGCTGACAAGTTCTTATTTAAAACAATTAATTGTAATAACTCATCTGGAGAGTCAGTCTACTCCTGCTGCATCTTAAAAATGTGGAACATCACCCTAGCACGCATCAAACTCACTGACAAACTACCACAATTTAAAAGCCTGCTTAAACTACATCTGAATAAATCCTGGTTGTGCTCATGCTCAGCACCAGGCTGACCCGCCAATACAGATAGTAAAAACCTTCAATATTTATTGCTCCATTCCACCAGCAAAACAGTTAAAATCTAGCATAGATTTTACAAATCAACAAAACAAATGTTTAAGTGCTTTCTTCCCTAACCAGTGTAAAAGGACTTCATCAGAACACAGTAAGTTAAATCAGCACTCAAATATATATCCTAATCACCTTGATTAATAATTTAAACAGTATAATCTTATAAAAATAAATTATATAGCAAAAAAATTCATCATGCATCATTAAATTCATTCCTAAATGAAATCAAAATCAAATCAATCCCTGGGATTCATGAAGCTGAGTGCAAGGACGGCATTAGCCTTGCACCGACCGTGCAGCGTAGAGATGGCGCAGCAGCACCACATGCATATTAACGAAGGCATGCTGCCGTAATGGCCACATGCATAGGAAACGTGTACAAGTGCAGGGGACGTGTCCAAGCTCTGCACGGAGGCATGATCATGTCAGCTGCATACGCGCAACCTATAATGCTGACTAGTACAGCCTGCCTCCAATAGTAATCATCCTGTCAGTGTCCATGGATACTGAAATGTATGCAAAGCATACAAGAAAACTTGTGAACACCACAATAAGAAGTAAACACAAAGGCACGTAGCTAAATTTTGAGTCCCCGTCCCTCGAACAAAGATATTTAAAACCCTGTGCCCGTATTCCATTGTAGTGTCGCTAGTTATACCAAGTGGAAGCGAAATGCATTGTGTTAGCGCACCGCCAATTGCCAAGCCTAGCCCAATGGTATGGGTTACCACCTGTCCCATATTGTGAGGGACAGTCCCCCTCTAGGCAAGTGTGTCCATATCAAATTCATAATAAATGTGAAATGTCCTGCGATAGTAGGACATAATTATGTCTCATATGTTATGAAATAGTCCCATACAGTATGTATGTCCGTATATAAAATACCTGTATGTTACAAGAAACAGAATAAGCAAGTAAATGAAACAGAATAAGCAACTACACCACTACAACAATAAAAGCTTATATGTAGGCATGAAACTAAAGTACTATCCTTTGTAATGACCATGGGTATGTGTTGGCCTATAAACGCAGATGTGTGCCACGAAAATGTCCCATCCAGGTCATATGAAAAGGTGGCAACCCTACCAATGGTCAGAGCACTCACCCAATATCTTGCCAATCACGGTCCAAGACGTCCTTGCCAGGATGGCCCATAGATGAACGGGTATTACCCAGGTCTACCTACCATGTCATGAAAGATAAGTATTTGCGAGTACCTATGTGCGTGACGTACAGCATGTGGTTGATCTGAAATGTTAGTGTAGACCTCACAACCATATTGGTCCCCGAGATATGTAGTGTACGCAATGTGTTCTGTTGACTTTGCCAGGGGCCATCAACTAGAGAAGGGATGAATGTTGATTGTGGAATATGGGGGTGGGGGGTGATGGGTAATGTAATATATTGCCAATGGGAGACTGGGTTTGGATGCACAATAGCTGAATTGGAGGTTTACGAGGGAGCAGTGTGTGAATCAGGAAGATAACCAAAGAACAAATATACACATCCGCAATACAATCCCACAAACATGTGAACATTAAAATGTGCAATACACATGTACAGAAACGTTACCGGCACATACCCACATAATGGTCTGGCCTGAACTGAGCCATCCAACCCCAACACACCTGGATACATAATTGAATACACACCACCCCCCACCTTCCTGAACGTCCACCAAAACCAGCCATACTCGGGCTGCTAGATAGGCATGGCCATATCTGCACATAGTGACCCCTACGCATATCTAGTAGGCAGTCTCACCCTAGGCATTCTCAGGATTGCAAACTATGTATCCCTTGCATGTATAACCCTACCTTACAGCCGTAAAGCAAAGATGGTCATCGTTCCCCACAATCTTTGGATATCCCTCATGGGATATGTATCTGTTCTAAACATTAGACTTGGTGGCAAGACACAATGTCCAGTCCTGTATACATCTAAACACAAGTTGTATGAGCAGTAGCTGTCCACAAGACTGCTCAGCCTCCAGCCGGTCCTGCAGAACCTACAACCCGGGATTAAACACCTGACCATGATGCATGTCTTCCCACATGCATTATCGGGAATATATACCTTACACATTCGCATAGTGGCAGTTGGATATAGGGTGCTTAAGGCACTGTAAAGCAGATGTAAGTAGGGTTACCACCTGCCCCACCTTGTGAGGGACAGTCCCTTTTTTGTTAGTTGTGTCCAGACCAAATATAATGCAATGGCAAATGTCCTGTGATAGTAGGAAATATGTCCCATATATCATGTAACAGTTGCATAAAACAGTTATTTATTTAAAATACTCAAAGTTACAAGAAACAGGTGAAGCAAACAAACCGCTACAAGAATAAGCGTTCATTTAGGGAAATAAATAAAGTTCTAACCTTTGTACTGACCGTGGGTATGTGTCGGCCTGTAAAGTCTGATGTGTGTCCCGAAAATGCTACACTTTGGCCATATGACAAGGTGGAAACCCGAAATGTAAGCGGGTATGCAAGCGTGTATGCGCAACGGTAGGTGGCGGTGATTCAATGGTATGGGAAATGTAAATGAGCATGTAGGTGTATATGCATGTGTATGTACAGACCGATGTATACACACACACACACACACACACACATAAATATATATATATATATATATATATATATATATATATAAATAAATATATGTAGATATGAAGAATGAACATGGTCAAAATATAGGAAATCCCCGTAATAGTTAGTGCTGTTATATATCAGGATGGCCATCAGTGAGCACACCTCTGCATCCCCAACCACAGGTAGAACGCTAAAAGTGGAACGAACGATCTCCCCTTGCTAAGTCTGACTTTCAACTAGGTACAAGGCAGTCCTGGTCCCCAGTCGGACAAGCCTAAACCCGGAAGATCATAAGAACAGCCTGACAATCGAACACACGTATGTGCCAGGACTATAGGCTGTAGAGGTCTGAATATCCTTGGAGTGAGTCAACATGTGGCACGAGTCCAGAGCAGTAGGGAATAGGGAATGACACATGTGTAGTAGTGCGTTTTTCCCCAACAGGTAAATGGATGCCTGCTGTGTAAGTGAAGTGATGAGGCATGTGTTCAGGTAACTATGCACCATGGGTATACATATAAATGAGGCAGAACACCAATAGTGTAGTGGTTAGAGCATCTGCCTAACGAAAAGGCATTCACGGTTCAAGGTCGACAATAGCACAAATCATTTTCCTTGTGGAATTAATGTTGCTCTGCTGTAAAGCCGACATTTAATCATGTAAAGGTGAACGTGTGTATTGCATGGGACTATTAACCAGTTCCTTTCAATCAAAGTGGTATTGTCATAATGTATAAGGCACAAATAAGCATAAATAAGCGACAGTAAACATATGTAATGCACAGTAAGCATAGGCGAGTGTGCCTGCGTGGGTGTAAGCAGCTCCCAGCATAGGAAATGTATGTTTGTTTGTGTCTTTCGGCTTTTCCCGGTTAGGGGTGTAGGGATGTTTTATATATATATATATATATATATATATATATATATATATATATATATATATATATATATACACACACACATATCTCTCTCTCTCTTTCTATATATATATATATATATATATATATATATATATATATATATATATAAAGAATGGACGTTGTAACAGTAAAGCATACACACTGGATGTGAAGGGAATCAAGAGCAATGTTGGCATTGTAAAGTGCTTTCAGCGTATGTCATAAAAAGCTGCCCAGGAGTGAGCAGAGCACCGCTACTCACACCACAGGCAGGGTATTACCACTGGGAGTAACATCATTGAAATGCTAGGTCTACTTTACACACAGGAGGAATGTAGCCCCATGCTGGGACCTCCAAAAATTGGAAAGAGCAAATGGCCATATTCAATAACACCAGGAAAGGCACATATGTGCAAATATACATGGCGGGAGACCCTGTGAGTACACGAGGTGGGACAGAATGTGTGTAGGGCCCCAAAAGCTCTGGAGAGGGAAATGTGTAAAGGAGTGTCATGGCTGCGATAACAAGTGGATAATGGATGTTATGCCTGTAAATTTAACATGGGTGGGATGGAGGAACTATGGGTATGCAATTATGGATCCAGGCGTGCCAGGGTTGGATGGGCCGGTTCTAATGGACCGCCCCATGGAGGTCAGCTAGGTCGTAATAGGTATATTTGCATACTCACATGCAGGCAATATATGTTGAAGTACAAATTCTGTAACACATGCATTCCATTTGTTGACATAAATAATAGGAATGTGCCCATACAAACATCGACAGTACATGGAATAATAGGTTGTGCAGAAGAGGGACGGGTCGAATCACACTATCACATTCCAATTACCATTGGTAATCCCTACATGAACATAATAGTGACATCTGTCCACTGTATAACGTGCTACATACCGATTACAAGATAACTGGAGTGTGTCGGCGTTATAATGAGTAAGGCAGTAGTATACTGGTGAAGCTTATAAACACCATTAAGCATGTGTAAGTGCGTATGAGCAGGGAATGTATTGACACTGATGTACATATATATAATCATATACATAGATGTCATGACACCAATGCAGATGGACAGTACTGTTACAACTGCTGAATCCTACACAAATGTACTCTATAAGCACTTACAGGAGTGCATGGCTTGTGCTATCCCAAACAGAACTAGGATGCTATACTCAAAATTAACTAAATCAATCTGGTGGTCCCCTGCCATAAACATATTGTACTACAGGAGGAACACACTGTTGCAAATGAGAGTACAATACCATGCGTGGAGGAGATCCCTGGCCAGCCTCAGTAAGAAGGTGAGATCCCTTATAAGATCCTCCAAAGCTAGCTACGAAAACTATAATGCAACTAATACCAACAACAACCACAAAGCCTCAATGTCAATAAACAGATCTGCTCTGAGTTACAGCACAAAGGCACGAATATTACAGAAACAATTGATATTGGCAACATCCTGGCAGATCCCTCTCAAAGCTGCACACTCTAAAGGCAATATCACAGCATCCATGGGACTGGACAACATCCCAGGCTGCATTTTACATGAACTTCGGATCGTACTGTCTCCTCACCTATGCACCATGTTCAATAATAGCCTCACATTGGGCATAGTGCCCCCTGAATGGCACACAGCAACAGTTATCCCACTCCACAAAGGTGGCACCACAATGGACCACGGGACCTATTTCCCTATAGGCCTGACTAGCCTGGTCTGCAAGGCTATGGTGCACATCATGGATCACTGGCACAGAGACATTGGGTACCTCCCAACCTTTGACCCCTCCCTGTTTGACATTGTTAAGGCCGGACCATGCCTCCTAAACCTGGTGGACTTCTTAGAGACAGTTACCAAGGCATTAGATGAGGGTAAGGAAGTCCCCACAGCCTACCTAGATCTCTCATAGGCTTTCAACACCATTCCTCAACATACCCATCCGCCTGAACATTAACCCCTACGTCATGTGATGGTTTGCAAAGTGGCTCACAGACAGAACACACCCAGTGGGAGTTGCATACCCTAGGTCCTACTGTATACCAGTTACAACTGCCGTCCCCCAGGGCTCAGTCCTAGGACCCCTCATGTTCGGTATATACTTTTCTGACATACAGACAAGTGCAGGAGGGCTTTGGCTGAAAAGGTTTGCAGACGACTGCAAACTAGGGGACATAATTGTTTCCCCAGCTGTTACAGACACCCTCTGGAAGGGTTGCACTGAGACGGATACCTGGTGTTAATATTATGGCGTCAAGCTGAATGCCTAAAAGTGCATAGTCATCCCCTTTGGATATAACTAATTACCCGCGGACTACCACATAGGTGCTAGTCCCCTACATACAAATAAGGTAATACGGGATCCGGAAACACCAGTAGATAGCAATCTCTCTTTTGATACCCATAATGACAAGGTGGTTACAATATCCTTCTACATGGCCCCCCTAATCTCTAATGGGTTCGCATCCAGATCAGAGGGGCCATTTTGACTCTACACATGTCATATCAGACCCATTAAAGGATACAACACCCCATTTGGAATATACCTTACAAGACAACTGCAACAGCTTGGAAGACCATACCAGTACCACACCAAAAGGATTACAGACCTCAAACAGATGACCTATGCAGCCCAACCTACGAAACTCCAGCTGTACGCAGTTGCATACCTCATACTCACAGGTGATCTCTGCTTGACATACAAGGCCCATGTCCAACCCTGTATTGCTGGATATGCTCCACCTAAACAGAAGCCCCTGAGAGCCACATGCTCTAGGGATATACACCTAACGACAATGATGAGTAGGACGTGCTGAATGGATAGATTCCTGACCCGGACACTCCCTATGCTTTGGAAAGTGATTCCAGTGTACATCAGGCAGGGCCCCTCATGAGCACTCTTCAAGGGAAACCTTGACATGTGGATGGGAGACAGACATGTACCCGGGGATCACTGCAGTGGCTCTGCTGGACAGAGGCACAGGGAACTATTGGCTCTGCCATTCAGAGGCTCAGGGAACCAACTTATGGGGGTGGCAAAAGACACCACATGCTAGCTAGGCTTACAGATACCCTTGGTAAGACAGCCTAGTACCTACCTTTGCACATATTACATGTCTTCTGTGCATGGATAGTTAAATAGCTCTTCCATTTTACTTTGCTATCATGCTGATAAACTTGTCGGCTCACCAAAAGACATATGTATCCTGTTATTGTGTATTGTAAATGCCAATTGACATAACTAATGTTGGCCTACCATTACAGTAATGCTATGTAGCTTGCAATACATATCTGCCTACAATACTGTACATTACACAGTTATTGGCACAGTATCCCACAATGCAAAACATACTTGCACAGTGGCCCAACCTTCCACATGTTATTCTCTGTAATACATCCATACATATGGCTACAGTTATAATATATCAACATATACTATCCCCTGTTATAGCACATACTTGTTGGACCAGCCCTGCCACTGACGTCGGCTGGTGAGGAATATTTCTGTTCAAAGCCCTTATAGAGCATCCCTTGTAGTGTATGCGGTGTTTGCCTTTTGACCTACAGCAATAGACAGAAATACTACAAGCGTTACTATGCTCAACAATACATCACTATAAGATAACTGTTTCCACTATATGGATTGCGTGCACTTTAAATACTACAGAATAGTACCACATACACAGACATACTGACTGTTCTACATACCTTATTAGTAACCCGAGGTGCCGTTAACTGTTGATTCAATCCTTTTTGGTTTGTGTTTCAATGTTCTTTGTAACGTTCTACTGGTATATATGGATGGTTTGAATGTGTGATAACACATCCTTTTCTAGTTACATATCGGTAACATGTGGTATCCTGTCCACCAATTGCTGTTCCAAAGTAGTTAATTGGATGCACATCAGCTGTGCAGCTACTGCATTAGCCAATGCCATGGCAACAGTGGTGTGTAAGTGAGTACTCCTTTTGGGCGTTGTCCATTTACCTTTGTTTGTGATATATTTCAACAGCTATATGGAGACACACAGAGATATATTAGCTTCATGACTCCCGTGGACTGTGTGTAATGGCTGGACGATTTAGTTCTACATGTGAGTACAGCTGTTATATTTCGTAACAGTGCTACTTATGCAGGGTTTGTTTGTACCTGATACTTCTGCAGATGTTTAAGTCTGGCAAGGATGTTTGGCCAGCTCAAGGCCGTATGGCTATGCATGAACTGTTATGTGGTGTACAGTGTGCTCACCAGACATCCTTGATTTGGTGTACAGGTGCAGCATATTGTGCTGTTAGCACTAATTGCTAACACATCCCGGTGTACGCACAACCCTCTGAAATGGGATTAGTGCAAACAAACCCTATTACATCAGCAGCTGTTCCATTGTATAACAGCCGCTATTTCACATAGGGCCATGTTAGTGTGTCTTTGACAAGGTATGTTAAGGCTTCTGCAGATGTTGTACAGTGTGTGAATGATTTGTGATGTTATTACAGTTTGTATTGTAATAAGTTTGAGTGTGGGGGTGGTGATGGTGGGTATGCTTAGCAAATGCAGGTGTGTAGGAACTGCTTTTATACATAATCGCTATGTGCGTGAGGGTTCCTTCCCTATTTGAACACCTATCCTTTTGTGGACTAATACAATGGTATTTGCAGGCTGATTCATTAAGGCACTGTTATGTGGTTCCTGTATAGCATGCAGGTGATGTTAGTCCTTGAATCCCTTCGATAATACATCCGAATGTAATAACGTGTTGCTACATGATAGCTGTGTATTTCTGTCATAGGTATTTGCAGTCATCGTAGTTGTGTTGGTGACTGACCCTCTTTGGCTAGGGTTGCCACCTTTTCATATGTCCATAGTGGGTCCTTTTCAGGACACACATCTGATTTTACAGGCCGACACAAACCCACGGTCAGTACAAGGGATAGAACTTTCCTTTCTTGCCTAATTATTAGCTTATCCTTGTAGCAGTTTAGCTTATCCTGTTTCCTGTACCATGTAGGTACTTTAGATACAGAAATAACTATTGAATGCAACTATTACAGTACATATGGGACATAATTATGTCCTACAATCCCAAGACATTTGCCACGTTTAATATAGTTGGTCAGGACACAACTGCCCAAAGAGGGAGTGTCCCTCGCAAAGTGGAACAGGTGTTAACACTATCATTGGCTCATGTCCATAGCACATATTTGTAATGGTGTATAGGAATATACTCTCCATATCCTTTGTTCATAAAGGTTGTTAGTGGCGGAATGTGTGATTGCTATGGTCTATGTTATACACATATGTGAACACTTCAACCACTGTATACGGGAGACCTACGGAATCCCAAAACCACAGTGTTCCGACGCACACAGTCCTGGGAATAGACTCCCATTCCCCACATTACCGACACCGAAAGTAACTCGCGAAGGTAACACGAACATCGAACACACACCTGCACACACAGACACACTGCTACCCAACACATCCAAACAAACCATCCTACACTACGTATGAGCAGGTGGCCAAGCCCCCCTACACACCTCATGTAGGTGCCTGCACCCCACACACCACCCCCTACTTTAATATTCTACATCCTAGGTCATGCAAACAGACGCACAAAGCTAACCCACAACCACACATTACAGTCCCCCAAGAACACACACACCACACACAGAACAAACACTTACACACACTACAGCCCTAAGAAACACACGTACACACAGTAACCTACCCAAAACGCAAAATCAGAAGCATTGACTAACTGTCCATTAACATCGTGAGATTACACCTCACGCATCTGGTGTTTTGGTACTGTGTTCTTTCAGACCTTAAGCCTCGGGATTACATGCGTCGGTATGTAAAGCAGTCGGTATGTGGTAGGTATCCCATTTATATGTACCTCCATGGTTATGTAGATGTTGTTAACCTATCTATATATCTACATATATATGTATATCCCCATATATCGACATATCTCTCTCTCTCTATATATATGATGTGTATATATATATATATATATATATATATATATATATATATATATATATATATAAAACATACACCTTTCATTGTGTACATGCCGGTTTGTCCTATTTCAACACATTCCTACCTTTTGTGTTTTATCCTGTCAGTATACACGACTGCCATTGGTGGTACATCTCAGGTAGCTTAGTGGTATGTTATTGTGATGAATGTGTACATGGTTGCGTGTTCTAATCCTGGCAGTGATATCTTACCTCTCAGAGCAGGCACTGGTAGTGCAAGGGTGATGAATGCACATTTCAGTGGTTGTGTGTTCCACATGTTTATTATTCTGTGGAGAACTACCTATATATGCAAGCTGTGTTTAAGGTATACTATGTAACATGTACACATCTGTGAAGATTCCTGTCAGGGATACTCCCCATTATTTGGAACTACATTCCTGATTACATTATACAAAACCCCTCACTGACACTCCGGGGAATCCTTGCAGAGTGGGTGGTGAACAGTAGCTACACCACAGAAATCACGCAAGTGGCTCTGCTCCAGAGAGGGACGGTTAGTTGATCGATGGGGTGGCAACAGCAGACATGTTTTGCCTATGCTTATGAGTGGCCTCGACGGTTGGGCATGTACCTACCTATGTATTTATTAACCTGTACATACAGTATGGACACATGCTGATAGCTTAATATACTGTTCAGGTATTGACTTACCTTGTGCCAATGGCAGTTGTGTGTACAATAGTTGAGACCACCTATACATGACAATTTATAAGTGGTCGTGTGTGTGCGCCATCCATGTTTGCTGTGTGTGCAGGTGGAGAAGGGTGTCAGTCCATGAGTGCCTACACTGTCAGTGTGTGTGCTATACGTTCCCTCTTTGCCAAGGCATGGGCATACTGGGCACGCCTCCATCTGCCTACTGGGGCTAGCACAGGGTGTTCGTGGTCTGAGTCCCCCTGTGCCTGTGGGTCCCTTGGCAATGTTGGTGGGCTGTGAGGGCCTTCACCATTCTGTCCCTGCTGCAGCTGTTTCCGCAGAATCATATTGTGTAGCATGGCACATACTATGAAGATGTGGGCACACGTTCCTGGAGAGTACTGCAAGGCTGCACCAGATATGACCAAGCAACGGAACCGTGATTTCAGCATCCCAAACACGTGCTCTATGATGATTCTGGTTTCTGAGTGTGCCTCATTATGGCGTTTTTGCGTGGCTGTGTGTGCATTTCTAACGGATATCATCATCCACGGTTCCAGTGCATAGTCAGCATCCCCCACCAGGTGGCCATATGGGATGTCCCCCCTGGCAAATACCTGATACAGCTGTGAGGCATGCCAGATGTGGGAGTTGTGATAGCTTCCAGGACTGCCAGCACACACATCCAGGATAATGCCCTGGGCATTGCACACGACCTGCTAGTTGATGGAGGGGAATCCCTTGCGGTTTATGTAGCGCCTACCCTGCTCACTGGGTGGTGACTTGATGTGTATGTGTGTGCAGTCTATTGCATCCAGTACCTCCAGGTAGTCCGCCACACGGTGGAAGAGACGCATATTGCTGGCCAACTCCTCCTGCGTTTGGGGGAAGTGTATGTGCTCATTGGCATGTGGTAACATGGCATCCAGGAACTGGTGGATTACCCTGGATGCTGATGCCTGTGAGATCCCCATGATATCCCCAGTTGGCCTTTGGAAGGTACCTGTGGCTAGTATTGTCAAGCTTACACATACCTTCGTGTCCACTGGGATGGCTTCCCCTCTGTTACTTCTGGCTGTGAGGCGTGGCCGGCACAGCTCAATAAGTTGCTGTATGATGTCCCTGTCCACCCTGTAACGCTCTACTATCTCCAGATCATGTAGCCCCTGGTAGGTTACCCTGGGTCTGAACACTCGTCTCCTCCTCCGGTGCCTGAGATGGTTGTCAGCATCATCCTCCACACCAGCATCAGTCTCTAACACATGCTGGTGAATCAAAGCTATGACAGCCCTTAACATATACATATTGAAAGTTCCCCATCTGTATACACCAATGGTGCAGAGTGTCTGGGAATACACAAGTGTGTCTGGGGGGCTTTCACACCTTATACTATTGTGCAATGGATGATGCTGGTGTAATTGGGTGTGTTTGTGCTTTTCCAGCTGCAGGGTATCTTAATTATTAGTTTTACAGCAGGTACTGCTATTGTGGGGCATTTGGTGTTGACTTACGCTTGTCTGCCATGATTCATCTATTGCCCTTTACTTCTATTTTCAACCCGATTCACCTCCCATTGTCAGGAATGCATCCAGCTGCCGCCTTTCTTATGTGCTTCCACAACCCAGGATTGTGTTGGGAAATGTGTTATGTAGCTGATCTACAGCAAGTTTGCTTTGTTCTGCTGTGACAGTTCTCTTTTCTTTGCTGTAAGGCACCTCCCCCTTCCTGTTCTGCAGATAGCTGCTAGCAGCCATGTTAGCTGTTGTCTATGGTCCACTGTAAGTTTCTTGATGTTCTCATTTGTACTTCATTTACCATGCTGCAGCATTTCCTTATTGTCTTCCTGTATCCTGTCTGTTTCAGCTGTGGTGCGAGCCGCGCACATCCATTTACCAGGTTTCATGCACGTTTTCATCCACGTTCACATGAACTTTTGGTTACCTTGTGTGCTCTCAGCTAAGCAAAGGTATGGCTTCTTCCACACCCCTATCCTGTGGCTTTGCTTAGCAACACCCAACATGGATTAGCAATGATCCAATGTGTTTACAGATACGGTGGTGCACCCCTCTCTTGATGTCATGTTTACCTCCAGGCCACTCCTCGGTGTTGTAATGCTATGCCGTGTGGTACATCCTTACGCCGGTGGGATGTTTGCGATTCAGTATTACTTGACTCATTTGCATGGTATTGACTGCTAATTGCTAGTTACAGCACGGAACACTGTCACAGACCCTTAGCAACCCTTGCGCCATGGTTGTGGTGTAGCATACGTGCCATTGACTATTATGGGGATATCATGAATTGCATTACATTAGTTTTATGACATCTAAATATATTTTCCTTATGATCCCGTTTGTGCACTTTGCGTTGGTGTGGCCATGAAATTAAATGTTACCTTTTATATGTTGTTTTATGCCATTGGCTATATATTTAGCCATTGGCATATATTAACATTATAATACGTAAGTTTGGTCTGCTTTCATGGCTCCGATTTTATGTTTGACAACATGTAAACCATTTTTTTTGGTTTACATTTCTACATGCTTACGCTACGCCTGCACAATTTCATGAATCGCTATATACCTTCATTTGCATGCTACACTGCTGCGCATGGGGTAATTAGCATACATGCGCCAGGAGCTGTGCAGCTCTGGTGTACGCTGGTAGTGCATGTGGAAACAGCTCTTACCTGAATCGCTCGACGGCCATATTTGGCGCTAGATCGCAGACGCTACTTCTGCGCATGGCGCAAGCTTCATGAATCCGGGGGAATGTCTATGTAATAACATGATACATTTGATTAAAACTGTTTATTACAATTTAGCTTCCCTGTGTTTTAAAACTAGCATAATTGAGACCTGGCTTAACAGTAGCCCGCAACCTAAGTTGCCAGAGTAATTGTAGTTCTTTATACTCTAATGTAGTTTCCCATGAACACCCTCTGTGATCTGATGGGACCTTTTCCAAAATCCCAAACTTGTATTGCTTAAAAAGGAGGCAACTGGAAGAATGTTTAAACAATGCATTACATATGTTGGCCTTCCAAAGATCATAAAAATGTTCATAAATCTGCATATAAGCTCATTTAGTACCCAGATAAACTCCCCATACTAAAAATATCTTACTGTCTCACACCCCTTCAAGAGACCTCTACTCTACTAACAAGTTAAGTCTAATAACTCACCTGGAGACTCACTGTACAACTGCTGTGTCTTAAAAATGTGGAACACCATCCCAGAACACATCAAACCCAGTGACAAGCTAGCACACTTTAATACAACAGCTAAATAAATCTTAGTTGTCGCTTGTCTGGTCAGTATAAAACAGACGAACATTCATGGGTTCAGTTCAGGCAGCTTTATTACACACAAACTCATCAGAAATGAGGCTTTGTAACTTGAATAAACTTATAAGCAGAATGACTACCACACTCATACATGTTAATACTCTGAGCGTTCTCTCAAAATGGCACTGCTGCCTGCACGTGCTCACTATTTATATGCAAGTGCTTACATCTGGAAATGCTTCTTAAAGGTACATACACTTTCTGATCTACATTCTCCCTCTTTGAGAACTGATCCATATATGAAATGACAGTATCCAATGAAATGCAATTTACAGAAATGATCTTTTGGCATGCAGTTATACAGAGCTCATTATTTGACTTGCAGTCATACAAAATTAGACACTTATAAAACAATCATGCAATTCAAATTGTAGCGTGCTACAGATCACCCACCATGACCCAGGACCCCCATTCCATGTTTCTGGAAACACTGGAAAATATGAAGGTCCTACCAAACGCCCTAATATTGGGTGATTTCAATTACCCAAACATTAACTGGGAGAACTACTCAAGTACTAACTCCCTTGCCCAACGTGTCCTAGAATTTATAAACTTGAACGCCCTGGATCAACTGGTCAACACCCCCACCAGAGGTGACAACATATTGGACCTGGTCATCAGCAACATGGGCGACCAATGTTTTACACCGGAGGTCAAACCCTTGCTGGTTAGATCAGACCATAGACTAATCACTTTGGATATCTACATTCTGCCCCACCCCCAATCAAGGAAACCACCATGAAAAACTTTTCAAAAGTAAACTTCATGTTACTTAAGACCAAGGTGGAAAGGTTCACAGCCCCCATGCTAAAGGACAACGCTGTGCAAGCTGCTGAATCCCTTACAAAGGCACTCTATGAGCACCTGCAAGAATGCATGGATCGTGCTATCCCAAGCAAAACCAAGATGCACTCCTCCAAGAAAAGGAAACCAGTCTGGTGGACCCCTGCCATAAACAAGCTATACAATAGAAAGAGGAAACTAGTGCAGAAAAGAGTAAAATCCCAAGAAGGGAAGACATCCCTGATCAGTATCGGAAAGAAACTACGATCCCTCATAAAATCATCCAAGCTAGCTTCGAAAGAAAAATTGCCAAGGACTCCAAAGATAACCACAAAGCATTCTTTAGCTATGTCAAGAACCTAAGTGGAAACTGTTAGATCTGCTCTGAGTTAGTGCAGAATTGCACAAAACACACTGAACCGACTGATATTGCCAACATTCTGGCAGACAGGTTTAGTGCAAACTTCACCCTCCTTTCAATCCCAAAAGGGCCCATAACCATACCAGAAGAATGTAGTGCCCAGGCAATCACTGACATGCAGGTTGAAACAGCCCTATCCAAAGCCAAAAAAATACAGTGTCAATGGGACCAGACGGTATCCCAGGCTGTGTCTTACATGAGTATGAGTAAAGAGATTTGCAGGCTGGAGAATAAAATACTTGAAATGTATTCCAAAACAATAAATTTCAAGTATTTTATTCTCCAGCCTACAAGTCTCTTTACTCATACTTATATTTATATTCTTGGGTTCTTGGTTCCACCATCTCTCTACTTCCTACATGTGTCTTACACGAGCTCCAAAATGAACTAACCCCTCACCTAAACACACTGTTCAAACTCAGCCTCTCTACAGGCTATGTACCCATAGAGTGGCGCACAGCAACAGTTATCCCCTATAAGCCTGACTAGCCTGGTCTGCAAGGCTATGGAGTGCATCATCATGGAATTCATTAACAGAGACAGTGGGAACCTTCAAACATTGGACCCTACCTAGTCTGGCTTTGTTAAGGGCAGATCATGCCTCCTAAACCTGGTGGACTTCTTTGAGACAGTTACCAAGGCTTTAGATGAGTGAAAGGAAGTCCACACAGCCTACCTAGACCTCGCAAAGGCTTTCAACACCGATCCCCATTCTGGTATTATAGACAAGCTCACCAGCCTGAACATAAACCCCTACGTCACAAGATGGGTTGCCAGTTGGCTCACGGATAGAATCCACACGGTGAGAGTTGCAGGCTCTAGGTCCGACTCTAAACCAGTTACAAGTGGTGTCCCCTAGGGCTCAGTCCTGTTCGGTATATACTTCTCAGAGGTACAGGCAAGCACAGGAGGACTATGGCTGACCAATTTCGCAGACGACTGCAAACTGGGGGCCATAATTGACTCTCCAGCTGATACAGACATCCTCTAGAAGGGTCTCACTGAGATGGATACATGGTGTCAAAATCATGGCCTCAAGCTAAATACCAAAAAGTGCATAGTCATCCCCTTTGGAAAAATAGTAGTGAACTACCACCGTGGTAGTCCCAGAAAATGTAATAAGGGATCTGGGGGCCCAAGTAGATAGTAATCTCTCCTTTGATGATCATATTGCCAAGTTGGTTAGAAAATCCTTCTGTGTGGCCCACCTAATCACAAAAGGGTTCGCATCTAGAACAAAAGAGGTTATTATGCCCCTCTACTCATCACTCATCAGACCCATCATTGAGTACAACACCCCATTTGGGATGTAGCTTACAAGACACCTGTAACAGCTGGAAAGACCACAGAAGTACCTCACCAAGAGGATTACTGGCCTCAAACATATGCCCTATGCAGCCCAACTGAAGAAACTCCAGGTGTACTCGGTTGCATACCGCTTACTCAGAGGTGATCTCTGTCTGACATTACAAGGCCATGTCCAACCCAGAATTGATGGACATGCCCCACCTAAAAAAAACAAATCCCCAATAGCCACACGTTCTAGGAATCGAAACCTCACCACAATGATAAATAGGACATTCTGGAGGGATAGATTCCTGTCCCAGAGACTCCCCATGCTTTGGAACAGGATTCCAATCTACTTTAGGAAGAGCCCCTCACTAACATTCTTCAAGAGAAACCTTGACGAGTGGATGGGAAACAGAATATTTACCCTGGGGATCACTGCAGTAGCTGTGCTGGACAGAGGCACAGGAACTAATGGCTCTGCTGGACCGAGACACAGGGAACTAATCTAAGGTGGCAGCAAAAGCCAACACATTCTGGCTAGGTTTATAGATGCCCTCGGGCAGATAGACTAGTACTTACCTATGAACCTATGGCAAGGTTGCTGTGTATTTTACAGTAGGTCTGGAAATACGACCTGATCATGTAACATAAAAGTCAGAATCAGATCTAGCAATGGGAACTGTCTTCAAGGAATGTTCAACTTTGGGGACAACTGAAACATCATCTGGAACCGGAATGGATACTGAGATATGTTCTTCGGTACAAACATTGTCAGGATTGCTCTGAGATTTAGAGTCTGTATCACAGGTATGATGCTGCAATATCATTTCTGATACAGGAAGAAGATGTCTACAGTTTCTCCTGTATTCTATACCCTCAGATTCCACTAAATAGGATCTCGGCTCTGCACATATACCTCTCACTTGACCAATTCGATCAAAGCCTTTGGCCATTTGCATCCTCACTGTCTCTCCTTTTAACAGACAAAGAAATCTGCTCATTTTATCATAGCTGGACTTCTGAGAAGAATGCTTCTTAAAAAGTTGAGCTTTGATTGCTCTTTTGTTTTTAACATTAGGCATCAACAAACTAGAACTGATAGGCAAGGTTGGTCTGGTTTGTCTAGATAGAAGTCTTTGAGCAGGCGAGCCAAGTAGGTTGTCAGGGGGTATATTTCTGAGATTAAGTAAATTCAAGAAGATATCAGTATTGCCACGCTTTGACTTCTCTAGTAATTGCTTTGCACTCTATACTGCATGTTAAGCAAGGCCATTTGACTGTGGGTATTCAGGACTACTATTAACATGAATAAACTCCCACTCTTTTGCAAATCTCTGAAACAATTGACTGGTAAACCGGGTACCATTGTCAGAAATAACTGTGTGGACTACCATGGACTGAGAAATGACATTTCATCTTAGTAATAACAGCACTGGACGTTAGGTTAGGTAGCAAATCAATCTCAAACCAGTTCAAATAAGAGTTTACCAACACTAAGCAATGCTGTTCCATTCAAATATGCCAGTTGCTACTGTTGACCAAGGTAGTTCAGGAATTTGGCTTAGCTGAAGTGGCTCTTTTTGCAAATGCAGTTTAGTACCGTTACACACTGAACAAGAAAAAAGCACTTTATCAATGCCTTTCGATAGAGAAGACCAAAATACTAGTCCTCTCACCCTTCTTTTAGTAGAATCGGAACCTGGGTGGCCACAATACAAAATCTGAATGTATTCATGTTGCAAAGAAATAGGAACAACAACTTTTGGACCTTTGAAAATTATACCATCTTCCTTCAGCATCTCATCTCTGTATGGAAAGTAAGGTTGTACTTCTGGCGATACATAGGATTGCTTTGACGGCCATCCTACATTGATGAAGTGGTTGAGCTTTTGCAAAATTGGATCAGTCTTTGTATTATCTCTTAGCTCATCAAGTCTCGTGGTAGAAAAATTATGCACTTCCATGACATCAAAGTCAAAATTCTCTGCATCAAGCTGTTCTATGGTATTTCTGGGCAATCTGGATAAGGTATCAGCCAGGTAAAGAAGTTTACCTTTTGTATTGACCATTTTGAAATTGTACTTTTGTAATCTGAGCATCATTAGTTATAGTCTTGCTGGAGAGGAATGCATAGGCTTCTTTAAAATAGTGACTGCAGGTTGATGTCAGTATTTATCTGGATAGCTCAGCCATAAATATAATCATGGAACTTCGAACATATGAACACAATTGCCAAAAGTTCCTTCTCAATTTGAATATACTGTATCTCAGGTTGGGTAAGAGTTCTAGATGCATGGGCAACAGGTTTGCCCACCTGAAGAATAACTGCATCAAGACCAAAGTTTGAAGCATCACAGGAAAGAACTACTGGTTTGTGGACATCATAGTATCTCAATGTAGGCGGGTTAGTAATTTGGTGTTTGAGGTTATCAAATACTTTCTGGTGTTGTTCTAACCATGACCAGGCAACATTTTTTCGTGTCAGCTGTCTTAAAGGTACTGATAACTAACTAAAGTCAGGGATAAATTTGCCCAAATAGCTAACCATACCAAGAAAATGTAATAGAGCTTGGACATTGTCTGCAGCTGGCATCTCAAGAATGGCTGCTTGCTTAGAAGGATCTGGTCATAAGCCTGTACTGGTAAATAAATGACATACATAAGTAACCTCTGGTAGTCTGAATTTGCACTTCAGAGAACTGAGGCTTAAATTCACTTCATGTGCTCTGTCCAGAACAATCCTGAGGTTTCTGTCATGCTCTGCTTCACCATTGCCTCGAACCAGTAAATCATCAACTATTATTGCACAAGGGTAGCCTGAAAACATTTGCTCCATTGCACGCTGAAAGACTTCAGTGGCAGAATTTATTCCAAAAAACATCCTGAGGAATCTGTATCTACCAAACTGGATACTGAATGTAGTCAGTAGTGAAGATTTGCGATCAAGCATTACTTACAAAAATGAACTCTTTGCATCTAAGACAGAAAAAAACAGTGGCATCTGGCATGAGGGTGGCAATCTCCTTGACTGTACACATAGAATGATGAGGTCTTTTTAATGCCTTGTTCAAGTCTCTTGGG
>NC_056737.1:195941359-196008859 GCF_019279795.1 Protopterus annectens
TATGTATGTGCTACAGTGGGTTGATGGACAGACCTGTAGAGTATTGAGCAGTACTGTTGTGAAAAATAGAAGCATATACAGTTGTTGATGGACTTTTTTCCTCTCCCCCCATGCCTTATCTGCATCAATAATTATTCATATACTACGGGTATGTTGTTCTCAAAACCTAATGTTGAGACTTGTATTCTATTATTGTTCATATATTTAATTGGTTGCATATTAACATGCCTTGTTCAAATACCATTATTGGTGGCCTGTTTTCGTAAATGTAACTGGCATGCTGTTACAATGCTGACTGTTATTCCATTTATGCATGTGTTCTGCTTGCTATGCAGTTGTTTCACTTCTATTGTTCTGGGTTAATTGGAACACCCACTCATGCTGTTATAACTAGTTTTGAAATGTTTTGTACAGGAGTAACCAATACAGTTTGAAAAACTCAACACCATAGCACATTTGGGAAGACAGATCCCAGCAGATCCACCTGTCACACCACATGGGGCCATGGCACTGAGTACCAGCACGTCTGTGACCCAACTCAGAACTGCCTCCTCCGCTGGTCCTGTACCACCATTGGGTGGAACCGCCTCGGGGGATGAGGCCTGTCCCCCCCTGGTGTGGGCACAGAGAGGAAACTGTCACCCGCAAAAAGTTACAAGGTATGGTGCACAGGGTCATCCAGACAGAGTTGGATGGACTCTTGAGCCAGAGCAAGGGCAAACTGGTGCACTGCAAGAGGCAGCCTGCCCCTGTTGTCCAACCCCCAGCACAGCCATCTTCATGGCCGTAAAAGAGCTGTGGTGACTGGCCATGGGTGGGGACCTCAGTACCACTGTTTGGGTGCACAGGCCTCCAATTTTGAACCACCATCCCTGTCCAAGGTGTTTAGCCCCCATGTGTCATACACTACCCCTGTCTGCTGTCTTGTCTGTCTGCAAAAGCAACCTCTCCTACCCAACTTACCTCCCCAAAAGTACCTACAACCTTTCTCCAACATCCCACTCTCACCTTAAAAAAAGGGGGGGCATCTGCCCCCCCAAATAAAATGCCTCATGCATAGTTCTCTATTTCGCCCCAAGTACACTGACATCAATCAATTTACCCCTGAATTACTCAACCAATGTATGTCACCCACACCCCTCCCTGTGTGGTGTAAGTCTCTAAATTGCAAATTGTCCACAACATTCACAGCTGTTGCTGCAGAGAAATAGAGAGCTATGGTCCTTTCATGCACCTGTCCTGCACATCCCTAGCTGCCTTTCACATTGTTTTTCTCCCTGCTTGCCCCCATTTCACCACTTTTCTATCACCCTTTTTTCTTTTCTTTTTTTTGAAATTAGCACAGGTTTAAGCAGGAAAAAGCAGTGCTAAGCAAAGCCAAAAAGGACTAAGCACGTCTTGGCATTGCTTATCGTCAAGCAAACCCACTTAAAATTGCTTTAATCACTCTGTCACAATCAGCCCCTGTTTTGACAAGCAATGAAATAGCCAGCCCTGGCAGGTCCCAAACTCAGGACCTTGTGCACTACAGTCAGAGCAACATATCACTACACCATATGAGCTGTGAGAATTTGTAATGCTTTTTCAAACATATCATACATTACAGTCATTTAACATTAGGGAAAAAAACATATTATTACCAAGTCTCAAACCCAGAACCCTATGCACTAGGGTTAGCATAATGTACCACTACACCATATGAGTTCTAGGAATTTGTGATGCTTTTTCAGACATATCATGCATTACAGTCATTTAGCAGTAGGGAAAGAAGATATCACCGCCAACTCTTGAATCCAGGACCCTCTACACTAGTCAGAGCAATGTACCAATACACCAAATCAGCTCTGAGAAATTATTGATGCACATACCTCTCAAACTCTTAATGCAAGAAACTGTATGAACACTGACAAAATGGGGGTCAGAAGCCCAACAATAGGCAGATATTTTACATAGTGCAGTTATACATATAAGAAGGTTGCTAGAGTAACATGGTTTGTTTTAACATACATTTTCTGAAGTATTTGGTCTGTAACTCAAACCTCTGTCATTATTTAGTGCCATCAGACCTCAGATTATCCGTTATTTGTCAGAAAACAACAAATATTCTCAGGAACAGACCAAAAATATGAGCACAAACTCCAGACATTCTGTGAAAATATGTACAGTTTTTGGTATGCTGATGCATTTGTAAAGTTATCAGGCAGTACAGGGATATACCTTTAGGGCGAAAAATATCACTGCCAAATTATGAACACAGAATCATGGTCGGGGCAACATACCAGTAGGCCAAATGACCTCTTGAGTACAGCGACTGAGTTATATGAATACATCCTGATAGCCAGTCACACAGTCCTCTGACATATAGTGGCCAAAATCACTGTGTACTTGGGCCTGTGACACAGATACAGAACCAGTACACAGACCAATAAATGCTGTAAAGTGTCACATGTGACTGTACAGATTTCCACAGAATGTCCAGGGTTATAGCTCATATTTATGGCCTGTTCCTCATAACATTTGTGGTATTCTGCGAAATCACTGGGATGATATCAGGATGGAAGTCACTAAATAATAATGCACATTTGAGTGTCAGACTTCAAATCCCTCAGAAACTGAATGTCAAAACAAACCCTATTACTCTAGCAATTCTCAAAGTTTATGACACCAATATTTAAAATTTCTCCCTATTTGTGACCCTTTGTCCACACATTTTGTCATGCAGAGTCCACATTTCCTGTGCTAAGAGGTTGAGAGGTATGCAGACATAGCATGCAAAACTGTGGACACAACGCATCAATCCAAACAATGGACAGTATTTCCACCTACCCTCTATGATGCTGTAGCTCCAACACCTTCACAATATCCTCCTCACAGGCCAAGAAAAGGGGCAAGGCCCACATGAAGGCCTTAATTATAACACTGTGTTGCCATGACATTAGCTAATATGAAGGCAACCCAGCTGTTCTGGATGCAATTAGCACATGGGAGCAACAGAAAGGTGCACAGGGCATCACCTCTTCATGGTCATTACCTACAAAAGGCAAGCTGATGCCTATGCTAAACAAGTCTGATACTTTTGCCAAGAAGACAGACTGCGACTATTCATAACACCTTTTGTGGAGTTATTCTGAAAAAGGGATACAGCACTACACCAGGTATGTCAAACAATTAAGTATGTAATGGAATACAGATGGGGGGATGCAGTCATGGGAAATAGGAATTTAAACAGTAGCTCTCAACAACACTTCTGGGACTGTCATGTTGCATGTTACTCTGCTGTCCAGCACCTACAGCCATCCCTGATGGCTATGCCTGCAGCATACCTCTGAATTGTACAAGGTTTTGTAGATTATCTTGATATTTGCCTCACAACTTTGGCCATGTTTTCCATAAAACTTTGTTTTTCTGGCACATTAATGGGAAATCATGAAGGACTGCGGTCAGAAAATAAAGATGTCTGGTACTGCAGATGTTAGACATCTGTGAGTACGTCACCCTACACCATATATGCACTGATTTCTGTTATTGTGTACCTCAGATGCTCCTGGAATATCCACATGCACCTGTAGTACCACTCACCTATTTGCCAGATGTAGGCTGGATGACCTGGTACTGTAATGTTGCCCATAGATGGCACCCAGCAGTTGATGGCAGTGATGTGTGTGGACACATATCAACACAGTCTGTCAAAGCAGTCAGGCCATTTCTCGTAGTCCTGCTACCATCTCAGGCTACCAGGCTATGAGCTATGAGCAGCCATATGCCTAGGCCACAAGTTAGCCCATGTATATGCAAGGCAGCAGCTAATGTCCCCATCCAACAGGGACACAGGTGATATCCCAAGGGTATATGTACTGTTAACCATCCATTTCACCAGGTCACACCTGTAAAGGTGTTGGTAGCTACCCTGTCTGATGTAGATATGGTGCCCATTCCACTGCAGTGTGATTGTGTGTGACACACGTGTGAGCTGCCAACAAGGCCAGTCCAGGTCACTAACCAGGTTTTGTGTGTGTGTGTGTGTGTGTGTGTGTGTGTGTGTGTGTGTGTGTGTGTGTGTGTGTGTGTGTTAACACAGTGGAGCATGACCTGCACTCATGCAGCCAGCAGTCTCAGCAATGTGGAGACTGTGATTTCCTCACATGCCACAGTGAGGTCACTCCTGAGGAGTAGGTATGACACTCGGTAGAGGGTTGGCCTTATAACTTATAGGTGTATGGTAGATGTTTGATGGCCTGGTATTCCCTGGTGGGGAATTTTCATGATGTCCCTAGCTGCTGCATGTGCTTTGTGATGTGAATGATGAATGGTGGATTATGAACATTAATGGTCTTCAGTGGGGGGAACATGAAACGTCAGGATAAGGGGGGCAGCTCATGCTGTAATGTTGGTATGTTCACAATACTCACACACATACTGTACTGATAGATGGCAGGGGAATAATGTGGGCATTGGCAGTGGATAGTGCTAGCAAATGTGGATGTGTATGGTCTGTACACGATGTTAGCCAATGTATGCGGTCCTGTCACTTGTCCCTGTTCATGTCTTCTAGGTGGGATGTATCGTAGATATCACCCACCATACCCAGAGTCCGAGACAACAGCAATCTTGGATTCTCTGAGACTACATCACAGGGTACTGTTGGGGAGAAGCCGGCAGCAATGAACTTCCCCCATGGGCAGAACTGGTGGGGACCATCAGCAACATTGGACACCACTGTAGGGGCTATGAACAGGTCTGACACCATCCCACAGACTTAATACACAATGCACGGCAATGGGCTGCAGCTGTGCCCAGGGACCATGTTGCCACTGGTGGAGGGTCTGCTACAGATGCACCAGTGACACCAACAAAGGAGTTCCTCACCAAACTTGGTGGAGCCACTGCCTCCCAGGCATACATCACCACATTTGTCGAAGAGGGTGGTGGCACAGAGTCAACAGCCAAGGAGTGTACATGTAAGGCCCCAGTGGTCATCATGTCAATACTGTAGCAGTCATAGTGGCAGCCTTTGCATACCTGGACACATATATCAGGTCAAACTACATTTGTGGGTGGGGTTTTGTAATGCACACAAGTGCACACCTATTGTGAATGTCAGTGATTTGGGTAGTATCACAGCTTGTACTGTACATGTTCATAAATGCAGATATTATCCTGTGCCAGTGACACATGTGTGTGTGTTGAGGGACATGGCTGACCTTTGTGGAAGTTAACATAACCTTTACAGATTCTGCAGATGTCTGTATAGGTGCATAGCAGGCTGGCCATGCTGCTAATGTATTGTTTTGCTGACTGAGGACTATTCAGAGGTAATGTCCACATTTTGGCTGGATGCAGTCCCTTCACCTATGTGATGAGCCACATACAAGCAATTCCTGATGACTGCCAATACTTGGTGCCTGAATGCAGCTATGTTGCCATCCTGAGTACCCAGGCCTGCCATCGCAGTCTATGTGTTTATGGGGTTGGCACTGATGTGGGACATAGTGGGCACATGTGCTTGCTGTATGGCATGCTGACACTTTTGTCTACATACAGTTTGAGGCTGGGACCTTGAGAGCATTCCATACCCACTGTAGGGCTCTTCAGAATGTGTTAATAGCAGTTTGTGGTTCAATGACAGAGTGCAAAATACATACAGTTCACACAGCCTTAGGCTGTACCTACATATGTGGGCGGAGCCAATTAGCATTCATGCCTATATATTTGTGGGTTATTGGGGGTACCAGGTAGTCTCAGGGCCTTCACATGTATACATATTGCAGACACATAAGTGACAATAAATGGCTTTGCAACATTATCAAATGTGGAGTGTGGGACACGGCCTGTAGTAACATGATAGTTGGTAAGACATACTATGGCTACGGCAAGTGCAAGAAACAGGACTTCCTCTGGTTTGCTACTATGACACCTTCTTTGTGTGATATTACCTTAGCTTACACTGTTTGTCATAACACTGAGGTGCTCCTGCTGTACAATAACTGCTCTATGCAATCAGTACAGGACGGTATGATACTCTTGGGACCTCTTTACTGTTTCAGTTGTTGTTACAAGTCACAACTTGCCAGTCATGGACTGCAACCTGCAGGGCAGTACAGATGGTGTTCATACCTGTGACCTCTGCATATATCTGCAGATTGTTCTGATGTTTGACACACACTTTCTTTTCATCTGTCATAAAATGTGGTTTTCTGGTGAACTGTGGGAAAATCATGACAGGCTAACATTGCAGCTTGATGACAGCTATTGTCATGTAACGGCACATACACTTTGGAAAGTGCATTCACATGCACAACCTGTTCTGGTATATACTTTCCATGCATGTCACAGCAATATGTGAAAGTTGTGCTCAACGTTTGGTGTTTGCCCTATTTTTCCATATGGATCTAACCAGATGTCTTTCTGTGCAGGGTTGAGAGTTATGCTGGTGGCCATAACACAGGTAGACTGCTGCAAGAGGATGTACATACATATATACATACATACATACTCCCCCCCCCACACACACACACAAACACACACTCATGACCTGCCCTTGCTGATAGCAGAACCTGAACCTGGCTAGTTGTACAAATGATACTGCTGTACACATAACACAAACATCACCAAGCTACTATAGTGTTGCAGTGTCTGCCACTACTATTCAAGGGGGTGGAAATTGCAAGGGCTGTTAGTATTGCCAATGGTGGGTTCACAGGCCCTTAACATGGTATAGCCATCTGAAACACAGGCACACAGCTGCATGGGGACATGCATTTAAACACACATGCACACAGAGTTGAGACTTTTCCTATTATATGACCTACCTCTCTAGTTATGTACAATACAGACTGATATAACTATTGCATGTGCCACATTGTCTTTGTGTTAGAAAATGTGTGACTGTGCTTATAATGTGGATGCCATCAACTGGCTCTTTAAAGAAATGCCATGGGGAGGGCATCAACATGCCTTAAAATGGTATAATCAACAGACACAACAGCAACAGGGGAAATGCTTCACACACACAGTAGAATAGTTGGCTGTACTGAGATTCAAATACCTACCTATCTACATGTATGTACTATAGTGTTGCCTATTTATTACATGCACTACAATGCTTATAGGGCTGATAAGTGTCCAAAAGTACATCTAAGGTGAATGACTTCAGCAACCCTTGTAAAGTAGGGCAATGGGAAATGTACTGTGTGGAACAGGCCTCAAAAAGGCATAACCGACATACACCCACAGAGGATATGGTTCTCACACACACACACACAGTATGACAGTTGTCAGCATTGAGATTAGAACCCTACTATATATTCATTTGTACTACAGTGCTACACTGTTATTGCATGTGCCACAGAACTTATTGGGCTGAAGAGTGTCCAAAGGTACATCTAAAGTGAATGACATCAGCAAGTCTTCTAAAGTATGGCAATGGAAAGTGTACTGGGTAGGAAAGGCCTCAAAATACTTTCACCTACAAACACAAACACAAACACACACACTTACACACACTCATTTACCAGGACTGGGATTAGACCCCCTACCTATCTACTTATTTACACTATAGTGTTACACAGTTATTGCATGTGCCACAGAGCTGATAGGGCTGACGAGTGTCAAAGGTACTTCTAAGGTGAATGACATAAGCAGATCATGTAAAGTAGGGCAATGGGAAGTGTACTGGGTGGGAAAGGCCTCATAATACTTTAACCTACAAACACACACACAAAGGCAGGTGATGTGATATTACAACCCCTACTTCACAAGTATTACACAATGGAGCTCACCTTCATGCTGGCACATGCAACTGGTTACAACTGGTATGCAATTGTCCGCAGCAAAACATCACTCTATGCCTTTCAGGGTATTCCTGTCTATGACTCACTCTCTGTCTGTGTCTCCCTGTCTCTCTCTCTCTCTCTCTCTCACTGTCTGTCTCTCTCTTCCCCATGTCTATGTGTGTGTATGCTTGAAATATTGTTATATGTTCCCATATATATGTCTGTGTATCACATGCAGCAGATGCAGATATATCACATATGGGGCACCTATAGAGAGCTGAGGGTCATCCTGTGTGATGGATGTGGGTAGAGACAGTTAAGGTGTACATAGCTGTCTGTATGCAAAGACATATATGCAGAATATAGTTATATAGTCTGATGTGACTTTAGACATGGGCTGTAGTTCTCTAAGTGTAGGAGTATGCCCAGTATGACCTTCTATAGTATGAGTGGGACTCCATTCCAGAGATAGATGTACTCTGGTCTGGGGGTTTTGTGCCACAGCCATACCTCTCAAACTGTTAGTGCAAGAAATCTGGATATAGCCTGCCAATATGGGGGGACAATGGTCCAAACATAGGGAGATACTGTACTTTTTGCTCTTATAAATGTAGAAAGTTGCTAGAGTAACAGGGTATGTTTTAGCAGACATTTTGCTGACATATATGACGTCTGGCACTGAAATGTACTGTGTCATTATTTACTGACAGAAATCCTTAGATCATCACAGTGATTTACCTGAGGAATACAAGATGTATGATGCACAGACCAAACTTATGAGCCAAACTATTCACATTCTTGCCCAGTCCGGCCAGTTGAGAGGTGTGGTTACAACCAATTGGCTGATGAAGCTGTGTAAACAGTCCAGCACCTCAGTGATATACTGGCCGGGGATCTCCTCATTGTGTGGCATTCTTCTTAACTGAAATGTCATATCCTGGTGTGCTACTGAGCTGAGATGTCCATAATATGTGCGGTATATTCCACATAGCAGTGTGATTTCGTAGTAGCAGAGCAGTATAGAGTAATGTGATGAACCACTGACAGACATTTGTTTATAGGTTGATATGTTGATATGAGGATAGTAGGCTATTGACCCTGAACCCCTTATAACCCTCACAGATGAGAGTATAGCCCATGTTACGGCATGTCAGCACCTAGAGCCCCTGTCCAGCAGGGACACAGGTGGAATCACAGGACTGTATTTTCTGTTTCCCATGCACTTGAACAGGGAGCACTTCACAAGAGGTATTGAGGTACTCAGCTTGATGTGAACAGGGAGTGTATTCCACAGATGGGGGAGTCTGTGGGACACATATCTCTCACACCAACAAGCCATACTGATGTCACAGACAAGGTTGATGCAGCACCTACAGGTTGATCGAGTGGGCCTTGACTTCCACATGTGCAACAGTCCCATCAAGGTAGGATCTGGATTGCTTTGTATGCCAGACAGAGGTCACCTCTGAGGAGTCTGTATGGAACTAAGTAGAGGGACAGTGCTTTTAGCCTATCTGTGTAGGGTAGGTGTTTGTGGTCCTGGATTCTCCCAGTGAGGAACCTCTGTGGTCTCTCCAGCTGCTGCATGTGCTTTGTGAGGTAATGCTGAAGGGGACGTTGTGCAAAATAATTGGCCTTATAAGGTTAGAATACATGGATATTATGACCTCTTTGTTCCTGGATGAGCTACCCTTACTTTTGAGTTGGCCCATCTATGAAGCTTTCTATACAATAGAAGCAACATGATGGTCAGAATTCAGGTTGCTATCAACCTAGGTGGCCAAATCCCTCACTACTGATTGTGTATGTAGGACATTGTTGTTAATGTGATAATATGTGGGGACGACAGTCCCCTCAAAGGGGATGATGATGCATATGCAGGCATTCAGCTTGAGGCCATATTTCTGGCAGCAGTCATTTGTTTGGTGAGACGCTGTTGTAGGACATCCAAATCACTTTGGGAATTGATGACTGCTCCCAACTTGCAGTCATCTGCCAACTTGGTCAGCCATAGGCCAGTGTTTTTGGTCTGCACCTCAGGGAAGTATATCCTGTATACCAGAGGCCACAAGACCATCTCTGGGTATGCCACTCATTACGGGTGCACTGCTAGAGTTGGCTAACCCTATTATGATTAGGTGGGTTCTATCAATGAGACAGTTTGTTACCCATCTGATAACATATGGACTAATGCCTAGCTGACAGAGTTTATGAATTATGGCCAGGTGGGAAATAGAGTATAAGGCTTTGGCCAAGTCAAGGTGGCTGGTGTGCACCATCTTTCCCTCATCCATGCCTTTGGTGGCCATCTCAGGAAAGTCATCCATATTTCACTGACATACCTCCCCTTGGCAAAGGCAGACTGTGTGGGGTCGACTATTTGGAGTTTGCCAATGTCCCTGTTAATGAGGTCCATGATAATCCATTGCATGGCCTTGCAGATCAGGGTAGTTAGGCTGATGGGTCTTTAATTTCCTGGATCGATGAACACTCCACCTTTGTGCAAAGTGATGACAGTGGCTGTCCACCACTTGGCTGTAACAAAGGCAGTACTCAGGCTTTGGTTGAGTAGGGTGTGTAATGGTGCTGCCAGTTCATGCCTGAGTTCATGTAGGTTGCAGCCTGGGAATTATTCATGTCCCATAGAGGCTGTATTATTGGCTTTGAGAGGGCAGTGATGCCCCATTCCCTAGTGATAAGGATTGGGTGGTCAGGTACTGGGGATGTCTTGCTTTACTGATGGGAGGACAGAGGGGAGGCATTTCCACTGAATCTATTAGCCACTAGATTGGCTATAGCTACAGCTTTTGTGTATGTGCTGTCCTTGACCACCAGTTCTGCACAGATCTGGGAGCTTTCTTTGGGAATGCAGACATATGTGAGGAAGGGCCTGTCTTAGATATGGGCAATTTGGATACAGAGTTGCCTTTGGAGGATTTCACTGGTTCTCTTATTTGTTTGTTCAGGCTAAGGAGAGATTACTTGCAATTGTGCACCTGCTTCTTCTTGGTCCTGGACACCAATGTTATCCTTTTGTTATGTAGTTCCTTTATTGCAGATGTTTCCAGACAGGTTTACTCTCCCTTGAGGATGATGATGTTGTCCTGACAGGTATTCCTGATTCCATGTATATATATATATATATATATATATATTTATTTTATATATATATATATATATATATATATATATATATATATATATATATATATATATGCTGATATAGTACCTTTGTGTACATTTGGACATTAGTATCTGTTCCTCCAGTGGAGTAGGGGGCTGTTCAGCTGTTTATACCATCCCTCTGGTGATTGTGATCAGCTTGGGAAATATTTTTATTTTACCATGGGTAGAGGGGGGTCAGGGGAGATGGTGATATCGAACATGACTGCTTTTTTGTGGGATCTTGCCATGGAGGATGATACCATAGGGGTGCTGCAGTGGTTAATCATGCTGGTTACTGCCAAGTCCGACATATGTATCACATCTTGTGGGGGTATCAAGTAGCTATCCTAAGGATTTAACAGTGATAAGATGGGGGGATCTCTGTGCATTTTGTTCAGTCATGGTTCATTTTCCAATCAATGGTTGGGTAATTAAAGTCAGCCAGGATCAGGGTAAAGGGTTGAATTTTGATAGCTTTGTAGAGGGCCAGATATATGAAGTGGGAATCCTGAGTCAGATATGTTGGCCTGTAGCTACCTATAATTTGCATAGGGGTCTTGTCAACGGTTAACTGCACTTGGAGTGCCTTATGTGTGTCAGACTATTTGACCAGCCTGGAGGTGTGTTTCTGTCTAACATATATTTATAATCCACCTCCTTTGGCTTTGCTGCCCACATTTTGGGGTCTGGCTGTGTGATAGGATGAGTGACCATATAACAATGGGTTGCTCTCTGCAGCCGAGGCCCAGGTTTCTTTGACTGCACAAATGTCACCATCTTCCATGGTTATGACTGCTTGCAATGTGTGAATTTTTCTGTTTAGACTATTCGCATTTAGCGGCATGGCCTTTAATTTTCATTTTATTGAGGGTTTTATCTTGGTAGTATGGACTCCATGACTTTCCCTAAAAAGACACTATGGGGATACGAGGGCCTTTGCCAGAGGGCTGCAGGCCAAGTGAGACAGATGCAGACCATCTTTAGCAAAGCAGCATGGTCTGTCGATCATATGTTCCCAGGCTGCCAGGCAGTGGATCACCCTGGGATGACACCAGTAAGTAAGCCAATTGTTACTGACAATCATTTTCTGTTTGTAGTGCACCATCATTCTGGGTAATGGTAGAATGCTGCTTAAGCCTAGAGACATACCTGCATGGGATCCATATTCAGCAAGCTGAATCATGTCTGTCTTCCTATAGTTCAGGGAGGTACATCTGACATTGTTCACAACACCATGGACTGGGTCAGAGACATAGCAGTACCTGTTGTGGAGTAACTTGAGTACATGTGTAATATGGTGGATTCAGGTACCTGACAAACAAGTAGGCATGACTTTCTCCTTATCCAGCCTGGTGAGAGGCACATCTATGTGTCTCACAATGGAGTCTCCTATGAGTAATATGTTGAGTTTATGGTAAGGCCTTAGTGGTTCTGAGACACTGGGTGTGTGGACTATGCATGTTCTGTGGTGTGGAGGTTTGTGGAGTTCTCGTGTGTTTTTGCCTCTGAGGTGTCCTTTGTTTGTTTTTTTTTTGTTTGTTTTGTTGAGGACCTCCACTTATGTGGGTGTGTGTTGTGTAGTTGTGGGTGGTGTTTACTGACTCCATGCACTGCAGGGAACCTATGTTACTGCACAGTTTGTTCTGATGTGCACATTCTCCATTTGTCTAGCCAGTGGTTCCCCTTCCCCTTATGTGTTTCTTCGACCTTCTGCAGTCCAGTCACAGGCTTTGTTCACAGTGGCTGCTGTTATGTATTTGTATTTCTGGTGTGAGTGGGGTAAACACCGTAACATCACACACAGAGTTATGGACTTCAGACCTCTGAGTGCACCTATTTAGCAGGTTGTCCATCATTGCACCACTACATTTGCTGTGGTCCTCAGATGGTTTGTGCTGCTATGTTATTATGAGGCTACATGTTGGCCTAGCTGTCAAACTGTCACAGACTGACATTTGGACAGGCCCATATATGACAGTCAGACACAGACCCACACATGGGGACAAGGTGTTAATAATGTTCTGCCAAACACAGATCGTTGGGAGACTGGTTTGGTATTTGCTTAATTTTTCTTATGGGTATGATGTCTGCTTCTCCACTGTCTGCCAATGATGTTTTGACATGAACCTTTCTTGTTTTGCAAATAGTTTGGCAGGCAAATGCAATGTTAGGATAAGCAGAACAGATATACATGGCATACTTGTGGTCTTTCTGTGACAGCCTGTCATTCCAGGGGTATGGATGGTGGTCAATGACTTGGTGCCAGTGCTGACACAGTAAGCTGGCAGCCATTTATAACATGGCAGTACACTGACTTTCAGGTACCTGCTGTCCTAGCAGGCACTGTGTAGGTTACTCTGAGCTGTGTACTGTCCATATGTGTGGCCCGTCCCTGACTTGTCCAGCTTTCCTGCAGTAATGGATATTGACTTCTGGACAGTGTGTACAACTCCTAGCATAAGTGTAGCTGACATGCAAAATAGTTGGCACAGAAAGTCGTGGAACATGGACCCTATCAACCACAGTACTGTATCTAGGCCACAAAGCCACAACAGCCAAGAGTAAGTGCTGCCCACATCCTAACAGTATTAACCACGCATATACATAGTTCATTGACCCCTGCATATTGTGGACATGCAACCAGTTATCAAGTTGATTGGGACAGGCCTGGGAATGTGTGCTCTGCTGCTATTACCCTACAAACATAAATATTACTGCATTTCTATGGGAACATGGGTGCGTTGGGGGAGCATACCTGTCAACTGTACACATTTGCACAAACTGTGCAGATGTTGGCTTTACATTTTGGTTCCACTTAGCATAGTGTTGTGCCGGTCTTGGAGAATACTGGCATATCACTAAAGACTGAAGGTTAGAATGTAATGGCAGACATTTGGGTTTCAGACTTCCTACCCTTCAGAGACTTAATGCAACTGCAAGACCTGTTGTGATATTACTGTGTAAGTCTGTAAGAGGAATATTTTATTATTGTCCCTATTTGTGGACCTTTTCCAGACATTTCTTTATGGTTTTCTACAGCTGACTTGATGGGAGAGGCTGAGGGGTGAGTATGGGACCCCGACATTGATATCCATGTGACCTATGACCCCCCAGTTTGTTTGTTCCCCACATATACTGCAGTGAGATTTGTAACCTAGGGAACTACTGCATACTCTGGGGAAGCCAGTACTGAGTGGACATTTCTGTTGTTCCACATAGCTGTCAGTTGTCTGCTGCTATTTCAGTAGGCCATCCCATTGCCTTGCATACATGCTGGCATACATGCAGCGATACCATAGATATTCTACCACAAAGTACTACTCCATTCATTTATTGTTAAGAAGAGTGACTTACCTTGTGCCTGTGGCAGTTGTAAAGATGATGTCTGAGGGCTGACTCTGTCAGATGCACGCAGTACACAGCCTATGCATGGTAAGGTACAAGTAGTGTGATGTGTGTGGTATCCAATTTACTGTGTGTGCGAGTTAGAGAGAGGTGTCAGTCCCTGGGTCCCTAGGGTGTCAGTGTATGTGCTATGCTTTGCGTCTTTGCCAGGGCCAGAGCATACTGGGCATGCCTACATTTGCCTACAGGACAGGCTCAGGGGGTTCTCCTCCGAGTCCCCCTGAGCCTGTGGGGACCTTGGCAATGGTGGGGGGCTGTGCGCCCCTTCCCTGTGATGTTCCTGCTGCAGCTATTTCCACAGGATCATATTGTGTAGCATGGCACATACTATGAACATGTGTGCACATTTGGCTGAAGAGTACTGTAGGGCTCCACCAGATATGTCGTCAAGGCAGCAGAACCGTGACTTGAGCAGCCCAAACACACACTCTACAGTGTTCCTAGTTTATGCGTGTGCCTCATTATGGCATTCTTTAGTGGGTGTGTGTGCATTTCTGATGGGTGTCATCATCCATGGTTCCAGTGCATAGCCAGCATCCTGCATGAGATGGCCATACAGGATGTATCCCAGGAAAATGCCTGGTACAGCTGTGAGGCATGCCAGATGTGGGAGTCATGATAACTGCCAGGGCTGCCAGAACATACATTCATAATAATGCCCTGGGCATTGCACATGACCCGGCAGTTGATGGTGTGATAGCCCTTGCAGTTTATGTACACTCTACTCTCTTCACTGGGTGGTGCTTTGATGTGGACATCAGTGCAGTCTATGGCACCCAGTACCTCTGGGTAGTGTGCTACATGATGAAAGATATACATATTGCTGGTCCTCTCCTCATGGGTGCTGGGAAAATAAATGTGCTCACTAGCATGCCTTAGCATGACATCCAGGAGCTGGTGGAGTACCCTGAATGCAGATGCCGGTGAGACCCCCATGATGTCCCCAGTAGGTCTTTGGAAAGTACCTGTAGCTAGTATTCTTAAGGCTACACATACCTTTGTTTCCACTGGGATGGGTTCCCCTCTGTTGGCTCTGGGTCTGAGGTGAGGCCGGCAGAGCTTGCTGAGATGCTGTAGTATGTCGCTGTCTACTCTGTAGCATGCTACTATCTCCAGCTCATGTAGCCCCTGAAAGGTTACCCTTGGTCTGAACACTCTTCTCCTCCTCAGTCTGGGCCAGTTGTCAGCATCATCCTCATCACTGCCCTCAGTCTGTAGCACGTAGAGATGTAACAAAGTGGCAGCAGCCCCTATCATTTTGTCAGTTAAAATTCCCAAGTGTGTACTCCAATGGTGCAGAGTATGTTTGAAAAACCAGACTGAAGGGTGTCTACATACTTTATACTGGTATGCTGCAGATGCAGCCTGTGTGATTGGCTAAATATGAATACATTCCACCTGCCAGCTGCATTACTGAGGGGTTTGAATGGGCCAGTGTGAGTGCCAGAGGGATTATTAGTCATTTAGAGTTGATTGCCTTTTCTAAAGGTGTTGAAGCACAAAATCCACAAATCCACGAACAAGAACACAATAAGAGATTACTTCAAATAACTGGCGTTTAATTGATACAAATGTGATGTTAGCGCTTTCGGCTAAATCAAATATTCAGCCTTCTTCAGACAAACAGCGGACTCAAGAATATCTTTACTTAAAATACAATGTTGCAACCAATGAAAACAAAGTGCATTTAACCATTATATATTTCCATGGTTACGTTAAAGCAGAATAATGTCTTGCTTTTATTCGCCCCCAAACACGAATGAAATCTAATGACTGCCAAAATATAAAATGCCTAAAACATTCATTGTTATCTTCTTTAAACCAAGTGTAAGTATGAATGTCATACCTAAAAAAACATTAAATATAAAAATGTTAAAAACTATCTGAATGCGGATACCATAGCTAATGTTATGATCTGGTGTTTGATATCTGATCCAAGTGATACTTGTCCAGTAGATCCTTCTTGCAACTTATTAGGTAAACCAGCAAGAAGTAAGAGTTTTTGAATAAAAAATATTAATAATCATAAACTGAGTAAAGATTGTTTAATAAACCCAACCCTCAAAGTTACAGTTGACGTACATACTATGTGTTCCTTCGCCACGCTATTGCAGGTGAACATCCCCTTCATTGTACATGTGGACAGCATTGTGCCATAATGGGTTTTGTAAAACCTATTAGGCCACTACTCAATAATTAATTCAATTACTGCATTGTGTAAAACAAATTTGATAGTTGTTATCTATTGTAAGATAACCATTTCAACACACACTTGATAGATAAATTATCGTTGATCCCTGGTAACAAGTGTGCTCTTGTTCTAATTTGCCACATTAACTCGTCCATTTCCAGCCTTATTTGCCAAGGACCTCCTCTTATGTCTGGCATTCTTTGTTGCACAACAACAAAGCTGAAAGAGTGTGTTACGTTGTCTTTAATGTGCCTAAATAGCGCATTGTTTTCATCTTTTCTATTAACTGCATATACGTGCTCGTATATCCTGGTCTTAATTTTACGCTCAGTCTTGCCAATGTAAAAAGCTTTACACTGGTTACACAGAGCGACGTATACCACAGATTTAGATTCACAATTATAGTGGTTGTCAATTTTATATATCTTGTCCTTAATAGTGAATTCTGAGCCTGTTTTTAAAAATTTACATTGTGCACAAGCACCGCACCTATACATCCCTTTTGGACGTTGGGAGATGGATTTCTTAGGTGCCCGTTCTAAGATGGCTTTTAAATTCAAACCTCTCCTGTATGTCAATTTAGGTTTATCACCTAATAAAGAGGAGAGAGTGCCATCATGATTAATTACATCCCAGTTCTTGTTAAGGATCTCCTTGATTTTATAAAAATCCAATGAAAAAGAATGTAAAAAAGACACCCTATAATTGGTGTCCCTCTGTTCATTCTCCCTGCACAACCTTACATGAAGGGATACATTTCCACCATTGGAAACTTCATCAGAAGTAATTTCATTGGTGGGTTCACTACAAAGGAGCGGAAAAAATTGACCCATTCTCCGTTTGTTTACTACCTCCAAGATAATGTTTTCTATCAGGGTGCGTGGGTAACCCCTTGCTAGAAACATATTTTTTAACTTGTTACACTCAAGCTGGAAGTCACTTTCTTCAGTGACCATACGTGATGCCCTAACTAGCTGGCCCTTTACCACCGATCTTTTCTGGTGGTAAGGATGGCTGCTAGAAAAATGCAACAAACTGTTGGAATACGTAGGTTTTCGATATATGTTGCTTTTTAATCTATGTTTATCAGCATCTTTAGTGAGAAGTATGTCCAAATAATTGATCTCATTCTCTTCAATACTGAAAGTGAATTCCAAAAAATTTGTCATGTTAGATATACATTCGATGAACTTGGGGACTAATCCCTTGTCCCCCTTCCATATACAAAAAATGTCATCCTGGTATCGAGTATACCAGGAGACATATTGTTGGAACATGGCTTCTTTAAATAGGAGTTCTCTTTCCCAATGTGCCAATACCACATTGGCGAATGAGCCCCCACAAGGGGAACCCATGGCCACACCTGAAGTTTGGAGGTAGAAACTGTCTTCAAAGACGAAAAAAATATTAACCAAGACCAACTCTAAGAGTGTTTCTGTCAGATGTATGATATTGTCTTCGACTTTTTTAGCAACCATGAATTCCCTCACCCAACTAAGACCTATATCCTGTGGTATAACCGTATACAGGTCCTTGATGTCTATTGTGAGTTTTGGCCATTGGCATGCCTAAGGAACATAATACATGCTTTACTTTAAGTTGTCATGGCCTTGTTTTTATTTTTGCAGTCATAAAACTAGTAAAAATAAAACATTTGCCTATACTCCCCCTATGGCTGCCTACCACTGTGTAAGCTTACATGGTGATGCAGCACAGTTTTCTACACCTCCAGATTGATTCAGGTACATCTACTGCCCACCACCATGCTCACTCTGTGCTATCCACATGGATACAACATGGCTTTGGCTATGTTGAAGGTGGATAGCATGGATCTTACACGTTAAAGGGAACTTTTCCCTCTTAATAGTTTAATCTTTTAATAAAAAATATATATATATTTTTTAAATAAGCTTCTTTATGTGAGTTTAAGTTCTGAGCCACTTTGTGCAAAGCAGAATTTAAATATAATTAAGGAAAGCCAACTTTTAATGGCTTTCACCTTGCTCATCTTCCGTGTTAGCTCATGTACGGGGACAATTTCCCCATACATAACACGGAGCTAACATGGACTCACACCAGGTTGCTGAATCACAACCTGATGTTGTTACCAGGTAACAGTGGGCTGGGGTTGTAGGCATGCACTTCATTTGCATGCCACCATGGGTTTTTGGCCCTTGATGCAATGTGCGTGCCATGCAGCACCACGCCATGGAAACTAGGCCCTGTTCCTGAATTGGAAACGGGGTTTGGTGTGGGAAAACAGTGTTACAAAGGCTAACATGGTGTTATTTTCCATGTTAGCCTTCATGAATACTGTCCATTATAGGTTCATAGGTTGGTACTAGGCTATCGGCCCTAGGGCCTATACAAGCCTAGCCATAACAATTCCCTGGATATTTCTTCCCACAATATTTACTTCCATGGACCCCTGTCTAGCAGGGCAACTGATGTGATCCCCGGGGTGAATTTCCTATCTCCCATCTAATCGCCAAGGTTCCTTTTGAAGAGGGCCAAGGAGGCGCTCTGCTTGACATGTATGGCAGTCTATTCCAGAGTATGGGGAGTCTCTGGGTCAGGAACCTATCCCTCCAGCATGTTGTTTTCATTGTGATGACAATGTTTAGATCACTGGAGCATGTGGCTTTGAGGGATTGGGATTTCTTTAAGTGGAGCATGTCTAACAGCTCGGGGTTTGACATGGCCTTGTATGTTAAGCAGAGATTGCCTCTGAGTAGACGATATGCCACAGAGTAAAGCTGGAGTTTTTTTAGACAGTCAGCATAGGGCATCTGCTTTAGGCCTGTGATTCTTTTAGTGAGGTATTTCTGCAGCCTTTCCAGCTGTTGCAGATGTCTTGTGAGATACATACCAAATGGGGCATTGTACTCTATAATGGGTCTAATGAGGGATGCGTACAGTGGGACAATTACCTCCTTTTTTCTGGATGAAAAGCCCTTAGTGATGAGGTGTGCCACATAGAAGGATTTCCTGACTGTTGTGGCAATGTGGTTATGTGTAAACTTAGCATGAGTGGGTATCACTACAAACATGTATTAATACATTGTAGTGTTGATGAACTTTCACAAGCCCTATTAAACCAAATGAAAAAGGTTGTACTTGCAATAATAAAACTTTTTGAAGCTGCCAGATTAGAAGTGGCCTTCAGTGACAGAGTTCTGTCACAGAGCTTGCATGACTACTTTTGCACTAAGGCATTTCTATTTAATACCTGACTAAGGCAATTGTATACTATTTATTCTATCAAAATGATAATTGTTTAGGAAGAAATAAAGAATGACTATTGAATGTTTGCTGACAACAAGTTTAGATAGGATTGGCAGCAAAATCAAATAAGTTTTTAGTTTTTTTTAATTAAGTGCAATTTAGACATAGCAGACTCAATTCCAGAGTTAGAAGGGAATTTTTGCAATGCTTGCAGTCTGGGAAAAAAGTTCACAAACTGCAATGCACCATGATTGCTGAGAATGTATCAGTAACAGTGATTAGATAGTGATTACTGAAGTTTGTTGCTCAAACAAAGTAGTATTTCAAGGTTACATTAAGAATGACTGTCTGAGGTATAACACCAGTGGTGGTGTGGTTTTGTTGTTATTATATGAAACTATAATAGCCAAACTAATGTCAATGAACACTGTCCTGGAAACTTTAGTAGTACATCTGACTTAATTATTATCCTAACCTATAGAAAACAATTTGGGCAGATTTTAATAATCTACAATACAGTACTGACAAATGTGAAGTGATGTGCTTTCTGCTTTGATAAAGATTTAATTAACAAATCACTAATGTTAGACAGTTTCAACCTTAAAGTGGTTACTGAATATAGAGATTGTGACTTTATTATCACAACAGACAAGTTATTTTTTGAAAATCATGAAAACAATATTAGATCAAGATCAATGAGAAATAAAGGGCTTTTATTGAAATCCATTTCATTAAGGGGTGGATTTTATATTGTTTGATTATGTATAACTGGAATAGAATAACTCATTTTGTATATTTACCAGAAAACCATTACACAATTTGGAATCTGTACAGAGGATATTTAGTAGACATATTCCTGCTGTTAAGAACCTAATGATATGAATATATGTAAGAAATTAAATATTTTTATACCTCATTGTAGATACCGCAGAGGGAAGGCATTGTTAGTGTATAAAGCCTTCAAAGGTGAGTCCCTTCATTTCCTATTAAATCTTACTCTATACTCAGATTGATTGACTCACAAATATAATACTAATTTCTGTAAAGAAATCAAAAGATCAGCAATGAGATGGAAATATATCACTCAAGTCATCTCAGGCTTGTGGAATAGATTGCCACTGAATGTACAGTTGTCTAATAATTTATCAAATTTTAAAAACAAGCTAGATGCCTAGAGGGGTTCTAAAACTTGTAACCCACATTTTAATGAATCAGTTCTTTTCCAGCTGCCTTAAGCACTATAACACTGGACTATATAACTTATGATCTTATCTTTGAACCAAATGTTTAAAATACGCATTGATAAAACAAATAAGTCATCTACACTGACTAGAAATAACAAAATGACTGACAGACATACTTTCAAAGCCACTAGATAATCAGATTGTGATGTTTATTAACTACTAGACACATATCCCAATTATTACTTCAGAATTTTGGTAAGCTGTTCGGTTTACAATCTTAAATTAATGTTAGCACATATTTGTGATTACATAGCTTATTTTAGTGATAATGGTATGCCAGTTGTTTGGATGAACTGAATTATTTTGCCAAAAGCTAACCAGACTACATTTTTTCTTACATGTGATCACACAGTTTATTTAATGGTGATGGTGGGCCTGAGTGTGATATGTGATTGGGACTTTTCTGTATACCTTTTTTATTTTTTTGTATACCTACAAAATGCTTTATTTGAGATGTAGCCTTTGGCTGCAAGGAACTAAAGCCAGTGAGTGATATGCAAGATAGTACTGTATGGCCCAGGGTTTTCAATAATACACACCTGTTAAAATGGCAGTCATTCATTTTGCATAAAGTGTTACATAACTATATAATCTCTAAATAATTAAATTCTTGTCAATAAGGAGAACTAGGAAATACAAAGATGTATAAATGCAATAGACTGATACTTTTATAATTAGAGCAAAAATGTTTTCTTACCAATGCTTTGTTCATTACGCAAAAATTAAAAAAAAAAAGAGTTTAAAGCAAATATAATTTCCTTACTGCAGTGGAACTAGTTTGCAGCTGCAATGTGTATAGCACTCAAGGCTGTTCTAGCAGAAAAGTAGTATAGTACTGACTTATTAACACAGAGGGAGATGTTACCCAGGAATTCAAACTGGCTTATATTCTATAATATTTTTTAAATAATTTGAAGTTTTACTGCTTAAACCGTAAACAGTAAATTAAGAAAAAGCAGTTATTATTCAGTAATATATAATTTGCTAACAGACATATTTGCCTGGCAATACCTTTGTGTCAGTAGAGGGCAGGGAGTAGGTCAACTGTTAGTGTCTAAATTGTTAGGTAGGTTTATTCTGAGATGGGATGAAGAGGGTTAAATGCCTTGAGGAAGTTATATGAGTCTGGAGGAAGTGAGATAGAGAGGGGTAGGGTTTTAAGATTTTAGGATTAATGGGTGAGTGATTCTTTCTTTTTGGCATGAGTTGTTGTTCCAACCCTGCACTTCCTTTCCTTATGAAAGAGGGTTTTCTGTTGAGATACATGTAGTTAGGTTATTTCAGCAGACTGAAAGGGGTTCAGTTTGAACCTCCCTTCTGTTCTCCCTTTTTTCCCAATTTATTATGGTTATTGGTTGTAGCAGTTGTGGGGTGAATGGCAATATGCTGCTTCACAGGGTGTTTTGTGAGTGGAGAGGTTTAAACATTGGAACACAACTGCAGAAGTGGAGCAGGTGTGTTCACGAGCAAAAACAGCAAGTATAAACCAATGGAGAACGTGAAGGACACAAACATGGCAAATAACTAAAACAGGTTACACTTTATTAAACAAAACAAGAATGGACAAGCATTTTCATGCTTTACATTGCTTGTATGTAAGGAGGAAGGGTGGTGAGCAATTCCAACTCTGCCTATAAAATGGCAATTATATTGAAGTATTTAGATAATGAATAATTTCATGTTTGAATTTTTCTGTTTATTTTAACTGTCATATGCTTAATAAAACTGGTTGCTATTGCAGTTTTGAAGTGTTTTGAGTTTATGGGGTGGACATGAACAAATTAGAATTTTCCAAAGCACATTATTACTTAGCTAGCTCTCACAACTTATTTTTCTCACACCTTACATTACACTACCTTGTATTAATTACACTTCCTTCAAAAATATAAAAATATTTGCTTTCATAATCTTTAGCAGCATTTGGGCTGTTTGTAAACTACAGCATGTGAAATTCAAGGTTTAAAACTTTATAAAGGAATTTATAGAATTCATGTCTAGACTTTGTGAGAACCATACTTCAAAGCTGTAGGTAACGTAATGAATGATATAAGAAAAAGTATCTCTGAGCTACTAGAGGATGGCACTCACAGATGTATACCCAGAACACACACTCACACACACACACACACACACACACACACACACACACACACACACACACACACACACACACACACACACACACACACACACTTACATTCAATACAGTCTGCTTGTGCTGTCTATGCAGTACTTTGTTTATTTTATGCAATAAATTAAATTGCCTTTTGTCATGTTAGAGTGATAAATGTCCACTTTCTTTCATTTACATCTCAGTTCAAATGTATTGTACATATCATGATAACACAGGGAATTCCAGCCTCCCCCAGCTGTCAACAGCTCCACTGTTGAACAGATGCAGATGCCCAGTATATGGAGGAATGACATACAGTCTAGTCCACACATAAAATATAATTTACGTGTTTTGCGATATGATCATTTGAATGTATTTCAGTATGAACTGCAGCAAGGGTCCATTATATCAAACAAATTTCTCCCTACACTTTTGGTAGTTTATGCTTATTAAACAAAATCTAAATGCAGATTACTGATTCATTTCATCTGCAGCATAATAACATACCGATTTTATATATATATATATATATATATATATATATATATATATATATATGTTAGTCAACTAAAACTCAATGGTATGCATTTCTATGAAACTGAACGATTACCTGCCATGGTTGAACACTGTTTATTATTGCGCATGTGCCATTAACAAATGGCCCTTCTCCATGTCTGCATGAAATCATGTCACTTAAAGCATGGGCAACTGAGTACATTGCATTGTAGTTGTTATATGTATTTCTTAAGTCGTTGAGTTTAAAAAAATCAAGGCTCATGCCCTCTAACGTTTCATCCCCTGCACAAACTTTTGATTCTTTGGTCAAGTTCTCATTTGTTTTATGTGTGTTGTCCAGGATTTGCACCTTACAGTCAAAAACAATTTCCCAGAAATGTTTCAGAAATATGTCATCTGGATTGCTGTAAGGATTAATACTATAAATGTACTTCTTGAATCCTGGAATGTCTCCTTTTCTTACTAGAAAACCAAGTGTTCCTTGTAATGTTTGCAAAAACTCTTTCTTAGAAAATAGGTAAAACTGTGCCCAACCATCACTGGCGATCCAGACTTTTCCAGTTACATTATTCCTTGCAATTGACTCCATGATGGGATAAAGGTCAACCTCAGTAGAATAGATCACTGTCACATTCACAGAAGATTTCTGAATTTGTTCACGTATATACCAAGTTTTCATCTCAGAATACACTGAAGGTATTGTTTCAAAAAAAGCAATGCAAGCACCAGCTTTGACAAGCTCTTCTTTTACTTTAAGGCTGCCTTGCATTCCATAGTCACTACTGTCAGACAGAAGTCCAACCCATGTCCAGCCAAAATATAAGACCAAGTGGGCTATGCCAATAGATTGGTAAAGGTCACTTGGAATTGTTCTAAGAAATGAAGGAAACTGATTTTTGTCACTAAGAGCTATAACAGTTGCCCCAAAACTTACCTGGAAATAAATATTTGAAATATGTATTAGAATGGATTTATATATGCTATATATGCTACTTATTATGCTATAATTATTTTGACAAGTTCTGCCTTTTACATATATTGTTAATGAATACATTTTTCTATTATATGTACAATCATACATAACAGATGAAAAAAAAATACTATTAAATGAAAGCAGAGGATGTGGAACACACAAAACACATTTATTTTATACCAGATAAGTGCTTTCATCTGCAAAAACTAGCCAGACTTCATCAGATCTGATGACGTTTGGCTAGTTTTTGCGGACAAAAGCACTTATCTGGTATAAAACGTGTTTTGTGTGTTACACATCCTCTGCTTTCATTTAGTAGTATATGCACAATCATGCCTGCTGGTTGCAGTAGCATTTTAATATGCTTTTTAATTGATATATGAATACTGACATTCTTGACAAATACGCTAACTTTACTATCAGAGGAGGATGAAAATGGTATGCTGTTATATCCTTAAAATGATCTACCTGACTGCAAACTGCCGCAAACCACAAATACAAATAATTGACTCCCCAACCTTCCCAAACCAGAAAATGAACAGTAATCCTCCCCCATGAAGAATTTTGCCATTAGATCCCTTAATGAAATATATCACTTCCAAGGCCATAACACAGTGCTTCAGGAAATTAAGTTAAAGGAACACAATTACTGAAAAATGCTTCATAAATTGTGAGTAAAATAAAAAAAAATGTGTTGAACTATTTGCACACAGTGAAAAAGTCTTTTGTTCACATGCACATTGAAAGTGATTTGTCTTCTTATTATTTATACTAAGTACACTTTCAGTCTTGACAGATCTCTTCCAAAGTACCACTGCTTTTATGTGGATTTGTTTCTTGGGAGTGAGACTTAAACTCAGACTCTTTCATGAAATCTCAAAATGCAAACAATTATGCATGAGAATGTGCAAAAACATGAAAAAATAAGCATTTCCAAAACAGTGTCATCTTTGAGCTAAATTAGCACGCTCTGGTCTCCAGCAACTCTGGCCATTCCTTTTATTCTAGCCATCCACCCTCATCTAACAATACAGCTATACTTTGAGTGGCATAGTCTTGTTAGGACTTTATTGCTCGCTGAAACTATACTTTTTATGCTTATCCTCCCTGACCTTTGCTAAGCCTCAGCCAGTCAAGGTATATATTTCCTTCTATAACAGGCATTCTGACAAAACATTCAGTGGAGGTATTAAAGTTGGGATTAATGTTTCTTATGTGAAATGTGATTATTACATCTTTGATGATAAACAATAATGTCGATTTTATAAACATGACAATAAAGACAACCCTGGAACATATTACAGATGCTGGATTGCAATGACCACTTAAGTCAGATGCTGATGATGACCTAAACAAATTCATACATTTCTTGCATGAAATACTGCAAGGAAAATGATAATAGCTGCAGTCTTTAATTTGCCAGATGCAGATTGTAATAATATTGATTCTACAATATTAGTAAGTTTTCATTTACAATGTATGTATAACAGCAGCACCAGTTGCTGCATATTGCGAACAAACCTAGCAAGGAGCAGAACAATCTGGATATTGTCTGTGTTCCTAAGGAGATGATTGTTACTCCATATCAGATTTTACCATCTTAGATGTGCAGTGATCATGGATTATAAAGGTAATACTACATCTAGATAATTTTGCCAAACTGAAACGAAAACCAGATGTGCAAACCACTAATAACAAATGATATTGAAGCAAAACAAGCAATTCATGAAACTAATTGACATGGTGCAGTCAGCGACGAGTTCTGAGAGGTAACTGTTTGATTACAAAAAAACAAACAAACAAAAAAAACCCCATAAAAGTGTTTAATATCATGATCTAGCCACATAAAGTCAGAAGGGTATATTTTCATAGGAACAAGATACTTAAGGTGAGATATAAAAAAATATACAACAAATGGAAACAAGGTCAAATTGCAATGTCAAAAACTGAAATAAATAAACCTGGGGATAAATTAAACTTATTTTGAGACATGATCAGGAAAAATTTGATTAAAAAAAAAAAAAAAAAAAAAATATATATATATATATATATATAAAGATATTGAACATAGGCAACCATTTTATAGATAAAATATCATAGGAGTAAAGACATGCAAATCGATAAATTGTGTATATATTCTAAATTTTATTCTCAAAAAACTGTTTTTGGATATATTGCTGGATATATTGTTACAGCATTTTATGGAAAATTGTTTAGCTTTACATAGGAGGAAGTAATTTGGGCTAGTAACTTTACATACCAAAATTATATTAGGTTATATTTGGAAAGTGCTATGCAAATCAGACCCAGACAAGGAACATGGAGGAGATGGAATTAATAACAATGACCTGAGAAAACTTCAACATGAGCTAACAGGCTTATTGTATATTTGCATCTGTTATTCAATGCATCAATTAAATATGAAAAGATTCCTCAAGACTGGAGACCTGAACTTGTTACACTCACATTTAAGGGAGATAGAAATAGGACAAACACAGAGTCATATACAGCCATATGTCTACTTTCATAATCTGGAAAAAATGGAGATTATTTTAGATTAATTATTGCCAATTTTACATATGTTGAAAATAGGTCTGAAAGTACCTGCAATCTGATGGTCTGTTATAATACAATAATAGCTATAGATGGACAAATTATGTTGTGATGGAATTTATGTAGTAGACCTATTTTCAGTCTTTGATAGGGTCACACACAAAATATTTATTAAACAAATTAGAACAACTAGATATTGATGCAATCTTGATAAGATGGATAGCTGCATGCCTTACAGGTAGAGCATGACAGGTGTCATACAGCAATTAGATGGATAAAATTCTAGGTTTCAGTCTATGTGACCCACAGAGCTTTATTGTTTACATCTCAGGTATTCTAAAGTCTGTATGCTGATGACTTGAACATGGAAAACTGATCTCATCTGTTTTGGCTAGGAGTAGGATGGCCAACCATCCAGAATTCTTATGGACTGTCCGGAATTAAGGGACACTGTCCGGAAAAGTGAAGAATGCCTGTATTGTCCAGAAAAAATAGTGCACATTTTCTTTTAGTTTAAAAACAATTACATTTTTTTAGAGGTATTCTTCTTTAAGAACGACTTTTGCGTCTGAGTGCAGAAGACAAAAACAGCTTCTGTGTGACTGTTGTTTGTGTCTGTCTTCTGCGCGTGTGGAATTTGAATTTGAAAGAAGTTTGGACTGTATGCTGAAAAGCCCCAGGCAAAGTGCAAGTCCGGCTGGTGTTTGCTCTGAGTTTTCTCTAATCCAGTCATAACTGCGGCACACGTGACATTTTTTCCCTCAGCTTTAACCTTTAACTGAGGTAAGACTATTCTGTTTTCTGAGTTACTTTGGCAAAGATTTATGATTTTATTGCATTTCCTTTTCTGGGGCTGAATAATAACCAAGTGTAATTATCAGCATTCTTATCGGAGAAAATGCCAAGTTTGGTAGTAGTTCAACTGTTCCATTTTTAGGATGACTTTATAGTAGAACGTCGAAATAGTGCATCTTGTAACACCCGATGAAGAAAAATTGGCCAGTTCTTGTTTTACTATGCTAGTAAATAAGTGAAATATTTTCTAACAGTTTGTGTTTGCTAAGCCTCAAAAGAGCATGCTACTACATAAAGAACTGCAACATTTAGCATTTTTGAAGAATGCATAGTAAAGCAAATATAAACATTCTTTTAAATGTTTAGGTATTTTAATAAAAGGGAATGCATCATTTTGTGAGTTTTTAAGTTAAAGCTTCAGTAAAATGAGTTGTCAGACAATCTTATGTTGTAGCATTTCCAAATCTAAGCAATTATTTTGCAATTATTTTGCAAAGAACAACAGCAGTGCACCACTTCGACTGGTATTTGTCCCTGGGGATTTTCTTACTCTAGCTTCTAGGCTGCTGGTACTTATGAGTAATTGATTTGCTGTTTGCCTCGTTTGTTTTACTTCATCGTTATTGACTTATCGGTAATTTCCCTGAAGGGGACAGAAGGGAGGGGGCTTTATTGGCAAGCATTAGTCATAGATGGAATGCTAGTCCATTGTGGGATACATGAGTATGGTCCTGTGGCAGTACACAGAATGAAAATGATATCAAACCTCTGGGCCTGGAAGAGTCTCAAAAGTAGAATGTAAAACTTGTTGCCATTGCTAGATTTTAGGCTTTGTCCAGATTTCTTGCACTGAGTTTAAGGTGTGTGTGTGAGAGAGTGAAATGCCCTAGTGAGGCTTAGCAGGTGGTCACTAATTTGCTTAGGCTCAAGCTCTGTACCTTATTTACAGGAAACAAGAGCCTGAGTCCTCTACCCCAACTACCAAGCTGCGTTTTTCAACTAACTCGGTTTCAGGTGCATTTTCAAAGAATTTAGTTTGAAGTACCTTTTCAAGGAATTGTGAGCTTCAAGGGAAAAGAAGATTACTGCTCATGCTAAGTCTGTTTACAATGTGCAACTATTTTGTTTAGCAAATGGTATCACTATTGTGGTTTAGAACTTTAAAGCAGTATTAGCACAACAGGTATCATACTTGTATATTGTATATTGATCTAGAAGGCTGTGGGCTCTACTCCGACAGCATATGGATGGATTGCTCATACTGTGTTGGTTGTATTTTAATGGGGTAGGGTGTGGCAGCCCTATGTATATCCTCCTTTGGATGAGCTGCCTAGTAACTATGAACCTGTTTTCAGGTTGCCATCCATTTCCTATTGCAATATTACCAGCTTACCATTTGTTAATGTAACATAGGCAATCAGTTCTTCAAGGGCAGCATGCATTGATTTGTAGATGAAAGACTGAAATATAAAATTGTTTGCTAGCAGCAACCTTTTCATTAGTTACAGATCTCTTTAATGTGGAATTATTTAGATGACTTTTACTTCTGCAGAGATTGTGCATATTGACTGATATCAGTGGATTCTAATGACAGAAGTTTGAGTAGCCTTTTATGCTTGAAATGTTCTGTATTGGGCAGTTTTGTCATTATTGGTTCATGTGTTTTTTTTCAATGCTTATTGGCAAAATGTTTAAAACTATAAATGTAACACATGGTCTAACAAATGGTGCTGTATTGTGCAAGGGACATAATTTAATTATTATGTATTATAATTTATTACCATAGGAAGGTGAATCGAAGAACTTTTGCATGGCTTTAAAAATGTGTGTAAGGGGCCTATGAATTGAAAAAGCTCAAAGGTAAGCTTAATCCACCACTGGCCAGATGCATTTTCTTTGAATGTAGGTATCAATGCTGTTTAATGAATGTAAGTTTTAAAGGGAAAGAAGTATTAAAGCTATGTCTGTTTTTATTGAAAGACTTGCTTTGTTTAGCAAATGTCTGTTAGTGTTTGCGCTGTAAAATTTGAAATAAAAGTTTTACATTAAATCCAAATATCTGTAATCATTGCAGAAGTAAAGCAGAAAACAGTGTGCACACAAAGTTTTGAATGGCATTTATGGCAACTGGGGAGAAATGGAGAGATAGCCAAGTAATGGGAATGGCTGCATGGGGGTACCACATTTTGCTTTCACTTACATGTGAAGAATCTTTGACATGAAATGTTGGAAACCCTAGCTAGGACATGTCTGCAAAAGTACTTGACTAAATTGACTAGTTGGGCACAAGAGAATAATGTGTTGATAAATGCATCAAAAATTAAACAGATGAGTCTTAGGAGGCATAGACTGATTAAAATTGTGGATTCATTTAAGATCCTAGTTATATGTGTAGACCCATCTTTGCATTTTACTGATCATATCAACAAATTGGTTAATGATAATTATATAATTATAAAACTATAGGCTATATAAAAATAAAATACAAAATATAGGAAATCAGAAATGATGACATCACTGTTGTTAAGTTACATTAGAGTGAAACTCTGAACTTGTCACATTCCAAATGCAGTATGGAATAATAATGGTATGGAAACCTTCTAAAAAGCCATGAATAACTTGAAAATAGTACAGCAGAAATATACCAAGGGTATCCAAGGATGTGAAAGTGTAGGATTTTATGAAAGGTTAAAATATTTGAACTTGTGCATGTCTCATATAGATATTTAAGAGGAGTCCTTATAAAGGTATGGAATTTAGATACAACTAACTCTGGGAATGCTCGGGGTTATCAAACAATAGTAGAAAAGAATTAGACACTGTGTATAAACGACTGTATAAGAATGGAAAATGTACCAATTAGTTTTCTGAGAGAGTAGCTGATGCATGAAATCGACTAACAAATTATATTAAAAGAAACAGTAGTTTAAATATATTTAAGGACAACATGAACAGTTATCATAGGAATGACTGTTGTAGTGTATTGGCAAACTAGAAGGCATTATTACCCATGCCTGAAATATTTGTATTTATGTATATATGTATATATACACATGCATTCCAGTTGTGTGTTTCAGTTAATGATGGATAAGTTGATGACTCCAGTATGCAACTCCAGATCATGCAGGAAATGGCCTATAACAAAGCCCATGTAGAAGTGTGAAATGCAGTAGACTATCTATTCAAACTGTTGGAGGGATGCCTCCAGTGTCAAGACACCTCAGTAATATAGTCCAGAGATGTACAGCAAGATTTTTGTTGTGTGGGTGCCATGCTGAACAATAGGAGATTGTGTAAACTGGTAGAGCAGCAGGGGAATATATTGGCAGGGTCTTTTGTACCAGCTGTGTGGCAACATCAGAAGAGCACGATGAAAAGTTTGGAGAGGAACATACAGCAGCAGTACCAGACCTGCAGCAGACATAAATGAAGTTTGTTATAACACCAGCAAAGAGGTGGTATCTGGCACACAGCTATTGGCTATGACACAGAAAACATGGAATTAAATGATGCATTAGGCATGTTCCAGGTTATGTAGGGTAGTACATGGACTAAGAGATGGATCTTGGTTAAATGGAGCCCTAGGCAGAATAATGGATAGGGGCCCCCTACATACAGCAGCCCCCCTCACCCCCTGCCTTGCAGCCATTACAGTGTCCCATTACTTGGCTAGTTCTCCCCAGTTGCCATAACCACTGTTCAAACCTGTCCATGTGCATACTGTTTTCTTCTTTACTTCTAAAATGATTAGAGATATTTGGATTTAATTTAAAAGTTTTATTTCAAACGTTATAGCACAAACATTGATAGACCTTTGCTAAACAAAACAGTACAGTCTCACAGTGAAAACAGAATCAACATTAACAGTAAACTTTTCTGCTTTTGAAACTTACAGTAAATAAAATGTCATTGAAACCCACATTCAAAGAAAATTCATCTGGCCAGTAGCAGATAACATTTACCTTTGGGCTGTTTTCAAATTATAGGCCCCATTGCACAGATATTTAGGACCATGCAGACATGCATGTGTTCTTTGATTCACCTTCCTGATAGTATTAAATTATATTGATGGTATAATACGGAATCACTTGTTAGACTGTTTTAAATTTGTAGTTTTGATCATTTTTCTAGTAAGCAATGAAACAAAATGCATGAAGCAATAATGACAAAACTGCCCATTTCAGAACATTTCAACCATAAGAGGCCACTCAATATCATTCACAGTCTCTGCAGAGGTAAAGTCATCTGAATAATTCAACATTAAAGAGACCTGTAACTAATATGTTTTATCTACAAATTCAGTGCCTGTTGCCTTTGAATAATAAATTGTCTTGGTTACGTAAAAAAAAGTGTTAAGCTGGTAATATTGCAATAAGCAATGGATGGCAAACCAACAGCAGTTTCATAGTTATTAAGCATCTCATCCAAAGGAGGACACACTCAGGACTGCAGAACTGCCACTCCCCTTAAAGTACAACTCAGGATCAACAACCCATCTACATGGTGTGGGAGTAAAACCCATAACATTCTTCATCAAAAGCAAGTATACTATTTATAGTGCTATTAACACTGCTTTCAAATTCTATAGCACAAACAGTGATGCCCATTTGCTGAACAAAACAGTTGCACATTGAAAATAGACTTAGAATGAGCAGCGGCTAACTTCTCTCTTCTTCTGATGAAGCTCACAATGCCTTGAAAATGCACTGAAGCTTCCGATTCCTTGAAAATGCACTGAAGTTCATGATTCCTTGAAAATGCTCTGAAGCTCACAATTCCTTGAAAATACATTGAAGCTCACAATTCTTTGAAAATGCACTGAAGCTCACAATTTCTTGAATATACGCTAAAGCTCACAATTCCTTGAAAATGCACTTTGAGTGCTGTGGCAGTTGGTATAGAGGATTCAGGCTCTTGTCACCTGTAACTAGTGTACAGGCTTTCAGCCTGAGCAAATTAACTAACCTGCCAACCCTAACTAGGGCATTTTACAACCTCCACAAGTGAGAGATGATTCAATAGTATCTTTATCCCAAAGTGAGAACTTCATTCAGTCGACAGTGGGAGCTTAATCATCTGAGGTGGCAGGAATGAAGATGCATTGTGTTTAAATTCTGAACACAGACATGGAAAAGAAGAAGCAACAGCACAAGATGTGTGCATTGATGCACACACAGACACAAAGGTGAAAGGGTGTTCATTCTCTTAAGGAAGAATAAATGACTTAAACAAGATTTTTTTTTTTTTTATTAAAAACTAAATATTGTAGCAGCCTCTTGGCCAGGGGTTCCCCTCCCAGCCAGCAAGGGCCTCCCTCACAGCTAGTGGGCCATAGGCAACTGCCTAGGTTGCCTAGTTCTTGGATCTGGCTCTGTATGAACTGGACATGCTGTGGAACAAACATCATCATACCCACATAGTTAAGAGGTGGGAAGGACTCAGTCATCATCAATTGCACTGGAAAGGGGGAGATGCTGACAGGTGACTGCAATACTGTAATATCATTTAGATTAATGGGAAGTGAACATGGCAGCCATGCATTCTGGGTGGTTGTATTCTGTGTGGTTGCAGGAAGCTAATTATCATGTCCTCAGGTGGTAAGATTGACCATGTTATGACTATTGGCACTGCCCACTGTGTTGACTTGAAGTGATTGCACTGAACAATGTCAGTAGCTTAAAGGGTATACAGTTTCTAGACTGAAAATGGTCCATCATGATGGGTAGTCCCATATTTTGAGCTTTATAATCAGCAGTGTCCATGACCTTGCTGATGCCTATGGACAAGGTTGTCAGGCCATGTGTCCAGAAATAACATGGAAGGGGTAGAATTGCAGGAACATGCATGGACAGCATGCTGAGGGCATCCTAGTTGCTTACCAAGAAGACTGTAACTGCTCACAATTTGGAGAATGTCCATGGATAGGGATGTTATGCCATGCAGCTATAGATAGTAATGTTGCCTCAACAATGATCTTTGCAGTCTGAGTTAGGATGTGCTGTGTCTGATGACCTCACAGCAATGCCATTCCAAGGCCAAGGACTGTATGACCTAGTAAGCCAGACTGGACAGCGATTACCAAATGTGTAATGGAGGGATAAATGTGAAGCCACACCATTGGACCAGTAATCAAGGAGCCATACTCTTCCCACTGGCACCAGTGGGGAGCTTACATTGGGAGTATGACAAGGTACACACACAGTATTTCCACATGCAGCTCTCTGCATCAAGTACACTTTCCCTTAAAAGCACACATAGACCACAGCCAGTCTGGACTGGTTTCTCCATCTTTCTCCAGATCCCCAGTAAGACTCCCAACTGGCACAGCTATACAGCTGAGATCTCAGCTGAGCGACCAAGACAAGATCTCCAGCACCCTCTCTGTCCAACCAGTGCTTCATGTCCCTACCCAAGTAGCTGACACATACAGTGTTTGTGGTTTGATTTACACACACACACACACACACACACACACACACACATACACACACACACACACACACACACACACACACACACACACACACACACACACACACACACACACAGCTGGGAAAGCTAGCACAGATTTACTATCTATGCCCCCTTCTGTTCAGACTATATGGTAGTTTCCCCTGCCACCAGTCGCTCCTTATTAGCTACTTTAAGGCCCTTAACAAAGGGTGTCCAAACTTACTGTGTAATGTCACTACTAATACAAATGGTAGTTTGGCCAAGAGCAAAGCTGTTAGGAGTAGTCCACAGTGTCACCAAATAAATATGCAAGTACTCTCAGAACTTAAATAGCTCTACAAAGATCAGCCACAATGAAAGGTTTAAATATATTTAATAATAAATAATAAAATAACAAGAAAATACTTAGTTATAATTACAGTGACATCAGAGTCCAAAATCACTGTAAATATTTAAAACAACATTGCAGGACAGTCACAAATAAATAAAGAAAAATATCTAAACTAAGTGTTGCTATATTCCTGACTATATCTAGGCAAATTATACTGTTCCCTAGAAACTTACTTATAGAGGAAGGCAAATGTGTGGTGAATGGATCTTGTTAGGTCCAAGACAGAATACTGAATGCTGTCTCTCACTCAGAGACCTCACAAATTAATATCTCACATATTACTGCTGAGCTAGCTTGCAGAATGACATAATTTCTTGTCATCTGAATCCTAGATGCCAGGCCCCAAAACAACCATTAATAGTAGCTGGTAGCATTTAGCATCTACCTGTAAAAATATATAGACAGTCCTGAGGATTTAATAAAATCTGTGTTGGTATAGTGTAAAGTCTACATGGAAGGTACCATGTCCGTGTATGTGGTACCCCCCACAGTAGCATACCATGCATATTAATGAAGGTGCATTACTGAGGTAGACCGTTGTAACACAGGTATTGAATAAGTGTAGGGAGTGTGTTACTGTGTCTGGAGATGAGTAACATGTGGTGCTCTGCATTACTCAGTGGTGCTTAAATGTAGTGGAGAGATATATGTAAAAGTATAGCAGCATTCCACATGTCCATGTAGCCAAATGGTGAGAGTGACAGTCTTATGTGCAGTATGTGCAGGGTTCGAATACACAAACAGATAATTTTGTGAATACACATTATGAGAATTATTTAAAATCCCGATTAAATTTTGTTTGATTACACAGACAGGTTATTACATTTATTTTGTAAATACACATGTATGAGAAGTACTGTTAAATCCTTGATTAAATTTTGTATAAATACACAGACAGGTTATTATGCATTTATGTTGCAAATACACATTATGAGATGCATGTTTAAATCCTGCTTTTCTGCACATAGCTAAACTCCACTAAGCACAGCTAAGTCTTGCCAAGCACTGCTTAAACAAGGAATGTTTTAGCAGTGCTTAGCTGGTTTTCACATCGCTAAGCAGTGTGAAGCACTGCTAAGCAATGCCAGTTTAAGCATTGCTCAGCTATGCTGGTATGTGCACCGCTAAGCATTGCTGAGCATTGCCAGTTTAAGCACTGCTCAGCTGAGCTCAGTGGGTTTGAGCGGTGCTAAGGGAAGTACCACATTTTTGAAAATTGCCCAGTGGTGGTAAAAGGCAGGAAAACAGGCTTAGTTAAGTGCAACAAGTTGGAATATAGCTGAACCTGTTGGAGTTTGACCCATGCAGGAACTATGGCAGGTGTTGGAGATGGTGGGTGCTTCTGGGTGCAGCAGCAGGGCATTCTGGAGTCCAGGGTCATGGTTGGACTCCTTGTGAAAGACCATGGTGTCTGGCTGCTGCAGAAGCAGTACCAGGGATCAGAGTACAAGTCTGAAGCCTGGGACTGGCTACACATGATCTCACCAGTGCTACAGGTATCCCCCACACAGGTGAGCAGGTCCATCATCATTATGATGATCTGAAGTGACAGAAAAGGGGACTTCTGGACACTTGGGTCCAGGATGCTTGAGATGGGAATGTCCCATGAGTTTGTAAGCACTGTCAGCATTGCTTTACCAATATCTAATTTGGAAGTGTAATAGACAGGTACACATAATTGTGTGCTTCTCTCCCTACAACTGACAAGGAGAGAGCCATTAGGTACATACTGTACAGATTTGTGTAATGCAATGATTGTGGATATAGGGCTGTACTACAATAACTGTCTACTGCCAAGTATACTGTAATAAAGATTAAAGCATTAAACCTGATAATGTTATTGAAATAAAGTTTCTACTGCAGTAAGTGTGGAATTACAGCTGTATTGCAACACATGCATTATATAAACTGTTTTGCAATAAAGACTTGAACATATACCAATAACTGACTTAATTTACCCCAATAAAGCTGTGTTGTGCAATATGTGTGTTTATTCGGCTGTTGTTCATGAAATCAAGTATTACATCTGCTCTGAACTGAAAACACAAAGGATACCACTAGGTGACTCAAGGATAGCTAAGAAAGAGTGTTCTGCTAAAATGTAGATTTATAGCTGTATTACAACAGATATGCATTATGATATTTGTTCTGCACTACGATCTGAAGCAATAATAGGAATATCCAAGGTATATTGTGTATATCAGGATTGTCTAGTGTTAACCATTGAATTTCAGCTGTATGCATTCCTGCTATGAGGTACACTGCTGCAGGCAATTATGAAACTGTAATAGCTGTAGACTACAAATGTACCATCTGTAACTGTATATGGATCAGGTAGCCAACCCAGCACTCCAATATGGTTTGTACACATTGCAGATATTTCCACCCACTAGGGGTATATTGTCTACACCTGCATTCTGTGTATTAATGTACAGTTCACCTACTATCTCTGTCATGCATTCATCTCATACATGTGTGCTCAAGTGTTACTGCAGTCCTGTATAACACTCGCCTTCTGTTACCATGTCATATTTTGTTACCAGGTGAGCTGTATGCAAATATCAGTCATTCAATATGCAGCGGTGCCTCAGTAGCTTGGTTGTAGAAATGCTAGGTCTGATGTACATTTTGTCACCCACAGACCAGGGTTCAAATCCAGTGACAGGTACGACTAAATATTATTGAATCAGGTATGTATTATTAACAGATGTTCTTCCTACAGGAATTACAGGTAAATGGGTTGTAGTAGCCCTTAGTATGGGTTAAAAATATGTTTGTTTAGATGTAACAGGATATTAACAGCATTGCTCAAGAATGTGATATAACTTCAGAAAATAAAGGCAACAAGTACAATACTAATAAAAGTTAATACAATAAATAAAATGTGTAATCTTGGTATATCTGCATGTCTGGTGTGTCTTTCAATGTCTGCTGATGGTCTAATCCCCTGCCTGCCAAGGACGGCATGATAGTCGTAAACTATCTGTACTGTACGCAATACATGTCTGTCAAGTGTCACGCTGTCATGGACTATGATCACTGTTGCCCAATCCCTCTGTCACAGATCTGTCATCGACATGATTATGTCAATAGTACAGTCACACTACATCAGTCTGCAGTACAGCTTGGTAGTCATATATGTCCCCCCGACATATAGTAGTCCACTGTAGTTGTGTACTTCTAGGTGTTACAGCCTGGCCCATACTGTCCCATGCAGATAGCTTGAGAGGTATGTACATGGTAAAGAAGCTGTAGGGCACTTGTATACATAAAGGAAGGTCAGACCTGTAGAGTATATAAGAGTACTGTTGCAAACTATATATCCTATACTGGTATTAATGGCCTGTATTTCTCTCTCCCCCCACCCCTTATCTTCATCATAATTTATTATTGTTATACATCGGTTATGGTTTACTATTAAGAAATGTTGTTCTCAAAACATCATGTTTGGCCTGGTGTTTTATTATTGTTATGTATTACAATGGTTGCTTACTAACATATCTTGTTGAATTACCTATGTTGTTGGCCGTATGTCGTAACTTTTACTGGCATGCTGTTACTATACTGACTGTTATCTCACTTATTGTTGTGTGCCAAATACTATGCAATGTTATGTTACTGGGTTATTTGCAACATTCTGGCATGCTGTTATAACTAACTAAATGTTAATTACTACCGATACACTTTGAAATACCTCAGCACCATCGCTTGAGTGGGTAGACTAGTTCCTGGCGATCCGCTTACCCTACCTCAGCCGACTGTGGCACCGAGTCCCAGCATGTCTGTGAACTAAGCCAGTGGTGACCCCTCTGCTCACCCTGCACCGCCTATGGGTGGAACCACCTCAGGAAATGGGGTTGAGGGGGGTTGTCATCCAGGATCAGCTACCGGTGATGGTGAGCAGGATTATGCATCATGGTTATGAGAATCTCCTGTGCCAGATTGAGGGCAGACTAGCCATCCTGGATGGGCAAGATGACCCCAATGCCATCCTCCAGCACAGCCACCTTCGGGGCAGTGAAGGAGCAGTGTTGACTGCCCATGGATGGGAAGCTCAGTCTCACTCCTGCACATCTGAGGGCACTCTGATTCCACAACACCCTCCTCGTCCAAGGTGTTTACCCCCGTCATGTGTCTCACACTGCCCCTGTATGCTGTCTTGTTTGTCTTGTCTGTCTGCAAATGCAACCTCTCCTACCCAACTTACCTACCCACATGTACCTATATCCCTTCCCCAACATTCCACTCTCACCTTAAAAAAAAGGGCACCTGTCTCACAAAATATCACCCCATACATAGCTCTCCATTTCACACCCACATTCACTGGACACAATCAATTATTAAATGAATTAATCAACACAGTTCTGTTGCCCTCCCCCCTCTATCTGGGGTGTGAGGCTCCAAATTTCAAATTCTCTACAACCCGCACAGCTGTTGCTGTAGAGAAATGGAGAGCTATGGTCCTTTCCTACGCCTGTCCTGCACATCCCTACCTGCCGTTTAGTATGTTTTTCCCCTGCTTGCCCCCATGTTTTTCCCCTGCTTGCCCCCATTTCACCACTTTCCTATGCCCCCTTTTTCTTTTCTTTTTTTTAGAATTAGTGCGGGTTTAAGTGGAGCTAAGGAGCACTGCACACCATGCACCCTAACCTGCTTAAACATGCTTTTTCTGTATTTCTGACAGTGTTAGGCACATCTACAAAATAATCACCACTGCTAAGTCTCAAACCTGAGCCCCTGACTACTCCAGCCTAGGACATTAGTCCACTAAGCCACTCAACTCTGAAATGTAACAGGTGTTTCCATACACATATCCTGATTGGCAATGACACAGTACGTATATATATGGTAATTGGCAGTGTACTTCGAACTGTGATGCAGACACAAAACCAGTACACAGCCAAATAAATAATGATGTATGCATGTGAGGCCTAGGATAGCAGGTATAGTAGTCAGCTGCAAAGACTGTTGCAGAATGTCCATGTCCACAGTTGTGCCACCTAGGTTTGGCATGGATATCACAAAACCTTTTCTGTGTGCTAAAGTACTGGCAAGTTACTACAGATTGAGGTTAGAAAATCATGACAGACATTTCAGTGACACACGTCATACCCATCCGAACACACATGCTAATGCGAATCCTGTGTAACAGACTGTATGCTTGCACATATATCTTGTAAATACACTCCCCTGCACTATTGATGCAGTAGCTCAGTCTGTCAAATTTCTAGCATGTTGTACATTTTGCCACTCAGAGTCTTGGGTTTGAATCCAGTGTGTTGCACTTCAATTACATGCTTGTGAATGCAGCAAATAATGATTGAGTCATGTAATTTTAACCAAAACAGGTTGCTGCTACTGAATTAACTGCTACCCATGTTAGCACATCAAAGGCCTGTAGGTAGGGACACACTGCACAAATTTGTATAGACTGCCTATATGTCGCCTACTACTCTCCGATTGGCACTGTTACATATCATATGTACCCTATGAACATGCTTCACCTGGACTGTTATGGGTACCCTCTCCCTGGCTCTGCTGTAATGACAAAGCTGACACTGCTTCCTCAGTGACAGATATAGCCTGCTGTCCCCCACTGTGTTCACAATCCCCCCTATGAGTCCTGGCCAAAAAGTAGCAGCTGCAGCCTGCAACATATGCAGCAGTATGTTTGGCTACCTGCTACAGACTTACCATACCTCACAACGCCCTAGAACAAGGGATTCACACAACACCCTTGCATAAAGGGGTGGGAGGGCCAAACGTCAGGTGACAGGGACATGTATCACAGTCTGCCCCTGCATACAGAGCTGATAGACCAGGAGCTACTGCAGCAGCATGTATATTCTGATGGGTATGACGTATGACACTCACATGTCTTCCCCCTTACTGACATCAACCCACATTGTTTAACACTGACCTGCCAGATAAATAGAAAGTCATTTGACAATGGCCAAACATAGCATGGAAAACTGTGGACATACCACATAATTCCCAACAGTGGACAATATTTGCACCTACCCTCTGTGATGCTGTAGTCTCCACACCTCAGTAATGTCTATCTCAAAGACTAGGAAAGGGGTGAAGGCCTACATGTAGGCCTTAAATATTTCACTGTTGTGCCATGTCATTGGCTAATGAAAGTGCAACCCAGCTGTTCTGGATTTAATTAGCAAGTTTGAGCCATGGATTGTTGCACAGGAAATCACCTGTTACTGAGCCTTAGCTACAAAAGGCAAGCAGCTACCTATGGTAAACAGGTCTGTAACTTGCTTTACCAAGCCAGACTGCAATTTTGGAAGCATTTTCTTCAGGATATCTGCATAAAAGTATTACAGCACTCTACCAGGTATGAAATACAAGTCCCCATATAATGGGACACAGATGGGAGGATGGAGTTATGGGGAATAGGGATTACAACAGTAGGCCTGTAGTACATCTGTAGGAATGACATGTTAATGATAGTCTGCTGTCCAACAGCTACAGGCATACCTTTCAACTGTGCCTGCTGTGACTTAGCTCATAACTCTGGCCCTCTCACTCCCTCCTACAATGGTTGGCTCATGTACAAATTATACTGGATTGTGTGTTAGACATAGTGACAGTACATAAGGGTGGACACAGCTGGCATAGCACATGCTGTACTGTCATGCAGCTTCTTTCAGTCTGTGAATGTCACACAGGAATAGTTCGGACATTCTACATGTGTCCCTGACTGTTCCTTAAGTACTCTTGCTAGGTCACTGTTTTCTTGACATTTGTGTCCCATTGCTTGACAGCTGTGGCTAGGGCTAGCATACCTAGTAACCCCCTACAGCAGGACATCAAGTTATAGCTATTATTAGTGGGGGGACACAGGCCCAACCTCAGTGACAGAGTGTACAAATTGATCATGCAAAGTAAGGATACAAATACAGTAATGGATATTACTGTAGCATGACTGTTTTCTGAGGGTTTTGGTGTGTGACAGCCAGATTTACCACATTCTGAAAACAACCATCAATTATTGTACAACCACTTGCCAGACATCCACATGTTTCTGGCAAAAGGACCACATATATCAGGCACATGTACACATTCCACAAACATCGGTGTACTGGAGACATAGGACACCTACAGGGAAGATACCTTACAGCACGTTTGCATTGCTGTCTGTCATTGTGGCACAAGGATGTTGCTGGACACTCCCCATATACTTGTACTAACACATACCTATGTGTTGGACAGTTGCTGTATGACATGGTACTGGGACGTTGCCCATAGGGGACACATCACATTAGATGGCATTGATGGGAGTGAAGACATACAGCACACTCTGTCATGGCACACAAGGACATAACTGGTATTGCTACTATGGTGTTGATAGCCACATACATAACTGTGCTGATAGATGGGGGGATATGACATGGGAGTTAGCAGTGGATAGTGCAGGCCAATCAGGATATGCAAGGTCTGTACATAATGGATAGCAATGTATGTGGTCCTGTGATGTGTTCCCCTATTCTTGTCTTTCAGAAAAAATGTATAGATGGAGGCAACTGCCATTTTCTGCTGCTGAAAATGAAGTAATCATGGATGGCCTCAGACTGTATCACAACATTCTGCTGTCTAGGAGTCACCTGAATTGTGAGCAATGTGCAGCACTGTGGGCTGACCTCATTACATCGGTCAACCAAGTAGGGCTACAGGACAGAAACTATGAGTAAGTCTGACACTGGACGATTGATATGGTAAATGCTGCACAGCAAAGGGCCGCTGCTGTGGCCAGGGACTGTGCTGCCACCGGTGGAGGGCCGGCAGCAGTACAACCACTCACAGCCACAGAGGAATTCCTGTTGAACCTATGATTGACCACCAGCTCTCAAGCATCCATCACCCCATACATCATGGGAGTGGGTGCCACAGCATCCACAGCAGAGGAGCGTCCAGGTAAGCCTCATGTGTTCATCAGTATAATACTGTATGAGTCATTGTGGCAGCCTCTGCATACCAGTACATGGATGTCAGGTCAGTCTGCATGGGGGGGGGGGGTTGTAATTCATACCTGTGCACACATACTCAGAATGTCAGCAATGTAGTCAGTATCACAGTACCTACTGTACATGCTGATATATGCACATATTATCCTGTAACAATGCCACAGCTGGTATTGCTGACAATACCTCTCCCTCAAATTTCCATAGGTACTTCAGGTGTGTCCAGAGTCCAATGTCCTGTACCTTTTGAGTTTGATACTGTTTTTGTATGGATCCTATATACCCTAAGAATGTTAAGGGCTGTCATTTTGCTTTAGACACAACTGATATGGTTAGCCAGAGTACAATACTCGTATGTTCAGTTTCTGAGGGGTTAACTGACATGCATTGAATCAGTAATCACAGTAGTGTATTTGCAGGAACTGTAACACGTTCACTTATTTTTGTGAAGGTCTGCTATACAGGGGGCAATAGTATGCTCAAGACAGGTGCACTGTGTGTTAGGTGTGGGTCTGTCACATACACTGACATATCGCTTATCTCACAGGTGTATAGCAGTGGCAACATTAACTGGACATAGCTGCAGTGCATGTTATAAAAGGGCTGTCTTGTCTGTGTATGTTGCAGTCTGCTTGTGTGTTGTGCATGGGATCAGACATAGGATGTGATATGTGTAATGCAGTTGTGGTACCTCACCCGTATGTGTGTGTGTGTGTGTGGATCACCATACATAATAGTGCAGGTAGTAATGTACTTATTTTGTCTTCCTCCTCACAGGTGACCATGGGGATTGGAGTCTGTCCCCCTCACAACCTGATGTCAGTGTCTCATCAGACTCTGATGATGATGGTGGTCATAGTGAGGCACAGGTGGGGTTGCTGAGGGTGGAATTTGTCCCATGGGTTGACATCACACTTCCTCTCCTATTGTCCCGCACACAGTCAGTATGCCCACACATACCCAGTCCCCTGCAGCCACAGATATCGGACAGTCAGAGTGTGGCGGCATTGAACAGAAGAGTTTGGCAACAATGGCATCAGTGGATGTAGACACTAGCCATAGCCAGACAGCTGGTGAAGTCCCACATAAGCAGATTGACAGGGGTGCTCGAAGGAGGACTGCTGCCAATCCAACACCTGTCACAGATGTTACATCATGAGTCACTCGATGCATGTTTCGGACCATCATGGAGGCACAGGCACATTCTGAATGCAACACCAGATGGATGCTCAGGATCATATATATATATATGTTCCACATACTGATAGATAAGGGCAATCATGTCTGAGGGGATAGGGACAGACAGATAAGTATACATAGCTGTCTGTTTGTACAGAGATATAGTCACATCTCAGTTCTTTAAGCAGATGAGGAATCAGACATGGGCTGAAATTAGCTAAGTGTAGGAGCATGCCCAGTGTGACCATCAGTACTTACAAGGTGACTCCATGCCAGACCTACCTGTACTCCAGTCTGGGATTTTGTGTGCTACAGCCAATTAGCTGCTGCACCTGCTTCAACAGTCCAGCACCTCCCTGAAATTATGTCCAAGAGATTCCCCTGCTGTGTGCTGAACGCAATATGTGACTCATACCTAGGGTGTGTACAGATTGTTATAGACTGTACAGAGTTTTGCATCATATGTCTGGTATGTTCTACATAGCATTGTGATTTTCTGGTACCTCAGTGCCAAATCATTATAGACTGACATTAGGAACTGCTGACAGACATTTGAGTTACTGACTCCATACACAGCAGGGAACCCATGCTACTGCACAACCTGTTATTCTCTGCACTTTCTACATTTGTCTGGCCACTAGTAAATCCTTCTCCTTATATGTGGGCCTTTGTCCCACTCCTGTTCATGGCTTTGCCCATATTTCCTGCTCTAAGTAGCTGTAGGTATGCTGTGACTGGGGTACATGATGTTACACAACACACAGGGTTACAGACTTCACACCTCTGACTGTACATTTTTTGCAGGATGTCCAGCTTTCCACCCCATATGTCTGCTCTTCAGACAGTTGTGTGTTCTTGGTAATATAGTACTACACGGCGCCCACAGAATTGTTTTAAGTCCTGACACAGTTACATGATGGGCTTTACATCCTGTTTATACTCTGACATGTTACAACCTGCTGTTACTCTAGCCACCCTCTAGGTTACTCAGAACATATGTAATGCCCATAGTTGTGGCCCCCTGTCCCTCCTATGTCTCTGGCTTTGTCCAGCTTTCATGCAGTAACAAATAGTGACATATTGGCAGTCTGTGTGACTCCTTCCATAGGAGTACGTCACATGCAAAACTGTAGGTGCAGCTAACTTTGAACCATCAAAACCTTCATCCATGCTAATGGACTTAGCCCACTAAGCCACACCAGCCACCAGACAGTGAAGTGTAATTCCTGACACTATCAACAGCAGACGGACATACATTTTGACCCCTGCATAATGTGGACACAGAATGCATCGCCAGGTTGTTTGGGTCAGCCCTGGAATTCTGTGGTCTGCTTCTATGACTTTGCAAACATACTATTACTGCAGTTGTATGGGAACATGGCTGTGTTGGGTGTAGGGAACTCTAGCATTGACAGTCATGCGTCTGTCCTATGACCCAGCTGTTTGTCATTACACTCTCATACTGCAGTGGGTTTTGCTGCCTTGTAGCCTACTGCATATTATGGGACAGCCAGTATTGGACAGAGAGTTCCTGTTGTCCCACATAGGTGTTAGTTCTCTGCAGGTAGCCCAGTAGCCCACTCTTTTCCCTTGCATACATGCAGCAGGTCCATACATATGCTACCATAGTCTAGGACCCCATACATTTGTTGTAAAGGAGAGTGACTTACTTTGTGAATGCAGCAGTTGAGATAACAGTACTTCAAGGTTGACTCTGTCATATGCACGCAGTACACAGCCAATACATGGTAAGATACAGGTTGTGTGGTGTGGCTGGCATCCTTTTTACTATGTATGTGAGTCGGAGTGAAGTGTCAGTCCCTAGGACCCTAGGTTGTCAGTGCATATGCTATGCATTGCCTCTTTGCCATGAGCAGAGCATATTGGACATGCCTACATCTGCCTACAAGGACAGGGTCATAGTGTTCCTCCTCTGAGTCCCCCTGTGGGTGTCGCTGTGGGGACCTTAGCACTAGTGGGGGGCTGTGTGTCCCTTCCCTGTGGTGATTTTGCTGCAGCTGTTTCTGCAGGATTATATTGTGTAGCATGGCACATACTGTGAACATCTGTGCACATGTGGCTGGAGAATACTGCAGGGCTCCACCAGATATATCAAGGCAGTGAAACCATGACTTGAACAGCCAAAACACATGTTCTATGATGTTCTTAGTTTGTGTGTGTGCCTCATTATGGCATTCTTTGGTAGGTGTGTGTGCATTTCTGATGGGTGTCATCATCCACAGTTCCAGTACATAGCCAGCATCCCAAGTAGATGGCCATATGGGATGTCCCACCTGGCAAACATCTGGCACAGCTATGATGTGTGCCAGATATATGGGAGTTGTAATAACTGCCAGGGCTGCCTGCACACACACTCATATTAATGACCTGGGCATTGCACATGACCTGGCAGTTGATGTAGTGATACCCCTTGTGGTTGATGTAGACTCTACCCTCCTCACCTGCTGGTGCTTTGATGTGTACATGAGTGCAGTCTATGGCACCCAGTACCTCGGGGTAGTGTGTTACATGGTAGAAGAGATGCATATTGCTGGCCCTCTCCTAAGGGGTGGAGGTTAAATAAATGTGCGCACTGGGATGTGTTTGCATGGCAGCCAGGAACTGGGTAGACCCTGGATGAAGATGCCTGTGAAACCCCCATCATGTCCCCAGTTGGTGTTTGAAAAGTACCTGTAGCTAGTATTCTAAGGGCTGCACATACCTTTTTTTCCACTGGGATGGATTTCCCTCTGTTGACTCTGGGTCTAAGTTGAGGGTGGTAGAGCTTGGTAAAGTCTTGTGGTATGTCCCTGTCTACCCTTTAGTGCTCTACACTCTCCAGCTCATGTAGCTCCTGGAAGGTTACCCTGGACCTGAAAACTCTTCTCCTTCTCAGTCTAGGTCTATTGTCAGCAGCAGCAGCAGCACTGACCTTAGCCTCTAGCACATATAGATGTAGCAGAGCAGCAACAGTCCCTAGTATTCTGTCAGTTAAAATTCCCAAGTGTGTACTCCAATGGTGCAGAGTATGTGGGAAAAATCAGATCAAAGGGTATATGCATACTTTATAGTGGTGTACTGCAGATGCAGCCTGTGTGATAGGCTAACTGTGATGCATTCTACCTGCCAGGTATATCATTGAGGGGTTTGAGTGGCACAGTGTCAGTGGAACAGGGCTTATCATTAATATATACTTGATTAGCTTTCCCAGGCAATTTCCTCTTTTTTTCATTTTAAATGCCTTCCTTGCTAAGCACTGAGGTGTGGCACACAAACCCATGCTGTTAGTATAAACACTGCTCAGCAGTCTGGACTCAACCCATGCATGGGCATGCTCAGCATGGCTTAAGCCAGCTAAAAACATGTGCCCTGCAGCTAAACAATGCATAGCAGGACTAGCTGAGCTGAGCGGCATGCAAATGGGCACAGCAGAGCTCCAATCCGTTTAAACATATAGTGAAACACCCCCTTTTCATGTAAGCTAGCTGTTCTGTGGACACCAACAGGGTTCTGGGCTACACAGGTTTTATCTGCGAACACATTGGCCCATTTTTGCTATTCAGTAACCCTAGCTCATTTGCATACAAATCAGTGCACATAACCTGGATACTTCACTATTCCAGGGCCTGCCTCCTCACCAACCACAAACATCTACCATTGTAGATACAGCATGCAGGGTTCTATAATGAATTATTCTCACTTATGTCATTTTTTTACCTTTTCAGATTTTTTAATATTTTCATTTTGCATAATGGCATGTCTGAGTGCTGCTGTGCACCTCACAAAAGTAATATGGTTATTAAAACAAATTTCTTTTTTATTATTTTGCATTATTTTATGGACACACACACAGGGCATAGTTTTGCACATATCTATTCCTATTATAACATTTCTAACCTTCTAATTGGACTTTTACAGCCCCTGTTTAATTTTTACATTTCTGTAAATGGAAATTTTTCATGTACACTTCTAACACCAACACGGGTTCTGCACAACTGCCTATCTGCTTCCTGGATTGCAAAGCAACCTTATTTGCATGCAATTCACCTGCTTATGAGGTGATTTGCATGCCATGGACACTTCTGTGTCCGGACGTTTGTGCGTGCCCCTCTGCTCTGTTTACTGGATCGCACGGCTGCTAACTTTTGTGTTAGCTATGTGCCACCCTGCCTAAGGAAAATCACTCTGTGTAGGCTTTACTGAATTTGCCCTAGGGCTTTTCCCCGGATCTTTGGCAAATGGTGGAATTCATAAAACAATAAAACACTTCCAAGACAATACAGAAATCTTCAAAGTTTTAGACATTGTGTCTCTTGCTGCACTGAAAGTAAAAGATAACATCTTTTTATGGCCTGACCATAAAGTAATTTAATTTCAGTTATTTTTCTGAAGTTAACCTCCTGTATTCCAGTTTCCACTGTTAAAATATACATTTAAACAGTTACAACAGTGCATGTACATTTCTGTTATATTCCAGTAGGGCATGCTGTGGTTTCATTTTAACTACTTTATAAAATATCTTTTCAACACACAAGTCTACAGACCTAGTTTGATATATACATGACATACAGTTCTAATACATTTGTAACGCAAGCATCTTGCATGAATCATGTTGATATTCACAAATGGCATAGAATTATTTACAAAATTACAGATAGCTGGGCTGGCAGTATCTTCTTTTGTAATAACATATATAGAAATTTTCCACCAGCAACCTCAGTAGCTTTCTGCACTCACTCTCTCTGTAGTCTGTATCCATGTACAGTTGATGTACATTGTCCAACAAGAGATAGAGTACACTCACCATCTCCACAAGACTGTGGATAGTATCCATTTGTGCTTGGAACAATGACCTGCACATCAACTGATTAATATCAAGTATCACTGTTATGTTAGGGATAGACCTGGGGTCATCAAGGTGATGTACACCATTCCATTCATCTAGTATGCACCCCTCACAAGAAGTGCACATTTCAGATGTGTGTTCCAGTGTGGTTGGTTGAGTTCTCAGTTACAGTAAGTTTGGCATTCATTTATGACATTGTGGGAGGAGGTCACATTGATAATAATTACATTAAGTGTACAGTTCTTCGTTGCACCCTTGTCCTTAGGAGTACAGTTCTTCTTTGCACCCTTGTCCTTCATGGATAGAAGCAATGTATAAATGTCTTAACATATCCTTGTTTTGCCTGCATTTGGGTTATTGGTACAGAAAATATAACAGCTACAAACTACCATGGGAATGTAAGGCTGGGCTTCTTATGATTTTTACAGATCAATAGCCTAGTAAGTACGAACCTATGTATTTGTTGTATCATATATGCTAGCAGAGTTCTTATTTGAGAGTCAGACTGCATCATGAATGCTAGTACTTTTTCTTCTTCTTTGAGAGCTACACTGTATCAAATATGATAGTAATTTTCTTCTTTGATAGCCACATGATCTTTATTTATTTAAGTATGTATAAATTTATATTTATTAACCAGGTCAGTCTGCTGGTCCACAGACCCTTTTCCACCATGACTTAGGCCAGTTTAGCAAGTACAGTTTCATGGTCAAAACAAGGTGGGAGAAAGTATCTGGACAATAATCATAGAAGAAAATTTAACAAGTGGACTAAACATCAAGGAAAACAGCATTTTGCTAATAATAATAGAAGAAAGCAGTGCAGCAACTGATTATTAAATAAATTTAGATCAGTACATAATAAATGCTAACCCTTAGGAGTATTTATGACACCTCAAAGTTAAAGCAGAGAAATGACTTGTCCATATTAAAGTACCATATAAGGCAATTTTTGCTAGTGTCTCTGAAGCATTTGCATTTGTTTTAATTTACCAGATGAGCACAGAGTGACTTCTTATATCATTTGTCTGTTTAATTTATTCATGGATACAGTTACATGGGGTATGGACAGTTTTGGAAAAATGACCTCACACATATGGCCAATGAGAATGGGGTCTGTAGAGCATCAGAGTTGTGCAGTGAGTAAATGGTATTCCTAATAAATGGTTTATTGAGCAGTGGAGGACAATATCTATGGTGTAGAATTTTGGAGATACGAATATTGAGAAGAAGAGAAGCTCTAGCATTGACTGGTAACCAGTTAGATTTCATTAAGCTAGTGCAGTGGTAGTCCTTTGAGTTAGACAGATATATCAAACTAAGAATTTTGTTTTCAGCACATTGGAGAAGAGAAGTATTTTGTCCAAATCAGAATAGAATAATAGGAATGGCATATTCTACTCTACCTGTTAAGACATTAATGTTAATAGCTTGTCTGGCTTCTGTGATAAGAAAGTTTGGTATTTTGTAAAATATTTGGAGTTGAGATAACATCTTCATCATCATCATAATCATCAACCACCTTTTTCCCATTTTGCTACATGGAGTCAGGGTGTTGTTGCCATCTCTCTCACTCTCTCTCTCAATTCAATGCCACTCTCTTACCTTTATCAGTAGTCATGTGTGTCTGTCACAGGTCCTCCCTCATACAATCAATTTACTTATTTACTGGATGCCATTGTTTTCTCTTGCCTTCTTCCTGCCTGTTGCAAATTTTCTTCACCAGATTGCCTTCTGCATTCCTGCACATCTATCTGAGCCACCGTATTTGTTTCACCTTCTCTACAATTAGAGCTACTTGGGCTTTTACTCTAATGTTACCATTTCTTCTTCTTATGTGCCATAGTGCGCATCCTACCACACATCTCAGGCATTTCATTTCCATCACTCTAGCTTCCTTATCTACTCTAACTTTACTGCCTAGATTTCTGTACCATAAAGTAGTACTGGTCATACGACTGTTTTGTACACCTTACTTCTCAGCTCTTTTGGCATTCTTGCATCATACACTACTCCTGGCACTCTGAGCCAATAGGCTGCAGGCCCCCTGATGGTAGCTTTGACCTCCTCATTCAGACTTCCTTTCTCCTTAACCACCCCTCCCAGATACTTGAAGCTGTTAACCTACTCTACTATTTTCCCTTCTATCTCAGTTCTCTGATTCTTCTGATTCCCTCATTTGCTGCCATTACAACTGTCTTACCTATAGCAACTTTCATCCAATGTGCCTTCAGTTTTGCATTCCATTTCGCTATTTTGCTGAAGTTCTTGCTCAGAGGCTGCCTGTAATACCACATCATCTGCCTACATCTGTACCCTATAACCTGTTTGCTGGTGTTGTGCATAACCACTATGAACAGCAGTGGGCTCAGAACCTTGATGCACACCTACTTCCACTTCCTCTGGGAATACTTCTGTCAGACCGAACACTGTTCGTACTTTAGTCATTGGGTCCTTGTACATAGCCTGTACTAATTCCACCAATGTTTCTAGGCCTTTGAACCACCAGAGGACTGCCCGAATAATCTTTCTTGGGACCTTGTCATATGCTTTCTACAAGTCTAGGAATGCTCAGTTGGATGCATTCCTCATCTCTTGCTTCTTTTCAAATATCTGTCTTACTGCAAACATCAGGTCAGTTGTGTTGCATACTGATCTGAACTGATCATCTCCTATTTTACTTTATATTACTCTGGGTATTCATTTATCAAACACCCCCTCCAGAACTTTAATGCAGTATGACATGAGTTTGATACCTCTGTACTGCCCACAGTTGTGGATATCCACTTTGTTCTTGGACACTGGCACTAGTATGCTTACTCTCCAGTCATCTGGGATATGCCTTTTTCTCCATACTGCTATGATTACCCTCTGTGGCCCCTTCTCTTCTAACTCACAAGACATCTTAATCATATCTGTCATGACCTCATCTGAACAGCAAAAAGCCAGCACCCAACTGGAGCATACATTTTTTAATGTGTAACAGCACAAAAAAACAGACCGGTTTCAGCCCAATGGCCTTTTTCAATGTGAACACAATCAGTATTAGCACCACATTATATACCAAAATGTAATGGAATAATTGAACATGAATTAAACAATTATTATAAATATTCATTAAGACCAGGTGGAAATAATCCACCTAGTTTCACAATCCAGGATTTTTCCTTTTTATTTAACAATTTGTGTCAACCTGTTTTCAGGGATCTATGTCCCAAAATTCTGTCAATAAAAATAAATTTAAAAGTTGCTGTCTTCCCTGGCTTCATTTTCTTTAGTGCTGTTCTTACTTCTTCTAAGGTGGGCTCATTTTCTTCTTAAAGCATAGGCTGTGTCTGGGGCAGTACAGCTTCTGTGGGTTTTTATTCATTTAGAAGCTACTGGAAGTACTCCTCCCACCTGCCTTTGAGTTCCTGTAGGCTGGTGAGCAGTTTATTGCTAGCATCCTTTATGAAAGGTACCTGACTAACTTCTTTATCTTTATGTCTTTGGCATCCAACCTGAGAGAGTAGTCTTTGTGCTAGCTACTGAGTCACTTTCCAGAAACTGTTAAAGTGCCTCATATGTCTTGTTCTTTGTTATTGCAGCTCCTGTCTTAGTCTCTTCTTCCTAAAGTGCTATCCTCTTTGTTAGACAACCAGTATTCTTTCTTAGCCTGGTTCATTTTTTCTATCTCCCACTTTTTCCTGGATTCCTTCTGTCATTTGATGCCTTCCTGGACTTCTAAATTCCACCAGCAGCTTTCCTTATGTACCTTATACCTGGCTTGGCCACATACCTGTTCTGCACTCCTCACGCATGCTGCTTTGAGGTGCTGACATTCTTCTACAATTTCACCTATTTGCTTTTCTTCTGGTTCTTCTTGAAGTGCTAGATCCCTGAGTATTTCAGTGAACACTTGTGCTTTCAGTCCAGTCAACTACCAGGTCTCCAGCCTAGTGTCTGTTAACTTCAAAGACTTCTCTGGTCACTGCCTGTAGCTAATTGTGTCAATCAGTGGTTTATGCTGTGGGCTGACTGGTTCATTAGGGATTACTTTGGAATTGCTGATTACTAGGAAGAAGTCTGCCTGAGTTACATTTTGGCCACTGTTGTATGTAGTCTTGGGACTGTCTTTTGCTGACCCTTGTTTTGGCCAACATCGAGCCATTTGCCAGACAGAACTCATATCAGAAAGTCTTCAACAGTTGTAGAGACCTATTGTGATAGCCCACAGCCTTCACATTCTGCACCAGTCCCTGCCAGATATGGTCCTGACAATGCTTCTGTGCATCATCTTTACCCTGGAGGTACATGTCATGAGTACAGATGTCTTGCAGTAGTCCTTCATTCTCCTGGCTGGAGAGATTTTCCAGTCATTGTCTCCCATGGATTGCCATGCCATTTCTGGTACACTTGTAGGTGAAACATGTCAGTCATGGGTGTGCATAGTATGCTGTGATAAGCACATTCCTGTACTCATAGTCTCACCCTTACTCTCCTGGACATCAGCAATTGGTGCAATTGGTGCATCTGGCTTCATATGCACAGCCTCCTCCAATTGGCATACTGTAGTCATGCCTTGATAAGTGGCTATGGGAGCCTATACCACTTGTGGAATGTCCTTTCAAAGGTTTTTTGATGTTCATGGCTAGTATCTCCACATCCACAGGTAGAAGGCACAGTGTTATGCCAGTATCAGGGGTCCATAGTCACTCATACAGCAGGACATCACTCACTGATATCCACCACAGGGTTTGTTGCTCATGCTGAGGTCCTTTAGAGACAAGCCTTTTTCATTATCTCTGTGAAACTCCAAGTAAATGGAATCTTTGCTCAAATTCCTGACCTTTAAAATGGTATGATTGTCAGCACTGCTATGTAAAATGTTGTTGATGTCTTATATCACACTAATAAGAACAACCTAATGTTATGGCAATGCTAATGAAGCCCTTTAGGGCCACTGTCTGTGGGCCACTGTCAGTGTGCAGAGAACGACCAAATGTGTCAGTGTTAATCATGCATGTCGTGGAAACCATAAAGTATGTGCATAAAAGCATATGTACATTCATTGCACCAGGGCACACCACAAGAGCCATGTCTTAACACCATGGTATAGGACAATGTTGCATGTTTCAAGATTTATATATGTGTGTCCATATGCATGAGGCTACCATCTTGCTTGTTTTGGGATAATACCTTGTTGTTTATGCGTTGTATGCCAGACATAGGTCACAGGGCTTTGAGTCGGTCCATGTAGGACATTTTGTTTAGGCATTGTACCCTTTTAGTAAGGTATCTCTGTGGGTGTTCTAGTTGTTGCATGTGTCTGGACAGATATATTCCAAAGGGGGAATTATTTTTAATGACTGGCTTAATGAGTGCTGAGTAAAGGGGGACAGTGACATCCCTAGATGTAAACACAATCCCTTTTGGACATTTGGGGATATTGTGAGTTCTAGGCACTGTGGCTAGTTGTGGAGAATTACCATTGGATGTCTACAAAGGCTTGGATGTTCAGTGGACATTCAGAATATTGAGAATCAATAGGATAGCAGGATTGCACATTGAATAATTGGCATGACCAAGCCATATGTCAGTTTTGAAGACTCTCAATTTGGTAACCACATCAAGAATCACCAATAAGGTTTTGTTATTGTTGGCGGGAAATGGCAATGAAGTCTTGGAAGCTTATTTGACAATCACCATTATATTAAACCAATCAGACAGCAGGAGGAAATGCAGGAAGTATACTTTAAATCCAATATGGATGAGTAATTTGAGGGTTTTAAATTAGTTATTTTGTTTGGTACTGTTTTTTTGAAGTGATGTTCATAGGTTCATAAGTTCATAGGTTGGTACTAGGCTATTGGCCCTAGGTCCTATACAAGCCTATCCAAAGAATTCCCCAGATATTCAGATATTTCTTTCCACAATATTTACTTCCCTGGACCCCTGTCTAGCAGGGCAACTGACATGATCCCCGGGGTGAATTTCCTATCTCCCATTCAATCGTCAAGGTTCCTTTTGAAGAGGGCCAAGGAGGTGCTGTGCTTGACATGTATGGGCAGGCTATTCCAGAGTATGGGGAGTTTCTGGGTCAGGAACCTATCCATCCAACATGTTTTGTTCATTGTGAGGACAAGGTTTAGATCCCTGGAGCATGTGGCTCCGAGGGATTGGGATTTCTTTAAGTGGAGCATGTCCAGCAGCTCAGGGTTTGACATGGCCTTGCATGTTAAGCAGAGATTGCCTCTGAGTAGACGATATGCCACAGAGTATAGCTGGAGTTTTTTTAGATGGTCAGCATAGGGCATCTGCTTTAGGCCTGTGATTCTTTTAGTGAGGTATTTCTGCGGCCTTTCCAGCTGTTGCAGATGTCTTGTTGTGAGGTACAAAACAAACTGGGCATTGTACTCTACAATGGGTCTAATAAGGGATGAGTACAGTGAGACAATGACCTCCTTTTTTTCTGGATGAAAAGCCCCTAGTGATGAGGTGTGCCACATAGAAGGATTTCCTGACTGTTGCAGCGATGTGGTTATCGAAGGTGAGACCACTGTCCACCTGTGTCCCTAAGTCTCTCATCACACTTTCAGTGTTTAGTTTACTGCCACTTATGTGGTAATTCATGGGTACATGTTTTTTACCCAAAGGGGACAACTATACATTTCTTGACATTAAGCTTGAGCCCATGGCTCTGGCACCAAGCATCAGTTTCTGTAAGGCTCTTTTCTAGAATATCCACATCATTTGGAGATTCAATAATAGCTCCCAGTTTGCAGTCATCTGCGAACTTTGTTAGCCAGAGTCCCTTAGTGTTGGGCTGTACTTCAGAGAAGTAGATGCCAAACAAGAGCGGTCCCAGGACTGAACCCTGAGGTACTCCACTTGTCACTTGTATGGAGCTGGATTTGGAGTTGGCTACTTTTACAGTGTGGGTTCTGTCAGTAAGCCAGTTGGCAACCCATCAAGTGACGTAGGGATTTATGCCCAGCTTAGTAAGTTTATCTATGATTCCAGAGTGGGGGATGGTGTTAAAGGCCTTGGGGAGGTCCAGATAGGCTGTGGCTGTGAATAGGCCTTACCCTCGTCCATAGCTCTGGAGACTGATTTGAAGAAGTCAATCAGGTTCAGGAGACAAGATCGGCCCTTCATGAACCCAAACTGGGTGGGGTCCAGTGTTTGAAGGTTGCCAATGTCTTTGTTTATAAGTTCTATGATAATGTGTTCAATGCCCTTGCAGATCAGGCTTTTCAGACTGCTGGGACAGTAGTTCCCGGGATCCAAGGTGGATCCACCCTTGTGGAGTGGGATAACTGTAGCTGTGCGCCACTCAGTGGGCACGAAGCCTGAGGTGAGGCTATGACTAAACATGACACTTAGGTGAGGTGCCAGTTCATTTTGTAGTTCATGTAGTACACAGCCCAGGATGTCATCTGGTCCCATGCATGCTGTACTCTTAGCTTTGGAGAGTGAGGTTTCTACCTGTGTGGCTGTGATTACCGGAATTTGGCAATCTTTTGGTAATGAGATTTGCCCTTTAGGGGGTGAGAGGGGGGTGAAGGTGGCACTAAATTGATCTGCCAGGATATTGGTAATATCCTTGGGATCAGTATATTTAATGCCATTCTGTTGTAGCTCAGAGCAGATCTGAGCTTTGCCATTTAGATTCTTGACATAACTATATAATGCCTTGTGGTTGTCTTTGGAATCTTTGGCAATTTTATTTTCGTAACTAGCTTTGAAGGATTTTATGAGGGATCTCAGCTTCTTACTGAGGCTGGTAAGGGAGTTTTTTGCATCCTGGGATTTTCCTCTTTTCTGTAACAGTTTCTTCCTTCTGTTGTATAGTTTGTTTATGGCAGGGGACCACCAGATTGGCTTCCTTTTTTTGGAGGAGAGCATCTTGGTTCTATTTGGGATGGCACGATTCATGCACGAGTGGATGTGCTCGTACAGTGCCTTAGTGTAGGATTTAGCAGTCAAACTTTCAGCTCCCTTCTGCATGGGTGCCATGAAGTTTGCCACTTCTGACTTAAGTAGCATGAAGTTGGCTATGGAGAAGTTTTTTACATAGGTTTCCTTACTGGGGCTGGGGGTGGGGGCGGGGTGGGATGTGGATGTTAAGGGTTATTTGCTTATGGTCAGGCCTGACCAATGAGGGGGTGACCACTAGTGTGGAGCATCTATCTCCCATGTTGGTAATGACCAGGTCTAGGATATTGGAGCCCCTGGTGGGACAATAGATTAGCTGATCCAGATCATTGGAATTTATGAATTCCAAGAACCGTTGGGAAAAGGTGCTGGTACCCGAGTAGTTTTCCCAGATAATGGTAGGGTAGTTGAAATCACCCAGTATTAGGGTCTTTGGTTGTATCTTAATATTTTCCAGTATGTTTAGAAAGGTGCAGTGAGAATCTTAGGGCATGGTGGGGGATCTGTAGCAAGCTATAATTTGGATTGCAGTCTTACCTAGTGTTAGTTGCACCTGGAGAATTTCAGATGCATTGTTGAGTTGTTTAAGAATATGGGAGAAAATTCTGAAAGACTGTTCTCAGGAAGTCCAAGTATGACTGAGGGTGAAAGTGCTTAACAATTTGTTTTAAAGGGGTGTGAAAGGAGTTTTTTAACAATAAAATGTTTTGGTTGTGATTTAGCGACAGTTTGGTTGTTGACTATATTTTATTTAGATTTTGTTGTTGCTACCTTCACTTAAGAGAGTTGCAAGTTTATTTTTTGGTACTTAGTCTCAGTCCATGATTTTGGCACCAGTTATTTATTTGAGACAAACATTCCTGCAGGTTAGCCAATTCATTTGGGGATTCAATATCTGGCCTAGGTTGCAGTCATCCACAAACTTAGTCAGCCATAGCCTTTTGGTATTGGCTTTTACTTCAGAAAAGTAGATGCCAAACAAGAGAGACCCCAGCACAAAACCCCGGGGGACTCCACTGGTGACTGGTCTCTTTTTTTGCTGGTCCTGCAAATATGCTTTAGGAAGTACGTTGAGTTTTAGGATTTGCCATTGTCTTTATAAATCCCAGTTTATTTTTCATTGCTGTAAGACTCACAATTATGGGTTGTACAATACCTACTGAAATGCCTCTTATTGCAACATTATGTCCTTCACTAGTGCATAGTCATTTATTTTTGAATGATATAAATAAAGCTGTCATTAATGACATCTTCTGCATCTGATATGTAGCACAGAGAAAGTTTATAATTCCAAAATTCTTACAGTTTATACCCAATTTCACCTAAACCAAAAAGGTTCCCAACTGCAGTAGTGGATAAATGTGAGTCAGTTAAATATTTTTGTAAGGGGGCTTTTGGCCCCAAACCCCCCCCCCCGCCCATACACACACACACACACACACACACACACACACACACACACACACACACACACACACACACACATATGCACACACACACACTTACAATGTTACTAAATATAACTATTTCCGGGGTTGCTGCAATTTGGGGTAAGGGAGAAAGCAAAGTTCTAAAAAACTGCCACATGCTTAATGGTTAAGTATCAGAATTGTGAACATCTACTAAAACAGTTTAGTTAAACCCATCAGGTGTTTCTCTGCTAAACTTTTAAAAATATACTTTACCCAAACTAAAGTTATCCTATAAGAATATTTATTAGATATTCAAAATTCTGAAAATCAAACCTGTTCAAGTATCTCTCATGAATCTTTTGTGCTAGCATTACGTAACCTCTTTTGCCTAAGTCCTTGCATTAATATTTAAAATCATGAAAATTTCAGAGCATTCCCATAATTTAAGGCATCAATCTAAATTATGAATATGCAGGTAGACTGTACCAATCCATTTCATCAAACATTTAAAGATACAGAGGAAGATGTTTTCAAATCAGTAACCATTACATTATTTTCAGGGTGGTTACTTATACAGTAATGATTATATACATGGCAAGAAAAAAACTGAAGAGGATTCTATTGCCATAATGACACACACTTAAGGCAACTACTTATTCAAACTTCATTTTTCGCATTGATCCTAAACCAAATTAGTAAATTTTACAGCACTTTAGAATGTAATACATAGGCCTCCTGCTGTTCCCCTGGTCCTGTAGAGTGATGTGATGCCAATAGCTGTTTCTCATTTTACTACACTGCAATGTAAGTTGCACAGTTATATGTTCTATATTAGGTAGTGAATCTTGGATATTGTGTCATGTTAATGGTATAACAGTGCCATTAAAATTCTGGTTGCTGGAAGCTACTTCATTTATACTGTACTTTTGATAAATTATACATCACATTATTTAAGCTCCATGCCCACATCAGGACAGAAGAGAAAGAGACAATTGTAATACTTGCTGACTTATATTAAATGTAAATAAAAATATATACTTCTCTGGCTTGCCTGAGGAAATTTATAGAGTCCCAGTAGCCTAGCGATGGGCACAGATGTCACAGAATATGATTCAGCAATCACAGCTACAGCTGAGAAAAGACTCTGGCACTGAAAATTTGGAATTGCCCTTCCTTGCCCTGTAAGCATCCTCATGGTTGCCCGAAGAGCTCCAGCAGGAGTTGTGCAGGAATCGTAAATCTCATACCCAAGTGTAACATTTGGCAGTAGTTCTAGGTCAGTGTTGATCTGTTCAGTTGTAAACATCATAGCCAGATATCTTTCATATACCCTAAAAGAAAACCTGGGCAAACAGGAGTACCTGTTTACACATAATGCTGGACATTATATTTTTTACAAATGAGCATATTATAGACTATTTTACAGTATATAATATAATTCATACTTAACATAACAAAAAATAACTACCGATTCACTGGTTTCTCAAATTTCCTTCCACATCCCTCACACACACACACACACACATATATATATATATATATATATATATATATATATATATATATATATATATATATATATATATATATATATATATATATATATATATATTGATAGGTGAATTTGTGAAGTTCCAGACTTACTTTGTATGTGAGACAGTAAAGGAGAGAAAGAGAGACGTGTGTGTGTGTGTGTGTGTGTGTGTGTGTGTGTGTGTGTGTGTGTGCACGAGCGTGCATGGGTGTGCACATGCATACATTGAATGATCGGGTGGCATCATGTCCAGGACTGAGTTCCTGCCTTGTACATGAAGTTTGCCAATATGAAGTATAGCTCATCTCAGCCATGATTGGATAAAGTAAAGACAATGAATGAATGTGGTCAAAGGCATAAGATATATTCAGTATGATTTTATTTAAAGGTGTTTCGTTATTAAAAAAGACAGACAGACAGACAGAGCAAAGGTAACTCTTTAGTTTCAGCCAGGCACATATGGTAGCATTTGAAGTATTGTATTTTTTCTGATCATACTATACCAGTCAGAAAAGCAAGCCTTGTACCACATAGAAGTACCTGATATTACCTGCCAGGGTCTAGGACAGGTGATAAAATAGTCAACCTAAAATGCATCACTGAATAAGTTTACTGCATACTGTACTGCTAAAATAATTACTTTATCTGTAGATGAAAGCTGTAGTAGCGATTACAGTACTTGCTTCTGTATTGTCTTTCTAGTCACAGTACCTCCAGCACCTCTGCTGGAGAGATTAAGTAAAACCTCTGCTTGAAGGTGGCAGTTAGCACAGATGATAAAAGATATCAGTTGCTTTCTGTAGACAAGGATTTGAATCTCTTGGCCTCCAGTTGTCTACTGTGTGATTTTAAGCAAGTCACCTAATCTAACTAGACAGTGCTGCAGAGAAATTGAGCTAAACTTCTGAATGATCTTCTGGACCACATGTCTAGTAACTATATATCAGTAATAGTTTTATTAAAAACAACTGATTGCCTTATGCCTCATAGTGCAAGCTAAAAATAATATACTGTTATAGCCAAATAGATATCTGCTCCTGAATAGATTACTGTACCCTGTCCTGACCCGCATGAAGTGGAATGCATGCTTGATTTTAGAAAGCCTGCAATGCAGTTACCAAATTGGTGAAAGGAATGCAGGGAATAGGAATGAGGTATATATATATATATATATATATATATATATACATATATATATATATATATATATATATATATATATATATATATATATATATATATATATATATATATATATATATATATATGATATCTTGGACAACAGACAGTCTGGACTTAATGGCAAACAAGGAATGTTATTGTTTAACAGAAAAATAGAGCTAACATAACTGCAAATAAAACAAAATCAAGCAACAGGTAAAAACAAAGCAAGCTGTTCGGTCTTTCTACCAACTAATAACAGTGCTTGGTTTGGTGTCAGTGAACAAGAAATCACTGATGCAAACAATGACAGTTACACTACTAAATTCTGGGTCAGCGAAGAAAGAAACATCTTTTACCCACAGTTTTCTAGTTTAAGTAAATCAGGGTTTCTGCCATTCAGGCTTCCACTGGCTTTTGCACTCCCTCCATGAAATACCTTCTCTCCATGCAAAATATCTGTGTCAGAGACAAATATTCCATCCTTTGTTCATCTATCCTTCATAGACTGATACCCCAGTGCTGCTTCCACATATTTGGAAATTTTCAGCATTGATCTCTTTGACATCCCAGGGTGGTTTTCTTACAACTATATCTGACAATATAAACTGTTATGGACTTCACATTAGCAGAACTATTTCAGGTAGGTTTGTAGTTTTTATCTGCCACTTTGTCACTCACTATCACTATTGTAAGGAACAGAGATGAACGGAAAAGTAAATGCACCATATTTAAAGATATAAAGAGATCTAACAACGGACTTTGCTTCAGTGCAGTATGTCATCCTGCTAGTTAATTGTCTTACGCCTTTCTACTCCTTCCCCAACCTAGAAAATAAACTGTCATTCAAACAGAACATTCAATATGAAAGTCAGCAACTCTTTCTTGCCTTCAGAACAGGTAGCTCTTAGTGTTCCAGGGTCAGTAATGGTACCAATACTATTTACATTTTTATTAATGCATTTTGCATTGCCTGTCTAAAGATACCAGCAATATTTTATGTAAACATGGACATCTGGACAAGTGACACACTTGCCACAGAATCTCTCTCAACTTAGAGGAAACCAAGGCTATGCTATATGGCATATGCAAACATCTTTTACCCATCTATGTATATATATATATATATATATATATATATATATATATATATATATATATATATATATATATATATATATATGGGTCCCCTACAGAAAACCGACAACTCACAACACTGACACCCAGGCTATGCTATATGGCATATGCAAACATCTTTTACCCATCTATGTATATATATATATATATATATATATATATATATATATATATATATATATATATGGGTCCCCTACATAAAACCAACATCTCACAACCCTGACACCCACATAGCCGACAACAAAAGCCCGACACACGAAATACCGACAATGGGGAAACGGTAAGTCTCCATAGTGCGGAATGGAAAGATTACCATTCCTGCACTGTAGTGCGATCTCGGAGTTGGTATAGTAAAGTTACTGGGGGTGCGGGTGTGTATGTTATTTTTCTTTTTTCTGCAGTAGCGCTGTTGTCGGTATTTTGTGTGTCGGACTTTTGGTGTCAGCGATGTGGGTGTCAGTGTTGTGAGCTGTCAGTCTTCTGTAGGGGACCCATATATACATATATATATATATATATATATATATATATATATATATATATATAAATATATGTGTGTGCGTGTGTGTGTGCATGTGTGTGTATGTATAAATAGAAGATTACAGCACTGATCATGTGATTTAGTCATGTGCCATTTTTTATTTATTTAAGTATGTTAGTTAATTGATTCCACAGTTTAATGAAGTCTCTTTTAAGGGATGAAAGTGTATTATTAAAATTATACTTGTTTACTATAGTCATTCTTTTCATTTTATAATGTTTTTAATGGACTTTTGCATATTGACAGTTTTCATTTTATGTTTATTGTACTTATAAGTCTTAGACTAGGGATTCCTTGATTTATATGCTTGAACCTATGATTTAACATTTAGTTTCAAAGCAAGGGATACATCGTGCGGAATTCAGAAGCCTTAATAAATCCTGTAGTTGTCTTTCTGTTTCTGTGTTGCCTGGCATACCTAACACAAAATCTTGCCGTTTAATATATAAATATATGTGTACATGAATTCATCAAGAGAGCTGCCCCAACACAATTTGTATTTGATTCATTTTTGCCAGTTAGCTCAATGTAAGCAGTATTTATAAACAAATAAGAAACAAAAAAATGGCAAGAACAACACCGCACTAAAAAACGCACTGACATTTAATATTGTTAGCACTTTTGTAATGAACAATGTCAAAACTTCATCAGACAAACATGAACCATGCATAATGATGCCTTATATACAATTCAACAAGCAGTCACATGATACTGGTCAGCTGACCTTAAAAACAAAAACACGAGAAAGTATTTAAAAATATACTTTTAGAAAACAGTATGCAATAATACGGGAATGTTGGTGTGGAATCTGCATGCTTTCCCATTAAAGGTAATTGAATTATGTAAATGGTTCTATGTAAATATGTATATGAACCAAATAAAAACTTACATGGATCATCTCATTAAGCTTTTCAGTTTTAAGATACAAGCAATAGAACATATGCCATTCAACCCAGGTTGTCTAAAGGCATCTAACTTGAGTTGCCATAACAATGTTGAGTGAATGTAGAATGTAGAGAATGTCACCATTCCCGGGTTAAAGGTATGTGTAAATGTGATGCTTGCCTATACTGTAGATACATTGATACTGGGACCCACTTTCAAATTAGAGTATGAGATTTACCTGTAGGGGGAGGTATAATTGTATCTCCAAGAGCATAATTTATTTGGCCAGATGTAAATTGTGCCCAAGTTTTTATATAGGAAAAACAGATAGAAGACTCAGGGAACGGGTGTATGAACATCAGTATACTATCAGAAACAACAAAACGGACAACACCCTGGCCAAACATATATCTAGTAACCCAAGTCATTGTTTTCTTTTCAAGGTTATTGATCATATGGATGCCCAGGAGAAGGGGGGACCATTATCTTTGAGGTTAGAAGAAAAAGAATTGTTATGGCAACTCAAGTTAGATGCCTTTAGACAACCTGGTTTGAATGACATATGTTCTATTGCTTATATCTTGAAACTAATCTAAGTTTTTATTTGGTTCACATAAATATTTACATAGAAACATTTACATAATTCAATTACCTTTATTGGAAAAGAATTCAGATTCTATACCAACACTCATGCATTATTGCATATTGTTTTTTAAAAGTATATTTTTAAATACTTTCTCGTGTTTTTGATTTTAAGGTCAGCTGAGCAATATCATGTGACTGATTGTTGAATTGTATATAAGGCATCAATATGCATGGTTCATGTTCGTCTGAGGAAATTTTGACATTGTTCATTACGAAAGTGCTAACAATATTACATTTCAGTGAGTTTTTTAGTGCATTGTCATTCTTGCCATTTTTGTTTCTTTTTAAAGTTTTTTTGTATTTGTTGCTCACTTCACTAGTCTATTTATAAATAAATGCTTGCCAAACACTTGCCACAACTGACATGACCACAATTCTTTCTCACCAAAAAAAAAAAAGCCAAGGGCCTAAAGCTTAGAAACTATACAGACCATCTCAAAGCCTTGACCCACTTCTAAATATTATACAGACTACTGAATGGTGATCTCTGCTTGAGTATACAGCTTCAAGAAACCCATTTCTCGCAGACATATTACACATTCACAAATCCAATAATATCATAAATATCCACTCAAAGAATGTTAATTTCCTTAGCTGAATCAAAGGACATGGAGGGATACATTTGTATGGCAGACAATATTGCTTTTATGGAACTGTCTTCCAATCTACATAAAACAAAGTACTTCTATTTCTCAATTCAAATGGAATTTGGACAAATGGATTGGTAACTGTAAATTCCTCCCTGGTTTAGCACCCCTCTCTCTCATGGATAGGGGAACATGTAAATGTCCCAGTTTGTCCTTGTTTGGCACATCTCTGGAATATTTGTATGCAAAATATGAGGGCTAAAACTACCATGGAAATGTAAGACTAGGCTTATTAAGATATCCACAGATTAATAGCCAAGTATGTACCTATCACCATATGAACAAGCATTAATAATAATATTCAGTATTTTTCTTGGACGTCTGTATAGAAAAAACACATTGTAAATATTAACAGCTTTATAAACATGCAGAGATTATGGTCTTCTCAATGAGCAGTTGCTGAGGTAAATATAGGTAAAATAAGAAAAACTGTAGCTGTACTTTAGGAAATAACAACTGGTCATCGATGTATTTTTTTCAGTCGTTGAAATTTAATTTTAAATTGAAGTGCTGTTTGCAGAAAGAGAATTCCATTACTACCCTTATATTTTATGTAGGACAATGGAAATGTTGCACATCATGCCCAGAGTTATATTTCAAGGCTCATAATCCTACATTTCCTAAATCACAGTCAGTTGTCTACAATGTTCTATACAGAAATCCATTAAAATCTATATTTGCTATTATTGTAACCTTCATAAAAATGCTATGTAAAAGTACTTTCCATTTCTGATTTTAAATTATTTCTGGGTATCAGTTAATGTTTCATGGTAATCATATCAGGACATCAATCACAGATATCTTTACTTATAAAGAAAAAAGGTAAGATTTTGCTGAATTCATCTCTCTGTGCAGCCTATTTTAACCCTGAAGCTAATTTGTTCCATGAAATTATCCTTTAGTTTCATCATTTATTTTGGAGATGGCATGCAATTTTATTAAGTAAGACATAAATCTCTGAGTCAGTGAGACACGGTGATATTCTACAGTTTGGTATGGAGAATAGTTGAAATTCTCATCTGAGAAAGAAGCTAGCATCCCATTACAAGTTAATCTCAAAACAGGGATATAAACTAAACAAAGTTATCAAGGTTAAGTTCCTTGCCCACAGTATAAAAATATGAACTAGCAATTCACAAAAGTTGGCTCAAATAGTTTCATGGTTTGTTGATCTAGAAAGTGATCATTCCGAAAACTGTGGCATACAAAAACCCAAGGAAGTTAAGAACTTTTTATCAACAAGCAAAACTTACAAGTTCATTGTGTATGCATAATTCTGCAATGTTATTGTTCTTTTCAAAGCAATAGTATGGAAATGTTTTTAGCCTACTGTTTTGTTGAATAGTTTTGGCTTTAATTCCAAACATTTGAGTGAAACACATATAAACAAAATAAGTGAATGCCTGTCCTCATTTTATAAATAAGTACTCTGTACTTGCATGACTACAAAATATAAGCATTTATTTGATTACTTATTAGCAGAGAACAGAAACAGAAAGCACACTCAGTGACAATTGAGGCCTCACTAAAGTCACTGTAGTACCTATCAGACTATCTGAAGTGGGATTCTGAGTAATACAGGTTCAAAGCAAAGTGAAGGTATTTAAGTCATTTTTATTTTGTTTAGGCATGTATAAGCACAAAGAATATATCAGTCACTGTTAAACAAGTGATTGATTGATATGGGCTGAGTTTAAACTAGATTGTCTTTTACACTATTTGTGATGTTAAACATTGCTAAAAACACTGTGTTTAGGAAGTACATGTTTGCATAACAGAGGTACAGTAGAAATCATGTATCATTTTCTCCTACTATAAATATTGTCTGCTAAAATGTAACTATAAACTTTAAGGCTATTCTACAGTCACAAGCATAATGTCAGCACTTATCATCAAAGAGAAAGTAATAGATTTACTTACTGTGTGCAAAGCACTGTGTCACGTAGTTCATTAAATGGAATTTGACTTAGAGGCTCTCCAACATGAAGTGAAAAAATTCCTCCAATACTTATGTCTCCTGTTCTGGTGTAGCCATTTATACTAAAGCTTCCTAACTGACACACTGGTCTTGTGATTTTTGCATTTACATGCAAAGGAATAGATCTCATTAAGAATAAAGTGGCGAGAGGAAATAAAGTCATTATGCCATGAAAACAGAGACAGAGAGAGAGAAAGAAGTGAACAAGAGTAAAACGAGGATAGGTAAAATTAACTTAAATAGGATCTCTGAACATATGCACTTGTCTAATGTATACTCCTGTTCAAAAATTTGCAGAAGCACCTTAAATATTCCACTTCCAGAAACTCCAAAATTCAAACTATTTCTTTCTTTAAAGTTACCTTTTTTTCCCAGGAAAGGTAAAAGAGAGTACAAAAAAAGAGAGAAAGCGAGAAAATATGAAGTTCAAAGGTGAAGAGAAGAGAAACTGAAAGAACATTTGAAGTAATCTCTTTGACAATTGTTTATTTTTAAAAGCTTTGAAAATCTAATTTTGCATTTAAAAAAATCAAAATGTAACATATTCATTAAATATGATGTAAATCATTGCAGATATGATGCCTGCACAGGTTTTTATAAATAATTTGCTCTGTATACATCTTGGTTCCTATCAAACACATACAAATTAACCATTGGCAGTTTTCCCTGATGAATATTTTGAATTTAATTCCATTGCTGTGGTCTGCCCTAAATGCAATTATAAAACAAGAACAAAGGGATTTATAAAAGTTCAGAAAGTCCTTGAGGTGTAGTAATTAAATTTAATTCTGCCTGTCATTCAAATTACATCAATGGGATTTCAATATCATTTTATGATTACTGCATG
>NC_056737.1:196013859-196041260 GCF_019279795.1 Protopterus annectens
TCTCAAGATGTAAGCCATCATGGTGTGGTTGTGTAATGCAAAACATGTATATTAGTGTGGCCAATAGCTGGTGTTGGAAATAATGCCATCATGATGGACGCATGGGTTCCAGAGCCCACAACTTGCAGGACAGTCAAGTAAATGTGTAATGTAGCATGCAGAAATGCCATAGGTGTATAATAGGCTTACCTGCAATCTGCCCCTACATATTCCCCCCCCCCAATGTTAGGCTGTGTCCACATGTGGCACCTGTCTGTGTTGTAGCAAGGCAGAACAGTGCAGCTGTGCAGGAAGGAGCGTTAGAGAGTATGGACCTGATATGTGAATGCACCCTATATATATATATATATATATATATATATATATATATATATATATATGTATATGTATACAGATATACAGACACATATATATATATATATATACACGTACACACACACACACTTACACACAAACATACACAACTCATAATATATAGCTACACACACAGACACACACACACACATGTGTCTGTATATATATATATATATATATATATATATATATATATATATATATATATATATATATGTATGTCTACATATATACACACACACACACATATGTATATAAATACAAGTCCCCTAGTTTTGCATTACAGTGCTGCATGCTATGTGTGAGGGAACCTCACACATATCCATACACACATATATATATATACAGCAGTAAGCGTGTGCAAAATGGACGGTTATGTCACGTGTGAACCCCATGTTGGGAACACATTGCCCTTGTTTGTGAAGGTGGGATTGGGAATTTGGGGAAGGATAGCAGGTATATTTGAGGAGTTGGGTTGGGTTGGAAAATAGAGAAGACAGCCTACAGGGACGGTATATGACACATGTGGGTAAACACCCTGGATGGGAAGCGTCATCTGTGATGTGGAAGCCCCATGAGCCCCAATATGGAAACAATGTGAACAAGGCCCCCACCCATGGCCAGTCACAACATCAGCTTCATGGCCCTGAAGGTGCCTGGGCTGGAGGCTGAGCAGGAGGAGCATGTGGACCCTGTGAGTGTGTACTGAGGGCCTCAAGGTGCTGTAGTCTCTGTGGAGCTTCCTATACACCAGACCCTGGACCTGTCCTCAGGTGACAGGATCATGTCTGTGTGTGCTTCTGGGGTGGAGCACGATCCCATGAGGTTGTTCCACCTGGAGATAGTGCAGGACCAGTAGATGAGGAGACCCCAGGTTGGGTCCTACATGTGATGTGGCCTGGTAACATGGCCAGATGAGGTGGGAGAGGTGGTTCTGCTTGCAATTGTTCCCAAACATGCTATTGTGTCACTGTTATAGAATATATGTGGGCAGTAATAGCCCACACATTCCCGGATCATGTCCAACAGCATGCACAGATATCCTCAATAACACAAAACAACAGATGTGCAGCAACCACATAGTAAACAGACCACATGCATATATGGAACCATAGTGGGCCTTACAATGGCATGCAGGTGACATTGTCCATAACAGGCCAGCAATGATAGTGTCCCCACAGGGAACATGGCTACAAACACATAGCACAAAGTGTGGTACAATACGATATATGTCCCAATGGTAGGTATTCTGTAGACATACTTATTGAGTTGTGTGATCAGATTGTTGTTGCAGATATGGTGGGGGGAGATAGAGATGTGTATTAAGAACTATGATAACCTTGCTGTATGACATGCTCAGACCTGTTTCCATCTTTATGTCTTTTAGGCAAGATGTCCTGTGAGATGCTTCCTGTTCATACAGCGGACGAGAATGAGGTCATCATCACACACTTGGTGCAGCACTACGAGCTGTTGTTTGGCTGAAGAGCCCATGAGCAGCAGGAGTGGACCGCCCTGTGGAACGATCTTGTCTACAGGGTAAATTATGTTGTCCTGCATAACCGCAGTTATGAGTAGGTTTGGCATCACTGCACAGACCTACTTCGCAATGCCAGTCGGCGTGCTGCTGCAGTCAGGGGGGATCAGCTCGCAACAGGGGGATGTCATGCCATCCATTCCCCGACACATGCTGTGGAGCTCCATGCCAGCCTCGAGGCACCTGCTTGCCCGCACACACAACACCCAGTGGAGAGCATAGTGGAGGTGAGTGCTACCCACACAATGGTAGAGGAGCATGCAGGTAAGGCCACAGGGCACATCAGTAGACCACTGTTGTGTATCCATCTGCATCTGTACAGTTAGATCATGCATATGTGAGATGTTATATATATATATAGTCTTTTTCTGCATAGTAATAAACAGATGTGCATAAGTTGTAGTATTGTGGGCTTGTACTGTTGATGTACTGTAATGCTATACCTACCATGTACCAATGCCACAGGTTTGGCTACTGACATCACATCTCTCACACACTTATGTAGGTCCCTCTGGTATACATCCAAGGCAGCAGCCTCTAGCTGGTGAGTATGGTGTTTGTTCAGGTTTGCCAATACACCGGTCATGTTATGGTTATGGTATATTCCATGCACACATTTAGCACACCTACCCATAATGCATGCTGTACATGTTCACGTATTGTTGCTGTTAACTGCACTGCATTACAGTGGTCACCATGATGGTGTATCTGAAGGAAATGTCAGACTCCTGCAATATAACTAACATCCTGTCATTGCAAAATGTGTGCACAGAGATAAACATAATGGTGGGACAAATGGCCTACAGTAGTGACATGTGGGAAACATCACCCTTATACAGTGCTACAACCATGTATATACCAGTATTACAATGACAACTGTTACAGATCTACAGTATGGCATATCACAATACTGTGGTCCACAACCCTTACAACCTGCAATGTGGTCCTAACATGAGCAATGAGTGTGTAATAGGGAATCATATGTTAGGACAGCAAATATGGGGATTATATACCTTCACAATCACTGGAAGCATATGTGTGCACACACTCCAGATAAAATATAGCAGAAACAGCTGTTGAAGTACTGACTGCATGCATTTGTCATGGAAATGCACCTTCCAGCAAGTACGCGTCCCCAGTGTCACACCAAGAATTGGTCTGCTGTCCAAGACGTTTGGCCATCAGATGTGCTCACTTACCTGCAACAGAGGCAGCTATGGCTTGTACACATCTTACATGCCATGGTGTGGGCCCCATACCCAACATGTAGCACTCAGGAGTTGGACATTTAGCCATACCTCAGCATTGCATATACCATGGCAAACAGTGCAGACAGTCATATATGTAGCAAGGATGTATGGGACAGGAATAATATAGGAAATAAACAGATGGCCATCCAAGACAGATGATGACACATGCAGCAAACCGGTCATGCAGGCTGCCTAGTAACATGCTACAACACTGAGGGGGTTTCAGGAATGTCTAGCAAGTACTGGCTGTGCAGTACCCATGTCAGCAATTGCCTGGACTCTGCAAACATGTGGACCATGGGTTAGGGTAATCAGATGTGACAGTTGTACCACAGGAAACATCAGCCAGGCATCTCTACAGGTAGCATATGCATTACTGAAAAGGTCCCCAAAAGGCATGTGTTGTAATGTGTACTGGTGTACCAAGACCACGTTGGAAAACCACAGACAGTATCATGTATGATATATGTGCTGCACAACCAACACCTCACTCCACCTCAGGCCCACCATCCCCATCTGTACCATGCCGGTGCCAGTGTACACTTGTATGTTTGTCATTCATTAGCTGGGACTAGGCTGTTACATGTGGTGTTCAGTGTTTGGGATACTTCAAACTGACATACATGTGTAGGCCATAGTTGTCAAGCATCTGCAAAAAGGCTGAAGGTGGGGAGGGGGTGTCATCATGACACAACAGTGGACTGTGGCAGGTAACCAAAGGATGCTATGAATGGCTGTATCTGCACACAGTCAGGGTCAGGCACTGTGGCAGACATAACCCTGACTCCACAGCAATACTGATGGCAGTGTTCGAACTGCAAAGGATGTGCACATGAGTTGACCTTGAAATCATGCAGAGTTGGGGGACATGTGTAGGGCAGACTGAACATATGCTGGCAAATGCAGATGGGCCAATGCTAGTATACCCCTGCCAGGAATAGTGACTGCTGTAGTACACATAACAGTAGGTGCAACAAACCATCATGATAAGGGTGTGCACACATATGCACCCACAAAGTGTATGCATCACAATCAGCATCAGCACAACTAACACATTTGTTTGACACTGCATTTGATTGTACAGGACATATGTCACATATCAGGCTCATGTACTGTTAACATACGCAGTAATGTGGTCCAATGGCATATCAAGGAAGAGGGCATCATATCAATAAGGGTGTGTACACACCCCATAGCCACTGTAAGGTTCGATGGTTGTCAGTGTAATTGTAATGTATTGGTCATACATGCACCGCTGATGATGACATCTGTAAATCAGACAGCAGGCATTCACAAACGATATCTGTCCACATATCATCCCAGGTATGTGTCAAACAAATGCATAGGGGCTGTGCGCAGCAGAGAACACATAACTGACACAGTAATACACATTCAGGAATGGTGTGTACACCTGTGAGGTATGGTGCACAGTACATGGCAGGGTGTTGAACAGGTGCACAGCATTACTGTGTACATGGTTACAGTGTTTTCCAGGGGAAGGGGCATCACCTACTAACACAGCCCATGCACCACACACGTGTACTGTTGCTAGCATGGATTGACTATAGCTGCACTGCATGCTGTTGAGTGCCATATGTTATGCATGTTGACAGATGAGTAATGGGAGGTATGTGTGTAATATCTTCGTGCAACCTCATCTATAAGTCTGTGTGTGGGGGGAGGTGGGGGTGGAGGGTTATTTTGTCTGTAAGTGCAATCTGGTGGAGTGGATGGGGGTTGATGCATGTTGGATGTGTGTGTGTGTGTGTGTGTGTGTGTGTGTGTGTGTGTGTGTGTGTGTGTGTGTGTGTGTGTGTGTGTGTGTGTAAAACACATGAGACACCAGGAATACTTGTCTGATATGTAATCTCAGGACAGCTGATGGTATAATAAGGTCTGTAGCATGGAACATGCATTGGGAGGGAAACTAGACACCAGGTATACTGTTAAAACTGCAATCAGCAGAAAGTTGAAAGAATACCCATGTATGCAGCACTACAGATGCATTGGGGAATTACTAGACAACACCAATGTGTATTCAGGTATTACTGTTGTCCACATAATAAGTTAATAGAGCAACAGATCTTGCATCTACTGTGCAATAGTTACGTATGACACTTCAGTGCGTGACATTATTGAGTGACTGTAGTAGCCCCTAATATATGGGGGCCATGCTCACAATGTCTGGACAAACCCAGGATGAATACTGGATGACGGCTGTGAGTCCTTGTAACACCGACGCCAATCAAGTCAAAGAGGTAATGGAGTAACAGGTCATGTTTTGTGGTCACTTGTCTAGCAATTAGAAGAATGATACATTAATGATTGATATTAATGAGTGTAAGTTTCCAGGTGTGATGCAGGATGGGGAACTTGACAGAATAAACATGGGGCAGTCTGTAAACTCAGGGACAGGTAGGTATTATGGTGGAATGTCAGTGTGTATGTGTGTGTGTGTGTGTGTGTGTGTGTGTGTGTGTGTGTGTGTGTGTGTGTGTGTGTGAGTGTGTGTGTGTATGTATGTAATGTTAAGCAGTGATGTACAGGTCTTAAAGTGCGTTTCTTGTTTTCCCCTCACAGGTAGCAAGGTGAGTCAGGGTCTGGACAAACCCAGGGTGAACACTGGATGACAGCTGTGAGTCCTTGTAACACCGACTCCAATCAAGTCAAAGAGGTAATGGAGTAACAGGTCATGTTTTGTGGTCACTTGTATAGGCAATTAGAAGAATGATACGTTAATGATTGATATTAATGAGTGTAAGTTTCCAGGTGTGATGCAGGATGGGGAACTTAACAGAATAAACATGGGGCAGTCTGTAAACTCAGGGACAGGTAGGTATTATGGTGGAATGTCAGGGTGTGTGTGTGTGTGTGTGTGTGTGTGTGTGTGTGTGTGTGTGTGTGTGTGTGTGTGTGTATGTGTGTGTGTGTGTGTGTGTATGTATATATGTATGTAATGTTAAGCAGTGATGTGCAGGTCTTAAAGTGCATTTCTTGTTTTCCCCTCACAGGTAGCGAGGTGAGTCAGGGTCCCTCCTGCATGCAATCTGATGTTGGTGTCCATACGGGCACTGAAGATGATGATAGATGTGTTGAGGCCCAGGCGGGGATGTCAGAGGCCAAAACTGTGCTATCGTTTGACATCATCCTGTAATCCACCCCATCCCCACACAAAGTCACGGTGCCTATAGATACCCCATCACAAGTGGCCACAGCAGAGGGACAGTTGGCAGTTGGTGGCAGTGTACAGGACAGTGTGGTATCTATGGCTGCTGTGTCTGGACACAGCAGCCATAGCCAGATGTCCAGCAGGTTACCACATAGGCAGATGTACAGGGGTGCTCATGGGAGGGCTGCTGGTCATTGTGCCCCTGGCAGAAGTCCCACATCTGTTACCACCAGACGCATGTATCAGGCTGTCATGGAGGCACAGGCATGTATGGAATGGTACACCAGACAGGGTCTGAGGCTGCAGAGGGCTGCTTTTTCAGCTGAAAGTGACAACATCCATGATCTTGTAGGTGCCCTCCGTTATTATACAGAGGTCATGGGTAGATGGTGGGGTGAGATGGTGGGCCTCCTTGACCATGGATTGTCTGTGCTAGAGCATTAGGTGGGAGTGGTGTGATGGCCACATGGACATAGGCCAGCACCACCAACATCTGGAGGTCGATGTGGGCATGCAAGGACACCAAGCCACTCCAGTAGTGGCAGTACTAGCCCCAGCACTGCAGGGGGGCACTGTTCACACCACACCACAGCAGGCCGCATGCATGTGGCCCTGGCCAGTCCTAGGAAGGACCTGGTTCCAGTGGACATATGTCATCATCAGGGGAGTGTAGCATATCGAGGCTTGTACCTGGACGTGCCCGTGGGACCCCTGGCGGGCACAGTTCTCATGCCCGTGGCCGGAGGCGGTGAACTGCACACCCTGCCAGGTATGGTCTGCTGCTGTCCAACAAACACCTGTATAGGGCAGCCACATGGCAGAACTGTGTGCATGTATACCCACATACAATACAAACACACCTAGGGCAACCCCATACCTACACACACCACATCACCACGGCCATATCAGTAATTAAAACCCCTCATTCACACACATGGTGTCAAACGTATCATCCAGCCTAGGTCTCTGGAAAACCAACATCACACCCTATTCATATGATGACACCTGTGCCACATCCCTGTCATCCATAACATTGATGCAGGGACAGGCTAATATGGTTCTGATGCACACGGTGACTGTACTACAGTGTACCAATGTACTTCTGTGTAACATGTTGTTGGCAGTAATGTTTAATTCTTACATGTCAGGTAGTGTAGCTGTCCAGCCATGATGCATTATAGCTGTTAGCAACACTGAGTGATTGTGATCTCCATTGTGGTCTCCATAATGTTATCTGAAAAAATATTTGGATCTAGTCACTCAGCTGGGTCGCTATTGAAAAAATATTTGGATCTCTGCTTACTGCTTCTTACTGCTTGCTCTTGCTGTGGGATTTGAAGTCTTCTTAAGACACTCAGTCTTGCTGGCTGGATTCTGCTAAAATTCAAAGTCTGGTTATATTTGCATTCACAGTCTGTCACATACAGAAACTTGCAGAATATACACTGATGAGAGAATATACTTTGCAGCATCAACTTTAGAGAGCAGTAACCAATAACGTTTTATAATAAACCAAACTGGACAAACATTGCAGCTTAAAAGTACTGTTCCAACTTTACGTCTCATATAGTACAGATGATGTGAGAGATATAGCATTTACCTCAGGACTTGTGTCCCTACCATACCTCTAACATAACTAGATTTAATACAGACTTTTTATACATATTTTAGTTAAACACACACCCTCTTGGTTTTGGAAAGATACTGCCTTGATGACGCAAATGCTAACACATCTGTTCTTGTGCACATGCTGATAAGTAAACTGTCTTCAAGAAAATGCCTTGTGGATTAACTTTCTTAGAAAAACATATTTTTAAACTTTCTTAGAAAAACATGTCCTGTTGTCCAGTGAAAGCAGATTACATTCTTGTTATGTCTGTAAGAAGTCAGTTTTCTTGATGTGTGTGTAATACACTCATAGGCAAGTTCCTTATTTTTTTAAGCCACAGTCATTTAGTATGGTTGCTGATCACATATTACTAAACTCTGTTTCTGTATTTAAGCAAACTTTTTCTTTCAGCATATTTACAACAGAATTAATTTTAGCCTTAAATTCATAATATCTAACATTATCCATTTGTGTTGTAGGTTTCCACGTGTCAGCAGGAGGATGGTATGCTGTCATATCTCATATGAGGTATGGCACTGTGGTGACACCATGGCTGTGCCATATCCTGGGTACAGTTGAACACATGTCACAGGTCTGTGTAACAATTACTGCCTGTGTCACATGGCCAATAGGATTGGGGGTGGTGTATACAGGTGAGTGCATGGTGGCTGCTGTTAACATCCCTTCTACAGTAGACAATGGTAGTTGTACTGGGTGGTACACACCACATGTTTGTGTATAACACACACAGCGGCATAGGTGTTGATGCACTACACAGAGAATACTGTACACATGGATGTATGTACCTGTGCAAGGAACCCATCGTAGCCTATGTAATTCCACCAAGCCAGACTATGCAGAACAACACATTGTGGAATAAGCAGTTCGCTAGTTTGAGGTCATTGATGATGGTACCAGCAGGGTATATCTCCTCTTCCACAATGTAGTGTAATCCTCAACATGGTAAACATATGTGTGCTGGTGTGGGTGGCACACCCCTACCCTTTGGAGGGTGAGAGGTGCTGTAGAACCACAGATAGCATGATAGACAAATACATAACCTGTTAACATGGACTGCACAGTATTACAGGCAGCTACATGGGGGGATACACTCAACAGTAACTGCAATGATGTTGGCTGTGTCCACAACAGCCACACCCAGCTATATATACCAACCCCAGTATCACTGCACATCTATACAGTGTTGAAGAGGCACTTTACACAGTTAACAATAGTTGTGATGGAATATATGTCCAGAGGATGATACCTGTGACATGTTAGAATATGCCACGCAGTTCTTAGACAGATGACTCCCTGGGACATGTATATTCTGCAACCTGAAGTAGATCCTTCCACATACACGCACACTCTTTCTTGGCAACACTGAGACTAGACCCCTACCTAGGTATTTAGTGCTACTAATGTGTGTGGCTTTAATTACACACACCACACAGCTTTTATGATGAGGTATGTTCCAGGTTACATGTTACATGCAGAACACCCCCAGGTATGTAATGTATGGTAATGGGGGATGTAATGGTTGTATATGGACAATACATAGTGTGACATACCATCATATACACATTGACAAACACATAACAGTCAGACACACATCTGAGAGGCCTGGGCCTATCAGTGCTAACTACCTTGTCAGTGTGTCCAATGTGTTACAGGTAGGTTGCATACAGCACATGCATAACTGGACTGGTAGTATTATCAGTTACCTGTATGGTTGATGGTGACAGTGGTCACCATACAGTGGTACATGGGACATGTACCGGGGGTACCATGGTGTAATGACAGTATACCCAGCACCCACACCCCACTGTGGATATTGTACACACTTGAACCCATGATGAAACTCTGACATACCCAACATCACACATTGACCAGGACTGCAATACAACCCCTTGTCTATCCCAAGAGTGCTACTACTGGGATATGCATGTAATGCGCATGCCACAGGCATAGTAGGGTGATACATTGTCATGCCTCTCCTATGGGCAGCAACATCACTATCCCTAATACTGTGTGGCAATGCATATTGTAATAGGAGTATGTGGCCTCGAAATGCTGTACCCTACAGATATACACACATGCAGATATACACACACTTGTCAGAACTCAGTGGGTATCCCATGCCTATCAACCCATTTGTACAATGGTGTTGTGCTGGTACTGCATGGCCCAGGTAGCACTTAAGGAGAGGAGCGTAACAAGGTACATGTAATGTCTGGTACAGCAGCAGCCACATCTAACTATGGCAATGGTTGGTGTGGTGGGTGTAAAGGGCCTCAGGGTATTCCACACTACAGGTCTACTAACACACAGACACTGATATTCTCAATAATGCACACATACACATTTGTCAGTACTGGGGTGCATTGGTGCAGGTGTTCATAGGTGTATGGCTGGCTATTGTCCATGGAGAGATGGAAAGTGTAGGGGATGAGTGTACAGCAGTATCATGCCACCTACCATGTGCCAGCAGGTCATCTATCTACAGACACCACTGTGGTGACCCTCAGGGTGAGAGTAACATGCATCAGCCAATCCTCTGGGTGCCTCCTGCAGAGGGCCGGTGAGGTGCTCCAGTTGTCATGTATGCAGCATGTATTACATAATATGGTTAGTGTTTGTCTTGGAGACCTGTACCTAAGCATGTTCTGTTGACTCTGGTGGTGTAGTGGAGGTATCCATTGCATGTGGTGCATACAGGGTGTTGAGTCTTATCTGAGTCATGTATAACACAGCTGGGCAGACATGTCATTGTCAGTCAAGCATAGATTGCCTGTACATATCCAAGATGGATACCTGACATCTGCACATCTGTACAGGGACTGACAGAAATCAGCTTGCCAACTAGCTATGCAGTAGGATGGAAGTGTTGACAGATAGACATCTGACACTGATAGGTATGCCATTACTACATAATGGCAGCCCTCACTGACATGTGCTATACACACAGTAGTCTACTGTTATTTTCCACATGTCAGATCATTATCCAGTAGGAAATATATAACGTGACACAGCTCAAACATCAGGAACATGATAGTGAAGACTCAGAGTCCATTTATGCATGCAGGGGTGTTTGTTTCCAGCACTACAATTAGCATTACTCTTGCTTGTGAAAGCACTTTCTGCGCAGCAACAAAATAAACAGCCTTTGCACGTTTTGTACCCAGGACGCTGTACACTATTGTCACAACAGTTAACCACTACACCATGACAGCTGTGAAGATAGCTGTTGTTTTCCAATATATCTGTCAGTACACATATTGAGTAGTATTGAACAATTGCTGTGACTTCTAAAATTGTATAGTATTTGTTAGTGATATTACTGTTGCATCACGTATGTTGTTATATCTAAATATATGCATATCAGCTACATACCGTGTGATACATCTGGGAAGGTATACACAACAGTAATGTTTACACATGACAAGGATATGGATATATATATATATATACACATATATATATATATATATATATATATATATATATACATATGTAGATATATATCTACATGTACATACACATAATATTCATATATATGTATTTATACACATCTGTATAGTGCATCATATATATAGCCATATGTAGGTTTCTGTGTGTATATATATATATATATATATATATATATATATATATATATATATATATACATATATGTGTGTTTGTGTGTGTATATATATATATATATATATATATGTTGATATCTATAATTATATGTGCATATATATCTATATGTGTCGACATATATAGATGTGTATATGTATATATATATATATATATATATATATATATATATATATATATATGTTGTTCTTCTTTTGGCTTTTCCTAGTTAGGGGTTGCCACAGTGAAACTCCGGTCCGCTAATGATTGGCAGTAGACCTTTACAGTGCCAAGGTGCCAGCTCGATGCTTAACCTTCAACAAAGGCATGCCCATTTACGCATGTCTTTCGAACTCTACTCAACCGCAGGGAGGACATGCAGACTCCACACAGAAGGTGCCCCAGCCAAGAATCGAACAGGAGAACCTCTTGCTGTGAGCCGACAACACTACCGCTACACCACCGTGGCTTCATAGCTATATATGTATGTAGATATGTATATGTGTATATATCTATATAGATATATGGATATATATATATATATATATATATATATATATATATATATATATATATATATATATATATATATACATATATGTTTACTATATGTCCAGAACATGGAGTGGAGTGGAGTCATACCTCAGAATCAATAGAATTAACCTCTTAGTGCAAGGGGGTGTCATGTATGTATTGCAGGTATATATGTAGACTGTTGCTACTGTAATAGGGGTTGTCTTAACAGACATGTTGTATGTGGGAGGTCACATCTGCTATTGACATGTACACCATCAGTTACTGACAGACATCCTAAGGTCATCATAGTACAGTACCACTGATATCACAGTAATGATCCAGTGGACTAAAGCAGAGATATGAACAATATGTGGACAGTCTGGCACACTCTGGTCAGTCCAGAGGTATACACAGATCCCCTTAGTGTGAGACATGTGGACCAAGTGTGACAATGAGGATGTTAACAGTCATGTACATGGGTATATCACATAAATACTGGACTACATATGCCCACACAGTTTATGCATTCACACACTCCTGTCTGTCCTGACAAATAATACCTGGTGGTGCAGAGGTTACATGGCCACATATTACCCAGTAGTTAGTGACATACATCTGTACAGCATTCCACTGGTTTGTCAGAATTACACAACAATTATGGTGGCCTGGCAGCAGTATATCTGGCAAATATCTGGACATAACATCACACTGGGTAATTACACTAAGCTGCTAGTCATGTAACAAAGCACTGTGCAAACTACAGGCAGACTGCCACAACACTGGCCTACATTTCTTATGGGGGAATATATATGTACCTGCAAATATAGCAGGCTCTACAGGAATGTCACAGCACAGAGTAACAGAAACCTTTGTGAAAGTGCATACCCAAAACCAATGTCAACACAGCCACAGCAACATATGGTACGCAAGCTTAATATTACAGTATACGGACTGTCTGATCAACACCATCCTCATACGTGCCACTCACACACTAATCCTACACATACTGTGCCAAGGCACAGTGTGGGCCAATGCCTGTCTGTGGTATGGGACACGTGTGTGTTTGGTCCTACAAACATGTGAGCTGATAGGGTACCATACACTGGAGCAGCATGTAACATCAGATAGAACAGGACCAAGAACAATGACATCTACCTCAGTCTGTACACAGGCTAAGGTACATATTCACAATATACATACTGTCGATAATTACCATAAGTACACAGACCCCACTATTATACACACAATAGAGGTTGACAGACTTGTGGCTGGAGGCACAAACATTGGGCCAGTATTGGCATGTTGCTGTGATATCCTCATACATTTGCTGTTGTAACAGGGTTTGTTGTGACATATTTCCTATGAGGGATATGAAGTCAGTAACTCTTATGGCTGTCACCATGTACTGACTGCAGTCCTCAGACTATGCCTCTGCGGTTCTAAGATAGGTGATCTGTGAGTAACACAAGAAACATAAGACTCCAAACACTGGCCAGAATGCAGATAACCCTACAGGTGGGAGTTTCCTCAAAAGCATAGCACTGTCATGACTGGTATTAAATCATGTAGACCAGCCATATCCACACAAACCCTGTTAAACCAACATTGCTCCAAATGCAGAAGAAAAACACTTACATTCTGTAGTCATGTCTGGAACACCCCCTCCTGTTTTTTGGGCTGTCTCCACAGTGTATGGTGTTAGAGGTATATTCCACTACTGTCTGTGATGCTGTTTGCCAAACACCGACATGAAGTCCTGCTCACAGTGAATGAAAAGGTCCAACACCCACATGATGTTCCTAGTTATAGGAGTGTGTTTCCATGCAATTGACTATGGGAATGTTACCACAGCTGTTCCACATGCAATCAGCTAGTGGGGGATTGCAATTTGTGCAGAGGCCATCAGCTGATCATGAACATCACTTACAAAACACAAGCTGCTGCCTATGCAAAACAGGTGTACTTCTCCACATCCAGCAGAGAGGGAGTGAGAGAGACAGACAGAGGCAAAGTAAGACAGGGAGGGAGTGGAAGAGTAAAACCTAAGCATGTTTGTGTCATACACTTACCAGTATGGTGCTTCAAACCTTGCCCACCTAAGTATTGCTATCACATGTTTATGCAGTTATTGCATGCACCACAGAGCTTACATGTTGAAGAGCTATCCAAAAGTATATTCGATGGTGAGTGACATCTGCAACAGTGATAAAGGTAGGATAAGGCAGGTGTAGTACACATGCCTGACCACATGAACAGGTGTCAAGGTCAATACAGCCACACTCTCTCAGGGACTCACACATATTATCACAGTTGGCAGGGTGGTCAGGATTAGACTTCCTAACTAGCTAGTTTGCCACACTACAGTAATACGCAGGTATCACATGCACCACAGGGGTTATCAGGATGATATATGGGCAAAGGGTATGTCAAGGTGTCTGACATCAGAAGGCATGTTTCAGTAGGTCAATGGGAGGTGAAGTGAGTGTGAATGGTGTCCATATCATTATACTCCACACACACACACACACACACACACACACACACACACACACACACACACACACACACACACACACACACACACAGGTTTTCCAGTACTGACATGCATGGGTGCATTGCTTCAGAGGTCTGTATTGGTTGACTGTAGCAGAAGGCTGTACAAGGCTAGGCAAACAGTATACCTTGGCATTAGGCCACATGACAATGGTCTGCAATGTGGCTCAAGGGTGTAGTGTCTGGATTGGCCCACACAGGTGGGTATTGTCTTCACCATCCAGTCACCTGGGTTGCTATTGTGGGTGGCCAGTGCTGTGCAATGCTTGCCATGTATGTGTTCTATATTCCATGACATGGACGGTGTCTGGGATGTGCACACGTTGCACATGCATGTTCTGTGACATGTGGAAGTGTACCTGGATTGTCTGGGGCATGGTGTGTAGACAGATTGTCACCATCAGTTGTGCCATTCCTGGCCTCATGTAGTGAGAACTGTCAATGGACACTAGGTTGACCCTGCACCTACATTGACAGCATGATACAGGAATTCCCTGGTGTCAGTGGCATCTGTCCATACAGGGCATGTGTATAAGGCATGGTATGTCCTTTGTGTGTTACATTTGCTGGCTTTACATTTGTTGCAGGCGTCCAGTGGGGAACATAGTGAAGGAGCACTGTATGCAATGATTTGCCTATTGTGGGTATAGGACAGGATGCCATGCCCTCTGTAGTCCACTGCAATCACACCATGGTTACTATCTGTGGGCAATATGCAGGGAACTATCAACATAGTGGTTGTTGCCTAGCCGAGTGTGTTTGTGTATGAGACATGGGTGGAGAGTGTTCTCTGGGTAATACAAGGGTTGCCTATATTGTTCACCAAGCCATGATGTCACATGTAGGGGTATGGATTGTCTACCCCAGCTTCTCTGCTGTTTGACATCTGTTATCCTTGTAAAATGGACATTGTGACATATAACAGGCCCACCATATAAGAAATTGGCAAAACCCACTCCACAATGAGTCTTGTTGTTACACACTCAATGCTACCTCCACACAGGATACATATGACAAACACACACACACACACACACACACACACACACACACACACACACACACACACACACCAGGTCTCACAGTTGCCATGTTTGGGATTAGAACTCCTATCTAACTAGTACATCACACTACAGCATTACACAGTTACAGCACACACCACAGAGATTACTGGGCTATGCTTTCCCCAAAAGTTTATTTCAAAGTGAATGACATCAGCAGGCTTGCCAAAGTTGGCAATGGAAGTTGTAGTGACTGTGAATGGCCTCAAAAGCATTGATCCCTACACAAGCAAACAAACACACACACCTTTACACTTGCCACGTCTGGGATTAGAACTCCTACCTAACTACTACATCACACTACAGCATTACGCAGTTATAGCATGCACCATGGAAATTACTGGACTAGTCCTTCCCCGAAGGTGTATTTCAAAGTGAATGACATCAGCAACCTTGCCAAGGTTGGGCAATGTAAAGTGTAGTTCATAGGTTCATAGGTTTATAGGTTGATACTAGGCTATTAACCCTAGGGCCTATGCATGCCTAGATATGACAATTCTCTGGCTATGTCTTCCCACAATATTCACTTCCTTGGACCCCTGTCTAGCAGGCAGCTGACATGATCCCCGGGTTCAGTTTCCTATCTCCCATCCAATTGTCCAGGTTCCTTTTGAAGAGGGCCAAAGAGGCACTCTGCTTGACATGTATGGGCAGTCTAGTCCAGAGTCTGGGAGTCTGTGGGTCAGGAACACATCCTTCCAGCATGTATTGTTCATTGTGATGACAAGATTTGGATCCCTGGAGCATGTGGCTGTAAGTGTTTGGAATTCTTTAAGTGTAGCATGTCCAACAGCTGTGGGTTTGACATGGCATGGTATGTTAAGCAGAGATCACCTATGAGAACACAATATGTGACAGAGTATAGCTGGATGATTTTCAGATGGTCTGCATAGGTTATCTGGTTTAGGCCTGTGATTCATTTTGTGAGGTATGTCTGCAGCATTTCTAGTTGTTGCAGATGTCTTGTGAGGTACATGCAAAATGGGCCATTGTAGTCTGTACTGGGTCTACGGAGAGATGACTACAGTGGGACAATGGCCTCCTTTTCCTGGATGTAAAGCACTTAGTGGTGAGGTGTGCCACATAGGTGGGTTTCCTGACTGTTGTGGCAATGTGGTTATCAAAGGTGAGACCACTGTCCGCCTGTGTCCCTAAGTCTGTTATCACACTTTAGGTGTTCATTGTACTGTCACCTGTGTGGTACTCCACAGGTACATGTCCCTTCCCAAAGGGGATAACTATAAATGTCTTGGTGTTGATCTTGAGGCCATGGTTCAGGCACCAAGCATGTCTTTCTGTAAGGTCCTTCTGTAGAATATCCCCATCATGTGGGGATTCAATATTGGCTCCCAGTGTGCAGTCATCTGCAACCTTTGTTTGCCAGAGTCCCTTGCTGTTGGACTGTACTTCAGAGCAGTAGATGCCAAACAAGGACAGTGCCAGGACTAAACCCTAAGGTACTCCAACTGTCACTTGTCTGGGGCTGGGGTTAGTGTCACCTACATTTACAGTGTGGGTTCTGTCAGTACAGCAGTTGGCAGCCCATCAGGTGACATAGGGATTAATGGTCAGCTTGATACATTTATCTATGATTCCAGACTGGAGGATGGTGTTGAAGGCCTTAGTAAGGCCCGGATAGGCTGTGTGAACCACCTTACCCTTGTCCACAGCTCTGGAGATGGATTCACAGTTGTCAATCAGGTTAATGTGACATGATCGGCCCTTCACAAACCCAACCTGGTTGGGATCCAGTGTTTGCAGGTTGCCAATGTCTTTGTTTTAATTTCCATGATAATACATTCCATGGCCTTGCAGATCAGGCACGTCATACTGCTGGGGCTGTAGTTCCCACAATCCAAGGTGGATCCCCCCTTGTGGACTGGGATAACTGTAGCTGTGCACCACACAGTGAGCACGAAGGCTGAGGTGTGGCTATGCTTAGACATGGCACATAGGTGAGGTGCCAGTTCAGTTTGTAGCTCATGTAGTACACAGCCCGGGATGCCCATGGCTGCTGTCATAGCTAAGGAGACTGTGGATTTACCTATGTGGCCATTATTACTGGAATCTGCCAATCTTTCCATGTTGAGATGGGCCCTTTGAGGGGTTTGAGGGGGTGCAGTTGGCACTGAATCAATCTGCCAGGATATTGGCAATATCCCTGGGAGCAGTATATTTACATATATATATATATATATATATATATATATATATATATATATATATATATATATATATATACACTGACTCTGAGAGTTACCTTGGGCTTTTGGTTTGTATGATTGTATGTAAGCAATGTTTTTGGCTGTACTTTAATTTGTTTAATGTTTTTTTTATTTTTACACCAATTTTCAGGCTAATTTTAATAGGATCCTAGGGGTAAACTAGCAAATTTAGTCAATATGGAGGGAGCCAAATTATTGTGGGGGCAGCCTAGAAGCAAAACTTTACCAAATTAGAAAGTAAATGCTTGGACTGGAACACTGTGTGAGTGTAAGACTGGTTTAAGGTATTATAACTCAATCTAGTGGCAATTGGCTGGATCCCATCACTGTTGTTGTGCATACACCTTTAAGCCTCAACAATTTACAAAAACTAAATTGTAATTCACCTTTTACAATAGAAAAGCTGGAGGGAGTCAGGTTCTTGCTTCCCAGAGGTTTTACTTAGTTAAGATAGCCAACTTCAGTGGAGAAGGTAGAAATTGCTTTATGCAGTTAATTCCAGGTGGGGGTGGGGGGTCACGCAAGAAAGAACCCCATGTAAACTGAAAAATAAAGGTAAATAAGGCAGAATTAGTGCAAAGGTTATAAGAATGTGAAGTGGAGAGCATGCAAGGAATAGAGATGGAGAGTAAAATTTATTATATTGCATACATTATAATTAAAATTGATTATATGCGGTATTGCAGGTGTATTACAGGGGTATTCTCTGTTGCCTTGGATTAGGTCTCTGTTACTGCACAGTTATCAACGCTCTCCATTTTTAGGTGTGCATAGTGACTGTGAATGGCCACAAAAACGTTAATCCTCACACACACACGAGCTTCACAGTAGCTATGTCTGGGAATAGAACTCCTACCTAACTAGTATATCACATTACAGCATTACACAGTTATTGCACACGCCATGGAGCTTACTGGACTATTCCTTCCCCAAAGGTGTATTTCAATATGAATGATATCAGCAGCCCTGCAAAAGTAGGGCATTTCAAATTGTAGTGAGTGTGACTGGCCTCAAAAGCAATGATCCCTACACAGACAAACAAACACACACACTTGCCATGTCTAGGAATAGAACTCCTACCTAACTAGTATATCACACTATAGCATTACACAGTTATAGGACATGCCACAGAGATTACTGGGCTACTCTTGTCCCACAGGTGTATTTCAAAGTGAATGACATCAGCAAGCTTTCCAAAGTAGTGCAATGGAAGTTGTAATGACTGTGACTGACCTCAAAAGCATTGATACCTACACAGACAAACACACAAATGTTTACACTTGCTATGTCTGGAATTAGAACTCCTCCCTAACTAGTACATCACACTATTGCATTATGCAGTTATAGGATGCACCACAGAGATCACTGGGCTACTTCTTCCCCAAAGGTGTATTTCAAAGTGAATGACATCAGCAGCACTGGCAAAGTAGGACATTTGAAATTGTAGTGAGTGTGAATGGCCTCAAAAGCATTGATCCCTACACAGACAAACACACACACACAGTTGCCTTGTCTGGGATTAGAACTCCTACCTAACTAACACATCACACTGCAGCATTACGCAGTTATAGGATACCCATGGAGACTACTGGGATGCTCCTTCCCCAAAGGTGTATTTCAAAGTGAATGACATTAGCAAGCTTGCCAAAGTAGTGCAATGGAAGTTGTAGTGACTGTGACTGGCCTCAAAAGCATTGATGCCTACACAGACAAACAAAAACACAAAGGTTTATACTTGCCATGTCTGGGAATAGAACTCCTACTTAACTAGTATGCTACACTATAGCATTACGCAGTTATAGGATGTGCCACAGAGATTACTGGACTACTCCTTCCCCAAAGGAGTATGTCAAAGTGAATGACATCAGCAGCCCTGCATAAGTAGGGCATTCGAAATTGTAGTGAGTGTGAATGGCCTAGGGAAACACCTGCATGGGACACCTGTTCTGCATGCTGCATTCTTTAGCTATTGCCCTACAGAGGTGGGGGTCATATTGTACTCATTCCCAACAGCAGGGATGAGACTGGAGAGGTACCTGTGGGTGATGGTGGGTTGAGCTGGGTGCATGTCTGCTATGGACACTACTTGCATCTGATTCACAGATATGCATGGGGCATTCCACTTATGCTGGCTTGTGCAGGGACATCAGCTGTTTCTCAACACTTCATACCTGTGACCTTTGTGGTCTGCCAGTGTTTGGCCAGATGACATTGGTATTCCCTACTACAAGCCCAACTAATGTGCTGCTAACCTGTATGTACAATTCCAAGGGTGTGTCCATTTGATAGTTACATATTATACACTGTCTGTCTGGGGTACTTCCCCCTGTGTACTGCTTGCATGTCTGGGCCCACATTCATGCCATGTCCATCTTTCAGATGGTGACACATATTACTTCCAAACATTTACTATGGCTTACTGCCGGAATGTGTTTTACTGGGAAGCATTGTTTTTGGCACTGTAGTTGTGAGAACCTGGCCCTCTCATTGGCAGTACTGGCCAATGGCCACCAGGACAAACCTCACCATGCATACATACTGACCACTCTCACACAATATACAACACACACCAACCTAACACACACAGCCCTGTATATTGTACACATGCTACAATATATCCTGCTACCTTGGCCAGCTCAGCTAATCTCTGCTCCACTGTTATTATATCTACACATACATGTTACTACATTTCTACATAGGATTGGGGGGCACACTTGACTGTTACTACATTTCTACATAGGATTGGGGGAACCTGACACCTGCACACATTTGCTATGACTGTACTGGTATTTTGGGTACTCCGTTTCATTCTGTATTCTGATCTATCATGCTGACTAGAGGCATATCAGTCTACTACAGGTCTTAGGTTTGATTGACCTGCATTTCAGTTTCTGACTTCTTACCCTTCAGAACTAACATCCCACTGCCTGACCTGTTGTAGTCTGTCTGTGTAGGTCTGGAGGGGGGCTGTTCTCCATAGCCATCAGTCAGAGGCTTTAGCACAGCCTTTGTTTGTGTTTGTCTATGCCTGTCCTGCTGGATGAGACTGCTATTGGGTATGTGAGCATCCCTGACTGGCATGTGTGTGTTCTATGGACACACATGTGGCCCACCACACTTCCTGCAGTGAGTTTTGTCACCTTGTCTAGTACTGGCTACTGTGGAGATTTGTTACAGATCTCATGCTTCCACCATAGGTGTCTACTATCTGCTGGCATCCCATTCAGCCACCCGATTCCCTTGCATGCTCACATCCATACCATAGATACAAGTAACAAAACATACTACTCCATTTGGCAATTGATAGGGAGAGTGACTTACCTTGTGGCTGTGCCAGTATTGAGGATGGTGCTAGAGGGCTGACTATGTCAGATGCACACAGTACACTCCCTATACATGGTTAAGCACAGGTAGTGTCATGTTTGGCATTCCTTTTACTGTATGTGCAAGTCAGAGAGAGGTGTCATTCCCTGGGTTCCTACCATGTCAGTGTATGTGCTATGCGTTGCGTCTTTCCCACGGCCTGGGCATACTGGGCATGCCTCCTGCTGCCTACTGGGGCAGGCTCAGGTTGTTCCTCCTCTGAGTCACTCTGTGCCTGTGCAGTCCTTGGCAATGGTGGGGGGCTGTGTGGCCCTGCCCCATGCTGTTCCTGTTGCAGCTGTTTCCACAGGATCATATTGTGTAGCATGGCACATACAATGACAATTTGGGTACATGTAGCTGGTGAGTACTGCAAGGGTCCACTGGATGTGTCCTGGCACCAGAACTGTGACTTGAGCATCCCAAGCACATGCTCTATTATGATTCTGGTCTGTGCATGTGCCTCATTATGGAGTTCTTGTTCGGGTGTTTGTGCATTTCTGATGGGTGCTATCAGCCATGGCTCCAGTGCATAACCAGCATCCTCTTCTAGGTGGCCGTAAGGGATGTCCTCATTGGCAAATCTCTGGTACAGCTCTGTCATATGCCAGGTGTGGGAGTTGTGATAGCGTCCAGGGCAGCCAGCACACACATTTATTATAATGCCCTGGGCATTGCACACGACCTGGCAGTTGATGGAGGGGAAGCCCTTGTGGTTGATGTAGACCCTACCCCACTCACCGGGTGGTGCTTTGATGCATATGTGCATGCAGTCTATAGCACCCACTACCTCAGGGTATTCTGCTATTTGGTGGAAGAGATGCATATTGCTGGTCAACGCCTCACGGCTGTTGTGAAAATATATGTGCTTACCACCATGTACTGACATGGCATCCAGGAACTGGTGGAGTACCCTGGATGCTGATGCCTGTGAGATCCCCATGATATCCCCAGCTGGCCTTTGGAAGGTACCTGTGGCAAGTATTCTTAGGCCTACACATAGCTTGGTATCCATTGGGATGGGTTCCCCTCTGTTGGTTCGGTGTGTGAGATGTGGCCGGCACAGCTCAACAATTTGCTGTAGGAGGTCCCTGTCCACCCTATAGCGCTCCACTATCTCCAGCTCATGTAGCCCCTGGTAGGTTACCCTGGGTCTGTACACTCTTCTCCTTCTCCTCACTGTGGGTTGGTCATCAGCATTCTCATCCTGTCCACCCCCAGCCTCTTCTACATGTTCATTTATGATAGCTGCTGCAGCCCCTATCATTTCATTGTTTTTGTTTGTTAAAATTTTCTCACTTGTGTAAACCGGTGGTGTAGAGTTTGTGTGAAAAAACAGAGGGAAAGGTGTTTGCATAGTTTATAATGGTGTGCTGGGCTGGGCTGCTGCCTGTGTAATTGGCTGATTATGATGCATTTCGCCTGCCAGCTATGCTAGCTCTCCTTGATTACCTTCCTACTACAGTTTTCCCTTCCCATTGCCTTCCTGTTTAAGCCCAGGGGTACACCGCGCAAACACAGTGCTCAGATGTGCACGGAGCTACTATTTCCCGGTTTACCTTTTTTTCCCTTTAAAACCCAGTGTGCGGCACGCATACCCATTTAGGCAATGTACAAAGTGCTAGGCAGTTTCAGACACACCCCGTTGCTTAGCTCTGCTAAGCTAAGGGCAATCCCGAGCCACAGGGCTCCAATAAGCTTACAGTATGTCTGACACACCCCTCTATGATGTCAGCTAGCTCTTAGGCTTGCACTATGGTCTTCCTGCACTGACATGGTTGGGTGCAGGCTAGCCATGAGGGGGGATCTGGGATTCAGTATCATTCCCCTCATTTGCGTAGGATTGCCTGCTAAAGCCTAGTTACAAGTCTGACACTGAGCCTTCCCCCTTAGCAACCAATATTCACTGGCCATGTTGTCTTCTTTCTGCCATTGAGTATAATGGCAAAATTGTGATTTTAGATAGAATGCTTATTTCAAGTTTTTTTTTTATTGTTGGCCAAATCTCATTTGCGTGCCACTGCCCTATGCTTAAATAGCCGAAATTGGATAAAAAACAAAATAAAAGTTTTTTTTTGCAACTCTTTTCCATAACAATGGCCATATATTTGGCCATTGGCATGCTTCACACATTATATACACCCTTTATTTGGAGCTGTCATGGCTCCGTTTTGTAGTTTGCAGAAATGTACTCGATTACTAACTGATTACATTTCTGCAGACTACACTAGTCCTACATGGCCGGCTGCCAGCTTCCTGTATTGCAAATTCACCTCATTTGCATGGTTTTCATCTGTAAATGGGGTAATTTGCATACAGGAGCTGTGTCTGTGCAGGAATAGTGCAGGAGTGCTCATGCACATCCCGGGAGCTTATTCCTGGATCGCATGGTGGCCATATTGCCTCCAGCAGCTCCTGAACTATTACTGCATGCTGTGCAGAGCTTGCTGAATCCTGGGGTCAGTATATTTTATCAAATTCAAGGTTTTTGAAGTTTGAATGACATGCACCAACTAAATAAAATAAAATTATCCATACAAAATGGAGACCCTTATACCCTAGTTAATTTTATCAAACTTTGGTGAAGCTGGAGGAAAGAGAAGGTCAGACATTGGATTAGACAAACTAGCCTTGGTAGATTGTTACTTGTTCATATTACTTTAAGTTGTAATATAAAGGGGCATGGGAAAAGTTTGGTGGTCACAGGCTTAAGTGTTAGATCCAATGCCATCACTAAGACATGAAGCAAAGAATACCTCACTTGCCTGTGCCTAATACATATCTGAATAAGTATTGATCAGTTCTGAACACTGAATTCTAAGTGAACCAGAGGAAAAGTGATTAAATAAGCATGGACAAGTGAAAACAAACCTCTCAACTATCCCTGACATTGGAGATCATCTGTGATTTTTTTCTCATATTTTTTACCTGTCTCACACACTGTTTATAATTTTCTGGTATCTCACTGCTGATTATAGTCAGTCAATAATGCCAGATATATTAAAGTTTTTTACTTTGTATTCTTTGGAAAATGCATGGTGATGCAAAACTTCTGCTCTGTTAACTTTCTAAGTGAATTAGAGTATTATCCATAGTAAATCTTGACTTCCTTTCCCTTTCTTATAAAAAATGTATATTAAAGTAATTTGTCTACTTTATTTACTATTATTTTATTTATTATTCTCATAAAGATTTTTATAATTAATATTATTCAACACTATTCATCTCCAATTTCTTATATCATCCTTTTCTCATTTTTTCCATATGAATTTCATAATCTTAGTACAGATTTCTTTTTCTACCAATCCTATTTCTAACCATTCATTCAATACCTCCACAAAGTACACTTTTGCCATTATTCCATATTATTATACATGTGATATTCAATACCATCCATTCTCATAGCTTTCTCCAAGTTAAATTCTTTTAAAGTTCCATTTAATTCTTCTATACCTATATTTTTCCAAACTCGCATTATCCTCCTTACTCATTAATTGCTTTAAGTTTCTATTTTTGCCTTTCTTTTATCTCATTCTTTACAAAGGCATTTTCTATATGCTTCCTTATTACCTCAAATATTGTATCTTGTGCAGTCCTTCTATCTCCTTCATTATTTTTCATTTCTCTTATTACACTCTTATTTTATTTTATTATTTTATTCACATATGGAGCCACTTTGTCCTTGTTCCCTTGTAGTAAATATCTTTATATATATATATATATATATATATATATATATATATATATATATATATATATATTAAATATCTTTATATATATATATATATATATATATATATATTCTTCTTAATCCTCTCTTGATTTAAATCATATATTTATTTTCCTCTTCATAAAAAGTTGTCATCTCTTAGCACCTCTCTAAATATTTCCTTTGTCAGTTGCCTATATGCTAATTTTCAGTCTTTCTCTTCCTGGCTTGACAATCCTAAAATCATTTTTATATGCTCCTTAAAACCTATCCACCAATTTGTCCAGCTTTCATAAAAAAATCTCATATCTATATTATATTTCCATAATTTCATAATTGCCTTCATATCTTCTTCATCTAAATACTTTCCATTAAGTTTCTTAGCACCTTTACCAATTATTATCTATCCTTCCTTATCTTGTGCTTTTAACCATACAGCCAAACGATCTGAAAAACCTGTTACTTTTATCCCTTTTTACACAATTTTCAAACTATCAGAAATTAGAAAATAATCAATTTCCATTCTAATTGTGACAATGCGAGGTATTGCCAGCTCTGCCAGGAGAAGTAGGGCAGTGGATGTGTAACATATGTCAGTATAGCTAGCTGGAGTTTTTGTAAAGAATTATATGCCATTTGTACATCAAACTGATTTGTACAGATGCTTGTGTTGAAAAATTTATTTATAAAGCTGCTTGAGTTAAAAATGTACCAATGGTGTGTCCTGCTGGACAGAAAAAGAAATACACTTGTATGTCAGACTGTATCATGACTATTGAAACTAATACTGTAAAAGAGGATACTGGTAGAGAAGAGGTTAAGCTCACCTACAGCTAAATTTTAAAAATAATATGAAATTAAATTACTTAATTTAGGCCATAAATATTGTGGGCCAGATTTACAAAAGCTTGCATAGAGGTGTAGAGTAGTGTAAGACTTCAAACAGGCAATATGTCTGCCGTGCGATCCAGGAACAGCTGGCAGGGGTGTGCACGAGAGCTGCTAAAGCTACTCTTGCACAGACAGCTTCATGGTGTGCAAATTACCTCATTTGCTGCTGAAAGCTATGCAAATGCGGTAAATTTGCAATTCAGGAAACACTAACCTGTCCGTGGAAGATTAGTGTTTTCTGCAGAAATGTACTCCGTTGGTAATGGAGTATCGTTCTGCAAATAGCTAAACAGAGCTATGACAGCTCCAAATAAAGGATGCATACAGTTGAGGAAGCATGCCAATGGCCAAATATAAGGCCAAATATAAGGCCATTGGCATTTATAAATGTTTAAAATTATTAAAATCTAACTTTTTTCCCACAATCTCCAATGTTTAAGCATAGCGCAGCACCGTGCAAAAGTGTGGCACTTTATAAAACAAGAAAATAATTAAAAAATAGCCAAAAATAGGCATTTTCACTAAAAAGCTTATCCTGCCATGCAAGTGAATGGCAGGCTGAAGACAACATGACCACTGAGTAGTGGTTGCTAAGGGGGGGGAAGCTCAGTGTGACAGATGTAACCATGCATTAGTAGGCAATCCTATGCAAATGAGGATAAGGATAGTGAATCCCAATTTTTCCCAGCATGTGAGCCATGTCTCAAGAGTGTAAGAGTAGGAGTAGGTGAGTAGTAGAGTAGAATATAGGTGACATCATGAGGTGGTATGTCAGAAAGGCTGTAAGCTAATTGGAGCACAGTGGCTTGTGTTTGCCCTGAGTTGCTCAGGATTGCAAGAGGCGTGCCTACAGTTGTCCTATTTGAAAACCTGAAACCAAAGGTGCACACTGTTAAAAGATTGGAAATTTCTTGCAAACATGCACACAGCGTGTGCACTTGTGTGTGCTCGTGTGCGCGCATGTGCACATGTTTGCGTGGCGCTGCCCCCGGCGGAAACAGAAAGGGAAAAGGAAGGAAAAGAAGTAGTAGGAAGTTAACCAAGGAGAACTAGCAGAGCTGCCAGGTGAAATATATCAGTCAATGACACAGGCAGCAGACTATCCCAGCCCAGCCCAGCACTTTAAACTCTGCAACCAGCATTCCCCCTGTTTTTTCCCAAGAACTCTGCAACACTGCAGTATACAAACAGGAAAAGCTTACAAACCTTAAGTCAGACAAAATGTTAGGAGCTGCTCTTGCTATCATAAACCAGCATGTGCAAGATGCTGAGGGTGGTGATGTTGTGAATGCTGCTGAGCAACCCACAGTGAGGAGATGGAGGAGAGTGTACAGACCCAGGGTAACCTACCTGGTGTATACTTGTCAGAAATACAGTCAAACACACGAGGGCTATGGTTAGCAAAGTTTGTGGATGACTGCAAGAAGGTTGCCATAATCGATGTTTGGGACAACAGACACATCCTTAAAAAGGGTCTCAGTCAGACAGATGTGGTGTCAAAATTATGACCTCGAGCTACAGTCATACAAATACCACATAGGTC